>NW_006792448.1:2020160-2070140 GCF_000442215.2 Lipotes vexillifer
CTGTCCTTTTTGTTTATCTCTGCTGCTCAGTGGATAGAGGATGGCTTCCTGTAACCCTCAGCATGGCAGGCCAGTTCCAGCCATACGGAGAACCTGTCTTTACATCTCAATTCCAAATTCCCCAAGACTCTGGCATAGCTTTTGTTAGATGCCTATCTCTGAGCCATCAGCTATGGCCAGGGAGTGGGGGTCAGGCTGAACAAGGCTGTCTGCTTCTGCTCACCCCTGAGGAGTAGGTGGGAAGGTAGAAGAAAGGGAGGGGGAGGACAGTAGACAGATCATATGAGGTGGGCAGACTCTCCGAAAATATCTAATACAGGGATAAAGACCAGGGACGTGCAAACAGTTGACTATAGAATCATTTCTAGGTACTTTTGGCTAAAAATTTGTCAGTCTTAGGAGAAACTTAAAGATTACTTTGGAAAGATATTTATCTTTTTGAATATGAATATAATTTGAGATTCCTAAGGAAATGGCATATTCACTGAAGTAATTAGTTTTAGCTTTGTGTGTATGTACAGTGCTTCCTATACATGATTCTGTCTTCAGTTGCTGGGAGACAAGTTCTGGAGTAGCTCTAATAGAAATAAAAGGTTAGATCGGAATGTATTTGACGTTTTCTAGTAGCCATGTTAAAAATGCAAAATAAAACGGGTGAAATTAATTTTAACAGTATGTTTTATTTAGCTCAGTATATCCCAAATATTATAATTTCATGAACATAAAGATTAATAATGAAGTATTTTCTATTTTTAAAAAAATCTTTGAAATCTGGTATGTATTTTGTATTACAGTTCATCTCAGTTGGGACTGGCCACTTTTCAAGTGGTCAGCCACTACATGTAGCTAGTGGTTACCATATTGGACAACATAGTTCTAGAAATAGCTAAAGTAATCCATTTTCTTTCATAGTTTCTCTAAAATTTTCTTGTCAGAAGCATTGGTGCTTATGGATTGTTTTTTTTTTTTAAAAGTATGCTTCAGCAGCAACAGCAGAGAACCCTGGGAGGTAGGGGTTTTTAAACTAGCCCTTGAAAGAGTTGCCCATTTGGAGGATTTGCTATGTGCCATGTGTGTTGGCAGAAAAGAACAAAATTTTTAAACCAGTCACCAGGCTGTAAAGCTGGTTCTTCTTCCTAGACCGCTGATTCCTGGAATGTTACTTAAACTCTTCAGAAGCCTCAGTTTGCTTATCTATTAAAATAGGGTTTATAATTGTCCTGCTCGTTAGAAGAGGTTCTCGTGTGCTAATAAATTTGAAAGTGCTTTGAAAAACTTTTAAAGGGTTACACAGATGTAAAGCATTATTTTAATTTATTAACTGGGAAAAAAGCACTGCATTTTGGAATCAATAGTAGTTCATTTACTGAGGTTTTACTTTGTGCCAGGCACTGTTCTAAGTGCCTTATACATATTACATAATTTAATAACCACACCTTTTGAAACAGGTACTGTTTTTATCATCTCTGTTTTATGTATGAGAAAACTAAAAGAAGGTTAAACGATCCCTAGGTTATACAGCTAGTAACTAGTTGAATTGGAATTGGAATGCACTTTTTTCTCTAAATTGTGGCAAAATGCACACAACGTAAGATTTATCATTTTAGCCATTTCTAAGTGTTTACTTCTGTAGTATTAAGTAAATACATTCACATTTTTAAAAAATTAATTAATTTATTTATTTTTGGCTGTGTTGGGTCTTTGCTGCTGCACGTGGGCTTTTCTCTAGTTGCGGTGAGCGAGGGCCACTCTTCATTGAGGTGCGCGGGCTTATCATTGCAGTGGCTTCTCTTGTTGCAGAGCACAGGCTCTAGGCGTGCGGGCTTCAATAGTTGTGGGGCACGGGCTTAGTTGCTCCGCGGCATGTGGGATCTTCCCGGACCAGGGCTTGAACCCGTGTCCCCTGCATTGGCAGGCGAATTCTTAACCACTGCGCCACCAGGGAAGTCCTACATTCACATTGCTGTTTAACTGTCTCCATCGTCCATCTCCAGAACTTTTTCCTCTTCCCCAACTGAAACTCCATACTCATCACATACTAACTTGCTATCCCTGCCCCATCCTCCCACCTCCCTGTTCCCAACCACACCAATAGCAACCACCATTCTACTTTGTCTCTATGGATTTGACGTGGACTCATACAGTATTTATCTTTTTGCGACTGGCTTATTTCACTTAGCATACTGTCTTCAGGGTTCATCCACGTTGTAGCGTGTGTCAGAACTTTTCCTTTTTAAGGCTGAATAATATTCCATTGTATGTATGTACCACATTTTGTGCCATCATTCATCCATTGATGGACACTGGTTGCTTCCACCTTTTGGCTATTGTGAGTAATGCTGCTGTGAATGTGGGTGTACAAATATCAGTCCTTTTGGGTATATGTATACCCAGAAGTGGAATTGCTGGATCATATGATAATTCTCTTTTTGATATTTTGAAAAGTTGCCATACTGTTTTTCATAGCACTTGCTCCATTTTACACACCCATCAGCAATGCACGAGGGTCGCAGTTTCTCTACATCCCCTCCAACACTTTTTTTCCTTTTCCCTTCCCTCCCCTCCTCTCCCGTCCCCTCCTGTTCTTTTTTTTAATCACACCATATCCTAATGGTGTGAAGTAGTATTCCCTGTGGTTTTGATTCGCATTTTCCCTAATGGCTAGTGATGTTGAACATCTTTTCATGTACCTGTTGGCCGTTTTTATGTCTTCGGAGAAATGTCTATCTGAATCCTTTGCAGATTTTTAAACTGGGTTGTTTGGGTTTTTTTATTGTTGTTGAGTCAGAGTTTTTAAAAAAATATATCCTGGATATTAGTGCCTTATCAGGTATGTGATTTGCAAACATTTTCTCCCATTCTGTTGGGTTGACTTTTCATTCTCTTGGTAGTATCCCTTGATGTGCAAAAGTTTTTAATTTTGGTTAAGTCCAATTTATGTTGTCTTTTGATGCCTGTGTTTTTGGTGTCCTATGTAAGAAATTACTGCTGGATCCACTGTCCTGTAGCTTCCCCAGTTTTTAAATCTAAGAGTTTTATGTCTTTCTCTCCTGTCTCTGTGTCAATTTGCATTGCTTCTGTTTTTCTGTATATTTATAAATTATTGAAGCTTATGTCTGTGTTTTCTCTCTTTTCTTGCCTTGTTTCTTTTTTTGTTGTTGTTGAACTATTTGAAAGTATTATAGAAAAATAATGGCATTTTTCTAAATAACTATAATCCTATGATCAGTACTTCCTTGGAAATGGGCACATGAGGCCCCTGCCTTGCGCTCTGTGTTTGAGAATACCTTTCTAGAATTTTTCTAAGTCCCACCAGCCCCACCTCTCCTCCCTGCCTCAATACCTAAAAGGCAAGGCACCCCAAGTGTTTTTCTTTAGGAGTCTCATGTTGAGAATTATAGTAAGTTTTCTAATTACATTGAGAATAGAAGCTTTATTTAGCTGATATTATTGTTTACCACTGTACACCTTATTTTCCTTCTAAATTGTCTTTCTTGTCTTTATTTTTATGTATTCCTTTAACTGGTTAGTACGTACATAGTTAATGTTATAGTTATTAATTACCTTTCTTCTCATTTTCCAGTACTGAGTTGAAGCTCTTGGAGGAGGCAACCATTTCAGTCTGCAGGTCTTTAGGTAAGGAGGAAAAATGAGTGTGTGTGTGTGTGTGTGTGTGAGATGTGTATATACATGTACGTATGTGGAGACAGTTATTTCAAAATTTCTGTTACAGATTTTGCTGGTGCAATGTGAATTGAATTAATGAAGTGATATATTTTTGTTGATGATAATTATAATTGTACTAATAATTATATTCTTGGTGCTTATTGATGCCTCTAGAGGTTCTCATTCAGTTAACAGCAATGAGACACATGCTTGGTTTATTTGCAGTAGTGGTAATGGACTCCACTAAGCCATAGAGCTTATTATTTTTGCAAATTTTGAAATACTGAGAAAAACCCAAAATATCCTTTGTTTTGTAGTTGCATGTATAGTTCCTAGAGAATATGGATCATTCATCCTTTGCTTTGCCAACTGCATGTACTATATATGCTGTTGCTGGCTGTGTTAACTAGAATAATTATCACTCATTAATAGGAAAATATATTAGGAATCTTCTCAAATTAGTAATAACAACTTGGTATTATGGTAAAGTGCATGGGCTCTGGAATTATTTTATGGTCTTAATTATAGCTCTGTTACTTACTAGCTGAGCTTTAATTTCCTCATCTAAATTGCAGGATTCTCATGGGAAGAAGTCAGATAACATACGAAACATCCAGCATAGTGCCTAGCATCTCGTCATTATTCATTATTTATGTCAACAAATGTTACCTTTTTTTGGACCTCATTTCTCAAATACTTTGCTTTCAAATTGGTAGCAATTGGAAAGAATTGTATGCTTTAAAAAATGTGAATGATTATACTTACATTTTATTGTTGCTTTGAAAATTAGAGATAACGTATCTGTGAAACGACTGGTGGACAGGAGCTTAATAAGTGATGACAAGCTTGTTTTTAAATCAAATTTATGGATGTGCTCCATGTAAGCTATGTGGCTAACTCCCATATAAGTTACTCTGCCAAAAACAGTCTTTGATGAAATATTTTTGCTTTTAAAAACAAATTATGTTGGTAATGATAGAGGTGGTATTATAATAGTTGCCTTGAATTTTGTCTGCAGTTATAACCATAGATTTGAGGCTTTTGCGCTAAATAGTGCTGACTATCAAAAACCTATATGACAGCTTGCTGAAAATTAATTTTATGTAACAGTGATATTAATGCAGTTATTATGATGATGGTTTTTAATGTGACCTTGGGGTTTTACAAAAATAACATTTTAAAATTGGGAGTAATAGTTACTTATTAATACAATGTGGAAAGCATACTAAAATGTAAAAAAGGCAGTAATTGCTCATATTCCACAACCCTGACATAGCTACTGGTAATATTTTGCCTTCTGTTATTTATTCTTTGGATATACATTTACATGCATATTAAATACACATACTCAATTATTTTAATCTGTGTTTTTCACTTGATATTATGTATCTAAGTGTGTCATTCTATATTTAAAACTACTTTGGAGAATAGCAAATATATATATATATATACATTTAATTCCCCAAATTCTAACAATATAGTGGTATAGTTAAAATTAAAGTCTTCCCATATTAAACAGTGCAGGAAATCATTGCTAATCTTTTGTGATAAGATCAAAATTTTATCAGTAATTCTGTGTGTATTGACTTATATGCACAATTTTATGTAAGTGGTATTATTTCTGTGTTGTTTTCACTTAGCAGTATTCAGGAACTTCTTTCCACGTTAATAGATATAAATGTAAATCAATTTTAAGGGCTATGTGGGTATGTAACAATTCTCTCTTTTTTTTCTTTTTTTGGTCTGAAAATGTTTTCATTTTTCCTTTGCTTTTGGAGGATATATTTGCTGGGTGTAGAATTCTAGGTTGGCATTAATTTCTTTCCATACTTTAAATATACCATTCTGTTATTTTTCTGGTTACTCTCATTTTTGTTGAGATTAAAGCTGTCAAAAAAAAAAAAAGCTGTCAATGTTAGTGTTGTTCCTTTGAAAACAATGGAGTTTTTTTCTTCTGGATGCTTTTAAGTTTTTCTTTTTTGTCCTTTGGTTTTCAACATCTTAGAATATGCTGAGGAGTATTTTTCCTTCCTTCTCTCCTTCCTTCCTTTTTTCTCTCCTTCCTCCCTCCCTCCCTGCTTGAGGTTTGTAGAGCTTGTTAAATCTGTGGGTTGATGTCTTTCATCAGTTTTGGAAAATTCTCAGCCATTATCGATTTATACATTGTTTCTGTCCTATTCTGTCTCTCCTCTCCTTCTAGGGCCTCTGTTATATTTGTGTTAACATTTTCATTGTGTTGCATAGGCTTGTTAGGCTCTCTCTCTCTCTCTCTCTCTCTCTCTCTCTCTCTTTTTTTGTATTTTATTTTCTTTTTTACTTTCTCTCTGACCTTCCGTAGGATATTTTTTTATTAATCTGTCTTTAGTTTACTAATCTTTTTTCTGGTAAACACATTTATTGAGATTTTTAAAATAAAATTTTAATTTTAGAATAGCTTTAGATTTATAGAAAAGTTGCAAAGCTATGTAGAGAGTTCCCATATAACCCTCTTCAGTTTCCTCTGTTGTCAACATCTTACATTAATATGGTACATTTGTCACACTAAGGAATCAACAGTGGTACATTACTATTAACTAAACTTGACCCTTTATTCAGATTTCACTAGTTTTCCCAAATGTCCTCCTGGACTTTTTTCTGTTCCAGGATACTACATTACGTTTAGTCATTAAGTCTCCTTAACCTCCTCTTGTCTCAAATTTTCCTCAATTTTAATGACTTCAAGAGTTTTGAGGAATACTGGTAGAGTATTTCTAGAATGTCCCTCAGCTCGTTTGATGTTATTCTCATGGCTAGGTGGGGGTTATGGGTTTGTAGGTGGAAGATCACAGAGGTGACATGCTGTTCTCAACACATCATCTCAGGGATACATGCTATTAACGTGAGTTTCACTGGTGATGTTGACCTTGATTGTGTGGCCAGGGTTGTTTTTGTCCATTTTCTCCACTGTAAAGTTGTGCCCCTGCCCTGCTGTTGCCTTCATTTTGAAGGAGAGTTTTTCTGGATACAGAATTCTTGGTTGCCATTTATTTTCTCATATCCCTTTGACTATATCATTCTGTTGCCTTCTGATAAGTCATTTTTTTGTTACTGCTGTCAAGATTTTGTCCTTGCCTTTACAAAATTTTAAAATTTATTCTTTATTCTGCTTGGGGTTTGTTGATGTTCTTGGATACATAGATTGATGTTTTTCATCATTTTGGGGATGTTTGTGGCCATTATTTTTGTTGGGCTTTTTATATTATCTTTATTACTTTTTTCTAAGAATCTGCACATGGGGTTCTCTGGGTCCAAACAGATTTCTTATTCAATATCTCACAGTGAATTTTAATGCATTTCCCCCACTTTTTCCTAGTTCTTACCTGCTAGGATAGTGCTATGAGAGCCAGGTCAGTTGTTTTATGTGACGAGGTGAGGTTTGCTCTGTGTTTGGCTTGTTTAATTCTTCCAGTTGTTTTCTGGGACTTGTCGCCTCTGAATCTGTATAGCAAGGTATTGGGTGGGACGATTAACGTAAGTTTTCTGGTTGGAGTAGACAAAAGTACTTTCAGGCAGTTAGGCTTGCTAATGATCCATTGATTACCAAATAAAATTTTAGTCCAGTTCTATAACATTTGTAGTTAGTTAAAGTGTTTCCTGTATTTTGGGGAAAAGGACTATCCTTACTCAGCCTTTTCATGACCTTGTATCTTTTTGTATTTTTTCATGGGTATTTTATTTTTAATTCTTTATTTTAAAAAATTTCCCACTCATACAGAGGCAGACAGAATAATATAATGACCTCCTGTATGCTCATCTCCCAGTTTCAATCATTTTCAACTCATGGCCAGTCTTGTTTCATCTTTATCTCTCACCTATTTATTGACATATGGATATGTACAGAAAAGTGCACAAGTAAAAAGTGTATACAAAACAAAAAGCATATCCTCACATAATTAATTTGACACAAACCTCTGGCATTATATTATTTCATCCATAGATATTGTGATATGTATCTCATAATAACAATTTTTTAATGGAAAAAATACCATTATCTACTAAAAACAATTTTTAATATCACAAAACATCCACTGACTGTTCAAATTTCTAACTGTCTCAGTTTGTTTGAATCAGGAGCCAAATAAGGTCCATACATTATTATTGGTTAATATGTCTTTACATTCTTGTCAGAGCTAGGTTCCTCCTGAATTTGTCTTGCCTTTTTTCCCCTCTCAATTTTCTTATTGAAGAAAGTGGGTAGTAGAGTTTCCCACAATGTAGATTTTGTCGATTGCCCTTATGGGTTGTTAGCATGTCTCTGTCTTTTATATTTATGGTATATTGGTTATTGGATCTTGGAGATCGTGGGTATTTTAGTGAGATACTGGGAAAGGTTGTTTCAGGGGCTGGAAGCAAGGTCAACCTCTCACCCCAGGTGGAAATCCTCTTTATAATACCCTTGTCTGAGTATTACCTGGAATTTGCTTGAACTCCTGTGGAGATGGAGAATTCCTTTTTCACAAAGCCAGTTCAGTTAACAGATTGCTGCAAGTTCAAGCTCTAGAGTTAAATGAGTTAGTTTTCCATTACTGAAGTATTATCATTACTTGAATTTTTACAGATGAAGAAACTGAGGCATGGGGAGGTTACGTAAGTTGCCAGGTGTCACACAGCTAGTCAGTGCTGGAGCTGGGCTTTGAACGTAGTCACATTCTGTAGTCCAGTTCCACGTGCTTTTCTACCTTTCTGTCAGACATCCCCTGTTCCTACTCTGGTCCTGAAGCGCCTTCAACTTCAATGTAGCATTTGATTTTTGCCAATTAAGTTTGATCCTGTTAAATTCCACTGAGGTATTTTGGAATATTGAGTCTACATTGAGTATTATTTTTGAAACGTCATTAAGTGTACTTAATTTTATAAATTTATTACCCCATCTACATCTTATCCAAAAGAGTACTTTGGAAACTTAGAATGTCATCCACATTAAGAGAGGGAGTTCCGTTTGTAAGTATCTTCTTAGTACCTGACACAGTGCTGGGCACATGTAAGTAGCTCCATGAAGACATGCTGAATGAATGAAAAGGGTACACAAAACTTTAATTACATCAGTCTAGTGGTCTTGGTTGTTCTTTCTAACAACATAGGGTTTTTTGTTTGTTATTTTAATGTCTAACCATAAAATTCAAATGATTACTTATAAAGCCATTCAATAATGAAGGGGCTATTGAATGAACACAAGATTGTGAAGTTGAGATTTGGAAATATGGTTGAAGTCCTGTCAGCCTCAGCATTTTGTTTCAGTATTTTGTTTTGATTTACAATAGCTATGAAATATTAATTCACACGGAGACACACTTGCACACATTAACTGGGTTTTTTTTTGTTTAGTTTGGTTTTTTTTTTTGGCTGTGTCGCGTCTTAGTTGTGGCACACGGGACCTTTGTTGAGGCATGCGGGATCTGTCGTTGCAGTGTGCAGGCTTCTCTCTAGTTGTGGCCTGCGGGTTTTCTCTCTCTAGTTGTGGTGCGTGGGCATGGTTGCCCCACGGCATGTGGGACCTTAGTTCCCTGACCCAGGGTTGAATCCATGTCCCCTGCATTGGAAGGAGGATTCTTTACCACTGGACCACCAGGGAAGTCCCCTACATTAACTGGTTTTTAAAAAATCCGTTTGTCTTGAAATCTCAGTATAGTCTTTCATTAAGCTAAACCCAAAGCTTAAAAGTAGGCAATTTTTGATTCAGAGTGAAACTCTAACAATATCTAATCACATGTCTATTCTGAATTACGGAATCTGGACAAAAACCTGCCCTAACTTAGAGCACAGGTCGCCCCTTGCTACTCACAGTGGGGCTCTCCACGCAGCAGCAACGGGCATCACCTGGGAGACTGTCACAGCTGCAGAATCTCAGGACTCACTTCACACATGCAGAATCAGAATTTAAACTTTAATGAGAATGCCAAGTGATTTAAATGCACATTAAACGTTGAGAAGCGCTGTCAACTTCAGTAGTGTAGGGTGGCCGTGGGATTCTGTACTTCCAGCAAGCTCCCAGGTAATGCTGTTGCGGCTGAACCACACTTGGATTAGCAAGGTGCTATACATTTTATCACAATGAGAAGATTATACAGTTACTTGCATCTACTCTCAAGCTGTGACAAGAACACATACCCAGCAGATAGACCTGAGTTAATTGGACAGTTACTGAGCGCTAAGCAGGTGGGCTGTAATGGTGTACTTATTCCTATGTATATCTTTTCTTTGCAGTTTTGGATTCTGAGATGAGGTGGCTGTTTTCTCCTACAGTTTCTATTATTTCCATTTGTAAATCATTTTTCGTTGTTTAGAATTAAGACCAAGCAGCAATCTCTCTCTTTGCTAATTTCCCCAATTAGATTTGAAATTGACAAAAAGGTTCATCCCTGAACAACTTCAGTCTGACATTTGGCTTTATAAATGTTATGATACGCTCATTTTGATTTCGGTTCTTAACTTTAACTTTTAAAAACCTTTTCTTCTCTTGCAGTTGAAAACAATCCTCGAACAGGAAACCTTGGTGCACTAATTAAGGTCTTCCTGTCTAGAACCAAAGAACTAAAACTTTCAGCAGAATGTCAGAAGTAAGCTGGATGATTAAATCACACTCTCTCTATATTTAATTTATATTTAACAGTATGATTTTTCATTTATTGGTAGAAATAGGGTATGGTCTTGGAATTGTTCTCATTATTAAGGCAAAAAGTAAAAGAGGTTTTAATTTACTGTCCAGGTCATTGTAGTGAGATTATAAATTCTGGAATCCGATTGCAGCATTTTAGACAGTCTTTAGAAATATATTCTTTAAGAAGATTAATTGTGTAATTATTATTTAAAAAAGGTAATTTTCTCCCATTTCCACTGCTGGTTGTATCTAATTTAAATACAATAAGTCCCCTACATACGAACCTTTAAATTGCAAACTTTCAAAGATGCGAATGTGTGTGTGCATGTCCAGTCACGTAACTTAGTTCACGTATCTGGCATACATTGTCACATGTGTGCATGCTCTACAAGTGGTCGTGCTTTTGTGTATTTTACAGTACTGTATAGAGTACCGTAGTACAGTATCTTTATTTCAAGCCCAGGATGTCTGGAATCAAGCGTAAAAGCAGCGGTGATGTAGCTGGTACTGCTAAGAAGTGCCAAGTGATAACGATGGAAACAAAAGTGAAAACAATTTTGAGAGTGGAGCAAGGCGTGTGAAAAGTATTATAAACCTATTACAGTACAGTACTATTTAGCCGAGTTTGTTAGTTGGGTACCTAGCCTAACTTTGGTTGGACTTAAAAACAAATTGGACTTATGAATCTGCAGTCAGAATGGAACTCGTTTGTATGTAGGGGACTTACTGTAATGACTTAGTGTATTATTTCATTCCACATTTGTTTCCTTTATTTCTTTCATATTAGGTGAACAAAGGTTCAGATTAGATATTATGGTTTTATATTCATATAGTGGAAGATTCACCTTTTATCCACTTGAGCATTTTTTGAAACCATTTTTGGAGGGTAGTCTCTTAAAAGATTGCTCATTGCCCTGTTTCCAAATAATTTATATTGAATCCAATTAAAATTGTTGTGAGTCCACGATTATTAATACAAATAGCAGGTATTGTACTGTGCAGCTGGTGATGTCCCATTTAAAATTTTGGTTGTGGGGACTTCCCTGGCGGTCCAGTGGTTAAGACTCTGAGCCTCCACTGCAGGGGGCATGGGTTCAGTCTCTGGTCTGGGAATTTAAGATCCCACATGCTGCAGGACGCAGCCAAAAAAAAAAATTTTTTTTTGTTGTTGTGTATTTGCATATATTCTCTTTATGTTACTATAGTTTTTATGTTTTCTATTTTTAGTTTTCTTTTCTTTGAATTGCCTGTGTATGGGGCAACTATAAAGTTAAGAACAAAGAGCCTAAAGGAAAAAAAATTTAAAGTTGACTCACTAAAGTTTTTTCCTAAAGGAAAAAAAATTTAAAGTTGACTCACTATGTAAAATACACAGAATGAAATATGAGGTAAATTATAGTAGATGTCGTTGGTCCAGTGTCATAAATCATGAGCCATAAAAAAAAAGGTATGGACATTGTTCTAATATTACAAACAAAATGGGCAAAATGATTGAGAAATCAATGGACTAGAAATAAAGTGATTGTGCTCATGATTAAATACTGATTCTTGTATAATTTTGCTCTTTCCTTTCTAGCCACATCTTCATTTGGCAGACACACAATGCTTTGTTTATTATTTGCTGTTTGCTGAAAGTGTTCATTTATGAGATGTCAGAGGAAGAGTTACAACTTCATTTTACTTATGAAGAAAAATCTCCTGGCAGTTACAGTAAGTATTGCCTTTGAAGATGTTCTGGGATAATGTGTGTAACATATAAGAATATAATTTGAAGAATTAGAAGTATAATTTTGAAAATTCTACTTTTCCTCATAATTTTTTTTTGGCCGTACCACGTGGCATATGGGATCTTAGTTCCCCGACCAGGGATCGAACCCGTGAACCCGACAGTGGAAGCATGGAGTCTTAACCGGTGGACCACCAAGGAAGTCCCAATTTTCATTTTGAAGTGACCTGACACCATCACTCTTTCTTCCCCTATATTAATTTAAATGAGCCGAGGGCTTCCCTCGTGGCGCAGTGGTTGAGAGTCCGCCTGCCGATTCAGGGGACACGGGTTCGTGCCCCGGTCTGGGAAGATCCCACATGCTGCGGAGTGGCTGGGCCCATGAGCCATGGCTGCTGAGCCTGCGTGTCCGGAGCCTGTGCTCTGCAGCAGGAGAGGCCACAACAGTGAGAGGCCCGCGTACCGCAAAAAAAAAAAAAAAAAAAAACGAGCTGAGATACTTATAATTTTTTCTTTTTTCTCTTTTTTTAAATAAGGGTGCTGGTAAGATTGAGACTTTTCTTTATTTTGACTTCTATGTATATGGGAAATAAAAATAAAAATCACAAATATTCCTTTCAGGAAACAAATGTCAATTTAAATACCATTACTAGGCCAACACATTATTAAGGGAGACAACCAATCAGAATTACAGATTTTATAAATGTTAAAGGTTACTTTCATAGGACATAACAGTCTCTGAGTCTGGGTATCTCTGGGACTGCTTGATCAGAAATAATGTTTTTAAGTATAGTTTTATGATGCCAAAGTATATTGTCTTTTTCTGAAGATACAGGAAAAGGTTACTTTTTTCTCCTGATATTGCCGAAATTTTTTTTTTCCCCAGTAGTCAGGAGGGCCTATAGTTTTCAAGATCAACTGCTGGTGTTTCATTTCTTAGCATTAAAAGTTACAACCTGGAAAATAAAAGGGCGTAATGGGATTATTAACAATTCAAATACGGGGAGTGCGGTTTTACACCTACCCTTCACGCTTGCTTCTCTCTTCCTCAAGGCAAAGGCACTGTTGCTTTTGAGTTTCCTGGGTTCATTTTTCAAAACACACCTCTGCCTTCATCAGGCTTTCTTGCCCACCTAGAGCTTTATACATTGAATATGTTTAATTTACTACCTTGATAATCAGCCTTCTATATTTGTTAAATATATACTGATGTTTAAATGGTTAGAGCTTTTAATCAGGATTGTATCTTGTATGTGTTAGTTTTGTTAATGCTAGGCTTTGTTTTTGTGGTACCAATAGTGCCAAAACATAGTTCTGTTTAGTGAGTTGCATTCCTTTCCAGGAAGTTCTGTCAGCAAGAATGGAGGGAATGTTTATCCCTGTTGGGCCTGAGAGCATAGTCCAACCAGCACCTGCAAACCCAATACTTTGTTTTGCATTATGTCACAAAAATTAAGCAAATATTGTGCTTTATTTAACACAATATCATTTTTATTTTAATATAAAATCATTTTTTCCATTACTTACCATTGAGCTAATTGATGCACTTGAGAGATACACTGTGCTTATTTGGGGGCCAAACGTCTTGCCACAGTACCCTCTCTGTACCTGCACTCCCCACTCACATCCAGGCTTGAGAAGCATGGTTTTGTTGTACATCCCAGGTAGCCTCATGTAGAGGCAGGACAAAAACGACACTCTTCAACCATGGCCACTTTATCAGGATGGTTGTCTCACTGAAAGAACTGCCTGTGAGGTTTGGCAATTGGTGATTTTGTGTGCTGACAGACTGTCCTGTTCCTTTATCTGGTTGGCAATTCAGGATTTTATACATGCTCTTTTGTTCTTTTCATTTGCAGCTGAGCTGCTGTTTGTCCACCAGCTTAAGTCCAGTGAACATCTCCTTAAGGTTAAAGACTTGCTGTTTTGGGCATGTGTAATTATTTTCATCGTAGCCTTAGGTTGTTAGTTTGAGATTTCTACTTCTTATCACTAGTATAAGTTCTTTTTTATATTTTCTGTCAACGTCTTTTTACAGTTTGTAAAAGTGCGATAAAATTAAATGATTGCACAGATACTTTTAAATGGTAAAAAATGGAACCTCACTCTGAAAACATCCATTTGTTAGCCAGTATATGAATATCTGACTTAGGTGTGTAAAAGACTGTTCAGGGATAGGTAAGATACAGTGGTAAGGGTTGTTTGAATTGACAAAAGTAGAGGGCCATCTGCAAACAATTGAGCAAATCAACCAAGGCATTTTAGGATTGTCGGGTTATTGCAGCATACTGAATTTTTTGTTGATCCCAACTCACTGTAATACTGCCATGATCAGATGGATATTGCTGCCATATTCAGTGAAGCCATCTTTACGAGGGTAGTATGACTCTTAGTCCGCTCTCAGTTTGTAATTGAAATTTGTGAGGATTTCATATTTGAACATTTTCCTGTAGGCTATGTATGATGTGGTAGTAGACTGTTTCCCAGAGAGTTTGTATCATTGTGCAAACATAGCCCTTTCCACTATCCCATGCCTTCGAGAATGATCAGGGGGACAAAGCCAGCCCTATAGGCAGAGCTGTGAAGTACTGCGAAGCTGTCTGCTCCCTTTGCCTTCAGTGCAAGTTTTCCTTTCCTCTGTCTTGGTATATTATGTCCTATTTTTGCTGATATAACAACTGATATTTATTTTACATTTTTTATACATAAAGCTAGTCTTTTAAGTCCTTAGGGGCCTAAATCTGTTGCTGGCTTCTGCAGACACTTATGGTAGCTTGTTTCTTTATGTCTTTGATGGTGCTGACTGTGAGCTTTTATTTGTTTGATCTTAACCTGAGGCCCCAAATAAGGGTAGGATTT
Organism: Lipotes vexillifer; assembly: GCF_000442215.2. Classification (NCBI taxonomy): domain Eukaryota; kingdom Metazoa; phylum Chordata; class Mammalia; order Artiodactyla; family Lipotidae; genus Lipotes; species Lipotes vexillifer. Next base: position 2,035,049 of record NW_006792448.1, read on the forward strand.
GCATTTGCTTCTAAAGGGATCCAGGGGCTGCACCATAGGCCACTTCAGTCTCCTTCAGCAGTTCTTGGCTTAATGTGGCTCTCAGGTTCAGCTTCCCAGTGGCAAGTCTGAAGACTTAGTCTCTCAGTAGCTGGCTTCATCCTCAGGACACCCTACCCTTAGAGTTTGCTTATTGTTCAGTGTTTTACTCTGGATTCAAGCCACAGTTTGTTTGCTTGTAGTGGTGGTTCTTTTTGGTTATGGTGCTGGGGTCCTTGGAGATTTCCTTTACTTTGTGGAAGCCCATCAGCGCACTAAAGAGTGTATTTTAACCAAGAACTCGTTGTTTTGTACAGGAGGGCCCTTTGGAGTAACTACTCCACAATACTGCTGCCAGTTATAGTTTCTTTACAGATATTTTTAATTTTTTAAATGAAGGAAGATACCTTAGGAGATTGAGAGACTAAAGGTAAAAGCAAAAAAAAAAAAAAAAAAGATGGGCGAGAAGCAGTAAAAAGGTCCAGGGAAGTAAGAGGCACTAGGATCTGGAGCACAGAGAGGGAACACAGGTTTGCTCTGGAAGAACGTGCTACCTGTGTCCCAGAAGGGGCAGGTGAGGAGGAGGGGGAGGAGGAAGGGCACCTGCCGAGAGCTGGGCGGAGCAAGACGTGTGGGCCTGAGAAGCCTGGGAACCAGTTAGCACAGCTTTGTGCAGAGTAGAAAGAGACTAGGCACGGGCTTCCCTGGTGGTGCAGTGGTTGAGAGTCCGCCTGCCGCTGCAGGGGACACGGGTTCGTGCCCCGGTCCGGGAAGATCCCACGTGCAGCGGACCGCTGGGCCCATGAGCCATGGCCGCTGAGCCTGCGTGTCCGGAGCCTGTGCTCCGCAATGGGAGAGGCCACAACAGTGAGAGGCCCGCGAACCGCAAAAAGAAAAAAAAAAGACTAGGCACTTGTCAAGTCCAGGTAAGAGGCTTGCTTGACTACGTTTCCTTGGCGCAGAATAGTTCAATATATATTTATTTTTAAAAATCATTTATTTTGTAGGACTTGCTCTCAAGCATAGTAGATTAAACATACATGATCATCTTTGCGTTTTCCTGAAACCCCGATGAAAGATCAGTAAAGGGATTTTTAATAAGTTATGACTTTATTAGGTTAAAGAGAAAGAGAGGGGGACACAATGTTTTTTGGGTTTTTTTTTTAAGTCTATTGAATTTGTTACAGTACTGCTTTTTTTGTTTGTTTGTTTATTTTTTGTGGATTGGAAGTGCCAGGTGTCTGAAGGCAGACAACCAGGGGGATTGATGGAAACATCTCTCCCCTGTCATGTACAGTCATGGGACCACCCCTTCCCCAGTTTAGTACTAAATTCTGCTCTCTGTAGAGGCTGGACCAATGGGGCCTCCCTTATTGAGCTCTTGGGCACAGTGGAGGCAGTGGTGTACTGAGAACAGGGTTTAGAGAAAAGGCTATGAAATGGAAGAGTGAGGCATCTTGACTTGGCTTCTAGAATGCTGGCACTGGGGTTTTACCCACCCCACTTTCTTTCCTGCCAGAAGACGAGTGGATACTCTTCTGGAGAAAATGAACCCAAAACAGGGAAAAGACTTATAGAAACGGACATTTAGATGCCCCTCAATGAAGCAGCTCACAACCTACCTGTGGGAACCACCGTGTGGCAGGCTGTGCCGTTTGTCTCCCTCTAGCTGGTAGATGGGGAGTCAGGGATCCCATACAGGTGAGAAAACATAATTTGTGAGAGACCAAAACAAACAGAAGAAAAAAATTAAATGAGATGGAAATTTATGGGAAAAAAAATCCTTAATCACACCTCTTCAACACAACCAATTTCCTCTTTATTCCCCTCTGGCTTAAAACCTTTTCAAAACTGTTTGGAATTACCTTCCAAATCCGTGGTGTATTTGTTTTACTAAATGCAGTGGAGGTGAATCTCTCTCCTTTGAAAGTAGCTTTGATTTTTTCTGATGGCCGAGGTGCTTTGGCTCCCATGATGGCAGGGCTTTACTGCTCTTTCCTCCGCTTAAGCTGGTCCCTAGGGCCTGGGGCCGTTGTCGCTCAACAGGTGAACCAGAAATTGTATTGTGGGGGGAGGTGAGTGATTTTGGTTTTATTTTTGTCTTAATATAAAACTTAATAGCTTAATCTCATTAGTTATAGATAAATAATGCAAACCCCTTCAAAAAAAACTCCACGATAGTTGAACAATGTGACTCAGAGAAAAAGGAAAGTGCAGATTTATTCTTTTAAAATATTTAGTGTATAAGATTTGTAATCTGACTTTGCAGAAGAATAAAGTGCTTCTAGGGACTCCTGACTTGTTCTTTGGCTATTTAATAGGTGATAGTGTGATTTGCGATATTTTTTTCTCTCCCCTTCTTTCTTTTATGTAATCAGTAGAACAAAATGAATTAAATTTTACTAATTGGCACATTTTATAATGAAACCTCATAGAGTATATTATCCTCGAGGGTAATTAGAAACATTTCTGTTCGACTGCAGTAATAGCAGTTGACCAAAATTATTGCAGATTTTATTGGAATGGTTGTGCAACACAGGTTTATAAATATTGTAATGCACGGAAATGTAGACCAGTTTTAATTTTAGAAAAGACTGAATCCATTTGCTTTTCCTTAATTAATTTATGGAGGCATATTTGATTTTGCTAATTAGAAGTTTAAATATGATTTTTAATACTTTAGAATAATTCCAGTATTAGCTTCACAGTTAAAATAGACAGTAACCTAGACTCTGCCATGTTTTTTCTGAGTAGAAGTTTATAGTAAGTATAATCTAGCTATGTGTCTTCATCTTAAGGAAGTCTTTTGCTCTGAACTTTCAGGCACTCTTTGCAGTGTAGCTCTGTTAATTCTTAAGTTTTAAGTACCTGTATTAGCACAGTATTGGGCAGCATTGAGAAACTGACAGTTTCACTTTCTGAATGCAAGGAAAACAATGATTAGCTCTCTGTCTTTTAATATTCCTTCTAATAACTACGTGTAACCTGATTTAATTGACCCATATGTTTCTTTTTTCTGGCTGCTGCTTTGTTTTCTGTCAGTGCTGTTTTTTCCCCTTCCTCAAATGAGTGCTTTAAAAATTTTTCTTTTCTCTCTCTCTTCCCCACCCCTCCTCCCCCCAACTCTGATGGAAGGCGTTTGGTTATGACGGTATTTTATTACCTCTGGTTGTCTCCTGAAGACCAAAATAAGAGAGTTGAATCTTAGTCCGTGATTCTGAATGGGTGCCGAGCAGAAAGCACTAACAGGGACTGGCCACAGCTTAGTTTCAGGTGTAGATTTATTAGAGCTGTGAGGGAACATAAATCTTGTCTTTCTTTCTCTTTCTTTGCACCTTCCTCTGCTGACGCTCATAGGGACCTGGGAAGTAGCATTTGGGCTTTAAAATGGGAGAACCTCAGGGATAGGGGTGGGATTTCAGTGACGTTGATCGGCAAACTATTCGTAATAAGAGTTTGTATTTATTATTTGTTTGAGATTATTTGTAAATTGGATATCTAAGTCAAGAACTTGAGTATGTGTTGATGAATGTGTAGGCGACTGTGTAGGCTGTCACCTTGACGTGTAAAGTAATATGTGGTATTTCCAATCTGTCCCCTAACACGGCTCAGAGTACTCACTTACCAGGGATTTGTATTTAGGGTCTTCAGTGAAACATGGATTGGTTGACTGGATTTTTTCCCAGCTTGTAGAAACAGGTCTTTATAGAAATAATTTGTAAGATTTTTTTTTTTTTTTCTCCTTTGGAAGTCTGAATTTGGGTTAACTCTGAATTCTGCCACTTACTCTAAGTAAACTAACCTCTCTGAGCCTTGATTTCCTCATCTGTAAAATGATGATGATCATACCTGCTCCTTAAGGGTTATTGTTAAGATTAGTGTGAGCTAGAGAGAATGGAATGCTCATGATTTAAAATATTAAAATATTTAACTGGAGATATAGAGGCAGTTTAAAACCCTTTAAGAGATTAAAATAACAGCTCTAGGTTATAAAAGTTCACAACACAGTAAACACGCTGAATCTCTGCAAATTTCTTTACTCAAAGAACATCAATTTACTTTGTCATGAACCTGCAAATTTCAAGGACTTTTCAGATTCTCTTTCCTGTGAGAAATGCATGAATAATTTTTGGCAGGTGAGTTTTATATTTACTTGTTTTTATTGAAACTAAGGAAGATACTTGGCCTCACATGAAAGCTAAGTGATAAAAATGCTGCTTGGAAACTAATGCAATATGAGTGACTTGCTTATTGTAAAACCTGCTAAGCAGTCACTCTTCACTTGCTGTGAAATTATTTGCTTCTAGATTAGCCCCAGAAATAAGAATATAGTATTATGCAAGAATGTTTTTGCTTTAGTAAATGGAAGTTGTCAGAAATTTCACCTGGAATTTGCTTATTCTTGCCTTTAGTTTTGTTAGAACTTTGGCCTTGAAATGCTACTCTTTACTTGTATGAAATGGCTTTATCATTATTTTCATTAGTATTGTATTACATTGATAACAAAGCTGTGTATGTACTCCTTAATTAACCAGCTGTAAACTTGGCTGAGGTCATGATGTGGATGGCACATGGAACCAAAGAGAGGATCCTTGTTGGCATTTTAAGATTTGAAAATTAAATTACTCCCCAGAAGGAAAAAAATCCAATCAAGCACCATCTGTGTGTCCTGAGTACTTGTTCCCTCACCTTCTGTAATTAAAAAACTTGTGCTGGGGACTTCCCTGGTGGTCCAGTGGTTAAGAATCCATCTTGCAATGCAGGGCACGCTGGTTCGATCCTTGGGTCAGGAACTAAAATCCCACATACTGCGGGATCTACTGAGTATGTAGAGCCCGCGCGCCTCAACTACTGAGCCTGCGCGCCACAACTAGAGAGCCCATGTGCCACAGCTACAGAGCCCTTGTGCTCTGGAGCCCGCGTGCCACAACTAGAGAGAAGCCCATGTGCCACAACTAGAGAAAAGCCTGCACGTCGCAACGAAAGATCCCACATGCCGCAGCTAAGACCTGACGCTGCCAAATAAATAAGTATTAAAAAAAAAACCTTGTGCTGGCTGCTTGGCTGAACCAGGGGTATATTATTAAACTGGCTAATTTATTTGGTCTAAAATGTTCTTTAGGGAATCAGTGAGTGACTTTAAATGTTCTTGCTGGGTCTGGGTCACCACATTCTCTGGGGTAAGCCAAGGAATGACAGTTCAGCAAATAAGTATTATGTATTATATGCCAACAAACCAACTTGTTGGAATCGGTTGTTAACTCGTTTGGGTTACGTTGGACAGCTTTTTTTTTTTTTTAAGATTTATTATTTATTTATTTATTTATTTTAGGCTGCGTTGGGTCTTAGTTGTGGCACGTGGGATCTTTTATTGTTGCGGTGCGTGGGCTCTTTGTTGTGGTGTGCGGGCGTCTCTCTAGTGGTGGTGTGTGGGTTTTCTCTTCTCTAGTTGTGGCGCACAGGTTCCAGAGTGTGAGGGCTCTGTAGTTTGCAGCACGTGGGCTCTAGCTGAGGTGCGAGAGCTCAGTAGTTGTGGCACACGGGCTTTAGTTGCCCCATGGCATGTGGGATCTTAATTCCCTGACCAGGGATCGAACCCATGTCCCCTGCATTGTAAGGTGATCCTGTTGGACAGCTTTGGCAGAGAGAGATTTAGTTATATCTTCTTCTGACTTTCTTCACTAGTTGAGCTATAAGCCTACCACTTCTAGAATGAGATTTAATGTGGTTATTGAACTTGATTCTTGTTGTGTATCCTTTTTAGCATTGATTTGTGTCTTCAGCGTGAAAGAGTAATCTCTTCGAGCTTTTCACTGACCTCTCAGAGGGCTACTGTGCCAGTTCTGTTTTTGGCGAGGCAGGAAGCAATTTCTTCATACTTTCTAATGATACCAGGTGATACTGTGGTCTAGAAAAACAGAATTGCTAAACTTCGTTTTGAGATTCCAAGTGCTTTGATATTTTGGAAGTAACCACTAGATTTGGACTTAGACACCTGTGTTCACTTCAGTGACCATGTATTGAGTGTGTGTCATGTGCCAAGTTCTCTGTCAGTCATCACCCTGAAGAAGGACAAAGTCTAATAGGGGCCACAGCTTTACATGTCAGAAACTAAGATAGTGCAGCCAACATTTATAACAACAGACAGATGCACAGGCATAGATGCTGTGTAGGTGATTATTTTTATTCAGGGTGAGGCAAGAGAGTTGGATTTTATGGAGGAGATGAAGACTGAGGATGGTTCAGGTAGATAAAGTTGGGCTTTAAAAAAAAAAAACAAAATCAGGTTTTTTGGGCATTCCAGGAAGAGAGAATGTAATTGTGGGAGGCATGATACGGCATGTATTAGGCAACTTGGCATTGCAGGAATATAAATCACGAAGGGAGTAATGGTGGGAGATAAAGATAGAAAGGGATTCAGGGCCTGTATCTTGCAGGGTCTGACATACTGTACTTTGGGGCTTTTGAGTTTTTTCTGATGTGTAGTAATCAGCTTAAAGCAATTGACAAGATCTAAGCCAGGAGAATGAAAGGATGGAATTTAGTTAGCTCCCTCTGATAGTGAACTGGGGTTTGGATGGGAGAGGAGTAAAATTAGAGGTAGGAATACTAGTTAAGAAGGTTTAAAGAAGTTCCAGAATGAGTTTTAATTTAGTAAATTTGTTTAACTGAATTGAAATGATGACATAATGAACGAAAGAATGACAAGGAGTTAAGGAAAGAGGAAATATCAGAGGGGTGGACTGTGTAATTGAGAGGACCTAAAGATGGATTGGTTATAAAAAGATGAGTAGGAGAGAATCATCTGGGTTTGCGGCTTGGGTTACTGATGTAGTCACCAAAAAGGACAATAAAGAATAAAGAACTGGATTTGAAGTGTTGGGAAAGAGGAGTTCAGTTTTGAGTGTGTTGAGGTTGAGGTACCAGTGAAGAGGTGGCCAGGAGGTAAGTAGATATAAAAAATATGACATGCAGTGGAGAGGCTGAGAGGAAAACCGTAGACTTAGGAATCACCAGCGTGTAAGGGATGGTTGATGAAGGGAGAACACAGGGAGTGAGACATGAAGAGAAGAAACCCGGTGGTGGAATTCTGGGGGAACATGTTAATGTTGAAAGGCATTCTGAGGTAGCAGATACTGGGAATGAATAGGAAAAGTAGTAGGTTAGAAAGAAGGCATAGGGACTGAGAGAAGAAAGAACTTCATGAAGGAGTAGGTGTCAGTAATGTCCAAAGCCAGGAGCCGCGTGAGATCCTGATTGGCTTTGGAAGTTAGAAGGTCACTTGGCTTAGAGAAGTTTGGGACAGAGGAGCATTTCTATTGGAACCGTAATTTGTAACTTACCTTTGCTGCTTACTTATTCTGTGACTTGGGAAAGCCATTTTGTCTTTGGCTCTTTGTAAAGAGGTGGTTGGCCTCTTAGCGGGTTTCAGTCTGTGATTGGTGGGGCTCCATGGATTCGGAGAAGGCACTTTGAGGCTCATCAAGGAGATCAAGGGTTAGGTCAGATATTCGTTGGGGGAGAAGGTGCAGATAGTCTATTCCTGATTCAAACAGAGCAGCTGGAACAGCTTGAATTTTTATCTATTTTATCGGTTTGACTTTAGTATCAGATTTTATTTGAAAAAACATAGTGCGGTATAAGAAACTTGAAAACTACTGGCCTATAGAAGGCATAGTTAACCTTCAAGCATTAAAAGAGATAGAATAAATAGCTGGTGATCAAAATTCCTCTACTAGGGTTTCCCTGGTGGCACAATGGTTGAGAGTCCGCCTGCCGATGCAGGGGACACGGGTTCATGCCCTGGTCCGGGAAGATCCCACATGCCGTGGAGCAGCTGGGCCCGTGAGCCATGGCCGCTGAGCCTGCGTGTCCGGAGCCTGTGCTCCGCGGCGGGAGGGGCACAGCAGTGAGAGGCCCGCGTACCGCAAACACACAAAAAAACCCAAAAAACCCAATTCATCTACTAGATGAAGATTATAACAGATGCTGACTTGCTTCATGACATAGATTCTATTCAGAGGTCAACATTAGTGTTTGAGTTTCTGTAATAGTAATTATTCTTATTTTCATTAGGAATGAAAACTAAACTTCTAAATAACTGAATTCTTGGGACTTCCCTGGTGGTCCACTGGTTAAGACTCTGTTTCCACTGCAGGGGACCCGGGTTCGATCCTGGGTTGGGGAACTGCATGCCGCATGGCGTGGCCAAAAAAAAAAAAACAAATAGTGAGCTGAACAACCGAATTCTGGTTTACACTTTGTTAAAAAACGTTTTATGTGTCTTACCAGGTTCTGACTCAGAAGATCTTTTGGAAGAATTGCTGTGCTGTTTGATGCAGTTAATCACTGATATTCCACTCTTGTAAGTTCTGGCTAAGCTAGGATTAGTTTTATCTTCTTTGTATATTAAAGATGGTAATTGATCATGCTGAAGAGTTTGTGGGTTGTGGTGTAGTACTTTCATGTATGCTTTTTATGCTTTTTATCCATGGGCTTCTTCTGTCTCTCTTGCCTAATATTTAGACTCTGACGACCTGTCATCAACACAAGAATTTTATGTTGTTGAGGGGAAAATAAGCTCTTTAGCAATACTGAGCATATGACAGGCACAGAATTAATCTCTGTAAACAAGGGTTTGAGAGGGAAACAGTTAAATCTAGTATATATGTGGTAGATGCAGCTAGTTTTCCACCCATTATTTGTTCTCCCCTTCTTCCTTGCTTCCTGATTTTATTGCTATATCTGGCCTTTTTTGGAGAGGTCACATTTCCATTTCTAGCCTTTCTTGAAGCTATGTGTGGTCAGTGAGATGTGGGGGGGAAGTCCTCAAATGAAACTTATGGGTACAGCTCTTTAAGGGGACCTGACTCATCTAGGAGGCGTACGTATATTTTTGTTTGTGAGAGCCCACTTTCCTGCTTTCTGGAATGTGGACAGGGTCTCTTTAGAGTTGTGTTGAACATCTTGGCACCAAGAGCTAAGAGGCTCAGAGAAAATTCTGCTTTGATGTCATTGAGCTGCTGAACCAAAGTCATCAACTACCACACCTCCTCCCCCTACCCCATACCCCGCCCTTGGAATTCTCATGTGAGAAAACTAGACCCTTATTTGTTTCCACTGTTACAACTAGATTTCTGTCACTACAGCTGAATGCAGTCTCTATGTGATTCAAAATGTCTGTTATTTTTTTTTTTTGTTTGTTTGTTTTTTTTTTTTTTTTTTTTTTTTTTTTGGGCAGACCTCTCACTGTTGTGGCCTCTCCCGCTGCCGAGCACAGGCTCCGGACGCACAGGCTCAGCGGCCATGGCTCACGGGCCCAGCCGCTCCGCGGCATGTGGGATCTTCCCCGACTGGGGCACGAACCCGTGTCCTCTGCATCGGCAGGTGGACTCTCAACCATTGCGCCACCAGGGAAGCCCAAAATGTCTGTTATTTTTAAAGCAATTACTCTCAACCTTTTTTTCTTAATTGCCTCTCTGAAGTCCTAATGAAATTTGAATACCCCAGATACACTGAATATCTGTGTATGTGCTATGGCCTTTTTGAGGGCCACACATCATTATAATATCTATGAAGTTTTTCACCTCTTAAGAACCAATTTTCACCCTCTTGAGGGTGATCTCGACCCCCCCCATCGAGAATGCATATTTTATTTTATTTATTTTTTAATTTTTGGCCACACTGCACAGCATGTGGGATCTGAGTTCCCTGACCAGGGATCAAACCCATGCCCCTTGCAGTGGAAGCTTGGAGTCCTAACCACTGGACCACCAGGGAATTCCCAAGAATGCATATTTTAAAGGAATTATTTTTTGAAGTAAAAAAGTAGATTTTTAAGATTTATCATTACAGAATCTCAGTCTATGTGGGGATATCGTTGGAAATGTGCCACTTTTCGGTGGCCCCATAACGAAAGACAGGTATTTGTGAGAAAACAGGCTCCTGGCCTCTGTTGTGCACAAGTGTAGCATCCAAAATTGTAATATAGATTTAGAAATGAGAGCCACTAAAGCCTGTTGTGACTTCGTCTGGTGACGTGCAGCCTGGAAGGTAGGGCTGAGACAACTGAGGAATCACTGACAGGGAAGGGCACGGGAAAAATGTCCCAGGCAAGTTGAACTCTTGTGACAGACACAGCTCTTTGCATGCCTGCTATCCTTTCTCCCCTTCCTCTCCAGTACTGTTGGGGGCAGGGTGTGCCCAGCTTAGTTTTCCAGCACTTGGGGAACTAAATATGGCTGTGACACAGTTTGAGCCAGTTACACGTAAGCAGAAGTCATGAGCTTGCAGAGCATGTACACCTTCAGCCCGTCGCCCTTGGCCCTTCTCTTCCCTCCTGGATGTGGAGGCAGTGTTTGGGCCATGCTGAAACTATGAAGCTGGGCGCCACACACGAAGAACAGCGTCCCAGCAGTGTGGGATACTGATAAAGTTATAGAGCCATTACACCAACCCTAGATGGCTTATCTTTGGATTTCTCCTTATGTGAAAAGAGCAAACAGTTATTTTGGTTAAGCCACTGTGGCTATTAGCTTTCTGTTACTTATGGTCAGATGTGGGAAGGGGATCACATATATTGCCTACTATTTGCTTATCACAGTATGTGTTGTGGTGCTTCATGTGTTCCTGATTTAATTTTAAAAGTAGCACTACCTCTATTACATTTGTTGTTACCAAACACCAGCAATTTTGTATATATCCTGAATGTGAGTGCCTTTTGTTGTTGCTGTTGTTGATAAAATGTCATGGTAAAGTTAAGGGGGATGGAAATGATAAATCCCTTTAGATAGTAAATAAGCTGTGAATACAATAAATAGACCAGCCACTTAAACACTCTTGGAGAGGAAGCAGTGTTGTAATAAATCAAACATTTTAGTGTTTTATGTGTTTATACTTTTTAAATGAACTGAAAATGCACAGACAACCAGATGTCTTGTATTATGTACACTCAGCTTTAACCAGCTGCTGAAACAATTTCTTATGATTTAATGTTCTTGGAGCTCCATCCTACAAGAAGGTTTGTCTTGGTAACAGTTTCCATGTGAAACCAACCTACTCTTTAAATGTTTCATCTACTATAACCATAGTGCATGCAGTGTTACCGATCAGCTTATAATTTAAGGAGGAATGTTAACCTATGAAAACTGGGGATGGTCTAGACACACCTGACTATCATCAGTCTCGCTATAAACGTCGAAGTTTAACGTTGGCATGCCAGTGCTGCATTAGCGGGTGAACAGCAGGAGGAGACGAATTTTAATCGCCATCGTGGGTAATGCAAAACTAGCGTAAACGTTTTGTTTGAGACTATGAGATCACTCTATTAATATTGAAAGCAAATGATTACCAAGAGCAGAGGTAGATAGACATTTAGAAATCTATACGTTTACTTCATCATTAAGAGAACAGGATCAACTGTGGAAGCTTAAACTCCCAGAATTTGTAGGAATTCATTTGTAAAGAAAATGGACTTTTAAGTAGTAAGTGGATACTGCTGCTCAGTTTGGATTTCTTGATAAAATATTAATTCTCTGAGGTGTTAGTCTTCAAAGACAGATTCAAATTACACACCTTCCAGGAATCCTTCCTTAACACCACACCTCTCAGCGTTTATATATGTATTTAAAAGAAAGATTAAGTCAGGCAATGTCTCGTGACTTGACATTTTTTAGTGTATATTGGGTTGATCCAGTAGAACTGAAATGTCTTCCAAAAGTAAAACCTTGTCTTTAATTGTTATACCTTCTTGATCTCAAGGAGTTGAATGAGAGAGGAATAAGGTACGATAAAGGTATGTCCCTCAAGACACTAATGGAGAGTGTAATGGAACATGGTCGGCAGGCCAGAGTTGAAAGCACACACTTAGAATTTGTGACACTGGTTTGCTTCTTTCAGTGTTACCGTGAGGGTTGAATGAGACCCCGTGATTCTTCCCAGTGATGGAGTTTAGGTGGGGCTCTAGCAGCATAAGCAGCTACCTTGTATGGGCCTAATACTTACATTTTGAGGACTGCTTATGATGCTTTTTTATTGTGAAATAGAGTTTATTTTGAGAACTTGAACTGGATGTCTTTCCTTGTTTTTTTGTCTCTGTTCGTTGCTATTGTTTTTGTCAAAGCTATCACTCTTAGCTGTTTACAATGATGCCATTGTCAAGAACAGGCCCTACTCCTTGCCTCTGTGCCCTCACTCTGGACAAGTCCTGAGAGGTCTGCTTAGAGTGGGCCTTTCTGTGGCCTCCAGCCTCTTCCTCTGAGATCCATTTTTGTGTCTTCTTCTTTATCAACCTGTGAACTCAGTAAGGAGGATTGGGATGGCTTAATTCTCAGCCTGGCCCTGATGGGCAGATTTTTTAATTCTATAATTTAAGAAACTTTAGTTTTTTCATAAGTTATATATTGATAAAGATACGATATTCAAACTGGATTGCCTTCACCGCCTTTTCCAGGAGTGTGTTTATGTCTGTGTAGTGGGACTTTGCTGCTTCAGTGCAGGGGTATCTGATGTCATCTGCTGACCTTGTCCATGTTACTCATTCTGCTTCAATAACACTGGTGTCCTTGCTAATTTGGAACATGCCAACCCACTGCTGTCTTCAAGGCCTTTGACCTTCCTTCTGCTGCCTTGCATATCTCTCCTCAGACATCTGCATGGCTCTTGTCCTGACCTCCTTCAAGCTTCCTTCTGCTCAAAGTTCTGCTTCTTAGAAACAGCTGCTTTGACTACCCTAAAATAGCACGCCTCTCATTTTCTGTCCATTTTAAAAAATATATTTATTTATTTATTTGGCTGTGCCTGGTCTTAGTTGCGGCATGCAGGATCCTTAGTTGCAGCATGTGGGATCTAGTTCCCTAACCAGGGAATGAACCTGGGCCCCTGCATTGGGAGTGCGGAGTCCTAGCCTTTGGACCACCAGGGAAGACCCTTTCTGTCCTTTTATCATGCTTTGTTTTTTTGTCCTAATACTTATCACTGCTTTTAATTAATTAATTTATTCATTTTTGGCTGCATTGGGTCTTCGTTGCTACGCGCGGGCTTTCTCTAGTTGCGGCGAGCAGGGGCTGCTCTTCGTTGCGGTGCGCGGGCTTCTCATTGCGGTGGCTTCTCTTGTTGCGGAGCTCGGGCTCTAGGCGCGTGGGCTTCAGTAGTTGCAGCAGTCGGGCTCAGTAGTTGTGGCTTGTGGGCTCTAGAGTGCAGGCTCAGTAGTTGTGGCGCATGGGCTTAGTTGCTCTGTGGCACGTGGGATCTTCCCGGACCAGGGCTCGAACCCGTGTCCCCTGCACTGGCAGGCAGATTCTTAACCACTGTGCCACCAGGGAAGCTCGTATCACTGCTTTTCATATTACCTGTTATTTCTCAAAGAAATCGGAATGAAAGCTACATGAAAACAAGGGCTCTTCCTGCGTTAACATTTGTTTTGCTCACTGCTGTCCCCTTAGTACTCAGGTTAGCCTGGCCAGTGGAAGACTCAAAAAATATTTGTTGAATGAGTAAATCCGTGGGAGCACAACCTATTCAGTGTGCTTAAATATTTTGTCTGTTTCTCATCATCTGGTCTATGTGGAAACACAGTAGTGTGCTAAGGCATGTTCCATTGCAGATATAGTGGCTCAAAGCCCCTTGCAGTTGGTACATTATATTATAAACACTATAGACGTTCGCAGTGGAAAGGGGCTACTAGAAACCAAAACACTGAGAAATTACATCTGACGATATTTAAGGAAACGGTAGATTAATTAGCTATAAATGCTAACTAGTCTGGAGCCATTTAGTTTAGGGATGGACAGTCAGCATTGTATCTCAGTAGTCCCCCAGATGATCCCTTCACAATATAATAATTTCCTTTTCATTAAGTTCATCCACAAAAACATATGAATATACTAAACTATGTGTATTTACAGTACTGGGCCCTGGGCAAAGAAAGGCATGACTTTGGAAGAGCTTAGAGATGGATAGATGTGTAGAAAGATACCCCAGTAAGAGGAACAAATGATACATGCTGCAGTCATTGGGAGCTGTAGTGATGAGCAGTGGCTAGGTCTTCAAGGAGGCAGAAAGGAGCTGCATAGAGGCCTCTTGGATGCGTCTAATGTGTTTGGAGAATCACAAGTGTATTCGTTTGATTATAGTGGAGGGTTTGTGGAAGACTAGGGCTGGAGAAGCTATGTGGTTTGATGGAGTAAAGACTTGAATGTTAAAAGGACTAAATGTTTGATTAGGTTTAGGGTTCTCTTTATTAAGATATAAAAGAACATATATATATTTTAGAGCTAGTTCTCTGAAATCCATTTTGGATGTATTTGGGGAGGGATGAAACTGATTAAGAATCTTATTGGTAAAATTAACTTTACTGGATTTATGAAATGTAATAAAATGATGTAAAATACACATTTATTCAACCCATAGTTGTTGGTATTGGCTTAGATGTTATACTTTGGAAAATCTGAATATTGAAAACTTTTGGTGGCAATGGTGAAGTAGGTGGTTCAAGAACCTGAAGAGCCATAAACAGTTTCTTTATGTGAAGTCTGCAAGTTTTTGAGAGTGAAAGAACTGGAGAGACCCACATTGGCAGTGAACGGCCTAACTGTTGGGAAAATGTCTTTGTACAGCCCTGCATGTTGATACCCAGACTCTTCTCAAATCCAGTCTCAGCAGAGTGGGTAGCTAAAACAAGTCAGCATTTAAGTTTTAGGTGCTGTAAAGTAAATATCTCGTGTAGCTTTCTGGTTGAATTAGATGTTTAAGACATTACAAGCACTGAATTAAAGATGACTGCATTTTCAAATACCAAGACAGAATTAAGTTCACAATAGCTTATTAGTTTGAAAATTGATTTCTGGTGCCTCTGGGGAAAAAGTCCCGGTTAAAAAATTTTAATATGTAAGCCTTTACCAGGTTTATTGAAGAAATCTGACGGAGATATATCCAGTACCACAAATGTTGATGTTATAAACTATGTGCTCAGATTGTTCATAATTGCATTATTGAGTATTGCCAGGAAGTGTAGGAGACATTATGTATTAGGGAAAAACACCACTAATTCTGCATCCAGAAGATAGTGTTTGAATCCTAGCATTACCACTCATCAGCATTGTCACTCCAGGCCTATTTTCTCATTTTAAAATTGGGGTTCATAGATCATAGACTGTCACTTGGAAAAGACATTTGAACACATCTGGTTCAGTTGTTTAATAGTTTAGATGTGGAGATTGAAGTGCATGAGTTTGGAGATCAACTCATGTAGCCATTGAAGGAACAGCCAGGCAAGTTGTTAGTTTAATACACCATGTCCTGAGCTGCAGTAGAGGGGCCTGCAGCTGAGAGGGAGCATCTCATCCTGGGATGAGGCGTGTCTAGTGCTCTCAGTGCCTACTCTGTTGATTAGGATTGCGTTGAAGACCAAAGTAATGCACTCGAAAATGCTTTTATAAATTTTAAAATGCTTTATGATTATAAAACTGTGTTGCTTTACACATACTAAGTACTTAAGGAAAACAATATATTTGCTTCTGAGTCAATTTTCCTATTTTAAACTTCTCAGTAAAAAGTAATAGCACTTGGTCATTAACAAGTATAGTGGTCATAGGACGCAGCATGTCTGAGATTCAAAAGAACAAGGCTGCATAGTTTGTGTGGGAACTGAAGTAAGTTCCTCTTGGGTCAGGCTGCTTGGAGGAGCTTCTCTGGCTGCTTTGGAGGACTGGTTCTAGCCTGGCATTATGTGTGAGAGATTAGCAGCAGCTAAAGCAGAGTCCTGAATCCTGACTGTCATTTTGCCTATGTTTGCATGTTTCCTTGTAAGTTGTGGACTATTTAGAGGCGTGTAATCATTGAATTTTTTAGTACTAGAATTAAGCTTATTTTATACGTTTTCATTTTGTGTATAATGGCACTGAAGTAGAGAGAAGGGAAGTGACTTTCCTAAGGTTAGTTTGCAAGATTCTTCGGTAGCTCAGCCCTGAAAATGTTGAATCTCTGCCTTCAAAGAATTTTTACTCTTATGAAAGCAAGACTGGTACAGGATGCTTTTGCTAATTTCTTTTGCTGTTATTAATACATGTATAGCAAAATATGAATGAGGTGGTTTGATATTAATAACTACAACTTTTAATTCTACCAACAGTCAAACAATTGATTTCCTTTTCCTTTTTAATTTTTTGTGTTACTTATATAAGTTAATTCTTTACAGAGTGATTTCTTTTTTGGGCACAATCCAGATTGCATTACCTTTGGATATTTCATGCTAGTCGTTGATGCTGATGCAGTTATTTTAAATTGTAACGTATGTATGCACATGGTTTGGGAAGACAATCAAATAGCACAAAGGGCTTATGATGAGAACAAATCTCCTTGTCCTTTGCTCTCCAGAGACAGTCATTTTTCGTTTTTGACTATCCTGGTGGTTTATATAAATCTTTACCCTTATCTTACCTTTATATGTATTTCTAAATAATATGACACTATTTCTTTTTTTTTAATTAAAGACTTTATTTTTCAGAGCAATTTTAGATTCACAGCAAAATTGGGCAGGAAGTACAGAGTATTCCCATACCGTTCCTCCCACACTTAGCCTCCTCTGCTATCAACATTTCTCACCACAGTGGTACATTTGTTACAGTGGATGAACCTACATTGGTACATCATTATCATCCAAGTCATAGTGTACATTAGGGTTCACTGTTGGTGTGTTGTACAGTCAGTGGGTTTTGACAAATGCATAATGACATGTATCCACCATTACAATATCATAAGTGTACTTTCACTGCCCTAAAAATCCTGTGTGTTCTGCCTGTTCATCCCTCCCACCCCCTTAACCCTTGGTCACCCCACTGATCCTTTTACTGTTTCCATATTTTCACCTTCTCTAGAGTGTCATGTAGTTGGAATCCTACAGTTTGTAGCTTTTTTAGATTGGCTTCATTCACTTAGTACCATGCATTTAAGGTTCCTCTGTGTTCGTGGCTTAGTAGCTCATTTCTTTTTAGCACTGAATAATACTCCATTGTCTGGATGTAGTACATATACATACATTCACTTAAGGCATATATACAGATATAGTCCTCATTTAAGTCTTAGAATTGGAGTTAAGTGTGACCATTTTAAAATTTGATAAAAATATAATAAATTTGGTAAAAACTTGTTCCCTAAAGGGAGTATATCATTTATAGTCCCACCAAAAACATTTAACAGAGCCTTGACAATATTGTGTATTATAAAATTTTTTGTATGCTAAAAATGGAAATCATATTGTGATCTTTATATGCATCCACTTGTTACAAGTGAGGCTGAACATCTCTTCATATATTTAAAAGCCATTTGTAACTTTCGATGAAAGTTTAGCAATCATTTCTAGTTCTTGAGAGCTCTTTCTCTCTGATTGTTCTTTGTTTATGAATGTTCTTTGTTTAAGCTGGCATAATTGCAATTTGGACACCCACATAACAATTTTGGTATATTTGCTTTATTATTATGTATCCACCTTATCAATCCATCTTAACTTTTGATTTTTTAGAATGTTTTTAAAACCTCTTTTTGGTTGAGCTTTATTTCAAGAAGGTATGTGGCTATATTTTATACATTTGATGCACTGTTACATATATAGCATTAGTTCTTTGAGAAGCTGTAAAAACATGGAATGGATATTTGAGTTTATTTGATCCACTCCATTAATTTTTATGTATGATGAAGCTGACAGATAAGGTGACTGATAAAGGTAACGAATGACAGTTCTGATACTAGAATGCAGATTTCTTGGTGCCTAACCTCCAGGCACTTTCTATTCCATTGTTAATACTTTTATAAATGAGGAGTATTACCATGTCTTTGATTTTGTTAACTTTTAAAACTAGCCATTACTGCTATTGACCGTATCTGTAATACACTATACCACTTTTTAGTCTTTCCTCATATTTTACTTTTGGCATCTCCATGTTGGCATGACATTGAAATTTCTAATTTTTGGTCTTAATCCTTTGAACTTGTCAGTTGTTTTTGTTAAACGTATGTTCCATTTACAGTACTGTCAGTTTCTTATCCAATAGCAAGTCAAAGGAGGATGGTTTTTTCTCCTGCATATTCGTTGACTTTGACCTTAGCCAACACTAACACCCATTTCATGAAGGCTTTTGTCTTTATCCAAGTGTTCCACTCTGCCCTAGCAGAGCACTGCAAGGTCATGGTGCCTTTTTTTTTTCTTCACATGAAATTAATAACTTGCTCCAGCAGTAGTTTGTTCTAGGACATTTCCAGCCCAGATGGTGGAAAGTTCTTGTGATAATATGGCAGCCGAAGCAACATTTTGGCTTTTTAAAGTTGACTTTGTTTTGGTGATTGTGTAATGAAAATCTTCTGAAGATTATGCAAGGACATTAAACAAGAAAGATCTGTTGGCTTAAAACATTTTTCATCTTTTAAAAACCACCACACTCAGCATGGTAGAATTTTGGTTTCTTTCAAGTATTGGCCTGTCTTGGCTCTTTTCCTTGATTATTTGGCACTTAAGATAGCCCAATTAATGGATTTAAAATTTTGTTTCCACAGGAATAAAACATTGCTTTGAATTCCTTTTTTTGAGCATCATAGAAAGTTACAGCAAGAATTGACATTAGAGGTCATCTTGCCCAATGTACTTATTTACAAATAAGAAAACTGAGACCCAGAGGAGTTATTTTTTGAAGTTAATAGACAGAGTTTAATAGAGAACTTAGAAACAGATCCTAGGTTGTCTCACTTGGGGTCAGTGACTCTTTCAGAGTACCACAATATGATTTAGTTTTTTGTTTATTCTTATTTCAGTGTCATCAGATTTTAATCAGTAAATTTTGATTTTATAATTTATGATAATCCTCTATTTTTTGTTCTTGATTAATTTCATTTTCAAACAGGTGATACATTTATGTTGTTCAGATACCAAACACGTAAAAGTGTACATGAACAATCTCCTGGCTGTCCTTGTTCCCCATCTTTCCAGCCTTCTCATTTGTCTCCCTAGTAACCACTGTTCATTCTTAGTTTCATATGTATCCTTCCTGAAATTTTTCATGCATATATATTCAATTACGAATTTAGATTTTTATTTCCCCCTGTATTCATATAAAAGGTTGGAAATTATACATAGTGTTTTGAATTTTCCTCTTTTTCCAGTTAGTAGTCTATCCTGGCAGTTTCTGTATACAAGCATTCAGAGAGCTTTCTCATTTTTGTCTTTTAAGTAACAACTTTATTGAGATATAATTCAAATACCCCAAAATTTATCCTTTCAAAGTATATATGTAAGTGGTTTTTAGTATATTCACAAAAGTTGGGAAACTATCACTGCTCTCTAATTCCAGAATTTCATTACCTCAAAGAGAACCCCTGTACGCATTAGCAGTCATTTCCCATTTCCCCCTCCCTCCTGTCCCAGTAACCACTAATCTGCTTCCTGTCTCTATAGGTTTGACCTTTACGGACATTTCATATAAACAGAATCATATGATGTGTGGCCTTTTGTATCTGGCTTCTTTTATTTAGTGTAATGTGTTCAGGGTTCATCCATGTTATAGCATATGCCCCAGTACTTCATTCCTTTTTATTGCTGAAAACTATTCCATAGTATGTATACACCACATTTTGTTTATCCATTCATTCAGTTGATAAATAGTGGGGTTGTTTCTACTTTCTGAATAATGCTGCTGTGAGCATTCATGTACAAGATTTTGTGTGGACGTAGTTTTCAGTTCTCGGATATGTGTCTAGGAGTAAAATTGCTAGGTCATATGATAACTCTGTATTTAACTTTTTGAGTAACTGCCAAACTTTTCCTCAGTGGTTCCCTCATTTTACATTCCCACGAGCCGTGTATGTGAGTTTTGATTTCTCTACATCCTTTCTCATTTGTTTTTAAAAGTTGCATTATATTCTGTTGTAGATCAATATCAGTTTATATTTAATCATCCCCCTGTTGAAAGACATTAGAATTGTTAACATTTTTTGCTAATATCCTGTGCTCATTCTCATTTTGGCACCTTTATTGTATCTATTTCTAGGACCAATTTTACATTAGAAAGGTTAGTCCTTTGTGACATAAATTTAAAGTACATTTTTTTTGTTTGCTTTTTGACTTATTTGCTTTTAGTATATGTTTGTTTTTGCCATGATACATTTTTAAAAACTATTTTTGAGAATTTGAATTTATTAGGGCTTCCCTGGTGGCGCAGTGGTTGAGGGTCTGCCTGCCAACGCAGGGGACACGGGTTCGAGCCCTGGTCTGGGAAGATCCCACATGCCGTCGAGCAACTAGGCTTGTGAGCCACAACTACTGAGCCTGCGTGTCTGGAGCCTGTGCTCCGCAACAAGAGAGGCCGCAACAGTGAGAGGCCTGTGCACCGCGATGAAGAGTGGCCCCCGCTCGCTGCAACTAGAGAAAGCCCTCGCACAGAAACGAAGACCCAACACAGCCAAAAATAAATAAATAATTAAAATGGGCTTACCTGGTGGCGCAGTGGTTGAGAGTCCGCCTGCCGATGCAGGAGACACGGGTTCGTGCCCCGGTCCGGGAGGATCCCACGTGTCGCGGAGCGGCTGGGCCTGTGAGCCATGGCCGCTTAGCCTGCGCGTCCGGAGTCTGTTGCTCCGCAACGGGAGAGGCCACAGCAGTGAGAGGCCCGCGTAAAGAGTAAATAAGCTGCAGAATAGCCGGTTTTCAGGGCAGTATTAAGGGTTGGCTAAATAGAGCAATGCAAGAAATAAATGTTTAAAAAAAAAAAAAGAATTTGAATTTATCAATCTGTTACAGCTTTTAGACCTTTCAGGCTTGTTGTTATCTTTTTGGTCTCATCTCTTACTACTCTCCTTCTTGCAGATTTCATTCTAACCCCACTGACCTCTTTGGTGTTCTTTAAGTATGCTAGGTGTGTTCCTACCTCAGGGCCTTTGTGTGTGCTGGTCCCTCTCCCTGGAAGACTCTTCCCTTGCTTCCTTATTTCTTTCAAGTCTTTGTTCAAATGTGAACTTCTTGTTGAGTCTTCCTATTTAAAATTGTAACACACCTGTGATAGATGTCAAATTTTGGGGTACTGAAATATGAATTCACTTTTTAATGATTATAACAAATTAGGTGAGTGTTAGAATGCTGTTTGTTTTTTATGATGGAACAAAAATTTCTAGGTGTAAAACCTTTCAAATAGTGCTTAAATGCTTTTAATGACTAAATGCTTTTAATGAGACTGAATCTGTGACTCTGTGCCCTTTGCCAGTATTTAAACACTTAACTTATGTCTTTGGCAAGTGTGATGGTTAATTTTGTGTGACACGTTGAGCTGAGGGATGCCCAGAGGTCAAACATTATTTCATTTTTTTCTGGATGTGTCTGTGAGTGTGTTTCTGGAAACAATTAGCGTTTGAATAGGTACACTTTGTAAAAAAGATCATACTCACCAGTGTAGGTGAGCATCATCCAGTCCATTGAGGGCATGAATAGAACAAAAAGGTGGGGGAGGGGTGAATTTTTTCTCTTGCTTAATCTGAGACATCCATCTCCTTCTGTCTTCGGGTATTGGCACTCCTGTTTCTTGGACTTTTGCCCTCGGACCAGGGCTTTTCTGCTTCTCAGCACTTTGGGTTTGGACTGGAACTACACTGCTGGCTTTCCTGGGCCTCCAGCTTGCAGATGGCAGATAATGCCACCTTTAGCCTCTGTAATTGTGTGAGCCAATCTCTTATAATAAATTACTGTCTATGTATATATTTCTTTATATCCTGTTGGTTTTCTTTCTCTGGAGAGCCCTAAGTAATGCAGCAAGTGTGTCTAATTCATTGCTACAGTCTGAATGTTCATGTCCTCCCAAAATTCATATTTTAAAACCTAACCTCTAAGATGATGTTAGAAGGTATGGGGTCTTTGGGGGATGATTAGATCATGGGGGCAGAGCCCTCATGAGTGGAATTAATGCCCTTATAAAAGATACCCAAGAAAACTTCCTTGCTGCCTTCCATCGTAGGATAGCATAGCAAAAAGATGCTTAATCTCTGTGACCCAGAAGCCAGCTCTCATCAAATACTGAATCTGCGGGTATCTTGATCTGGCCTCTCAGCCTCCAGAACTGTGAGAAATAAATTTCTGTTGTTTATAAGTTACCCAATCTGTATTAGTTTGTTATTACAGTCCAAAAGGAATGAGACACTTAGATTGTTTTTCCTAGTTGCAAATCCTCTTTACTTTGATTGTTTACAGTGAAGTGAGAGAGAGAGAGGAATAATTAAGAAAACCTGGGACTTCCCTGGTGGCACAGTGGTTAAGAATCCGCCTGCGAAATGCAGGGGACACGGCTTTGAGCCCTGGTCTGGGAAGATCCCACATGCTGAGGAGCAACTAAGCCCGTGTGCCACAACTACTGCCTGTGCTCTAGAGCCCGTGAGCCACAACTACTGAGCCCATGTACTGCAACTACTGAAGCCTGCGTGCCTAGAGCCTGTGCTTTGCAACAAGAGAAGCCCGCACACCGCAACGAAGAGTAGCCCCTGCTCGCTGCAGCTAGAGAAAGCCTGCACACAGCAGCAAAGACCCAATGCAGCCAAAAATAAATAAATAAACTTATTAAAAAAAAAAAACAGAAAAAGAAAACCTATGGTCAGAATGGGATTAGAGATTATCCTCAGACCATCTCTCCTGATTTTTTTTTTCAGGAAATTTCCTGGTGGAGACAGCCAATTTGAAGTAAATATTTCTCCCATTCATTTTCTTTATGCCCTTCCCATTTTGAAAATTTAAATTAAAAATAATAAAAATATTCACCTATAATCTCGTCTTCCAGGATTGCTCTTTTTATTTTTTGCATATTAACATCTGTATGTGCATTCACTCATATAATGCATACTATTCTGCTATCTTTGCTCAACATCACATCATGAAGCAAATATTTTTTCAATAAAGTGTATTTCAAAAGCAGATGGGATGACTTGTTTTATGAGGCCAGCATAACCCTGATACTAAAACCTAACAGTGGCATTCCATAAAAAGAAAATTACAGACTGATATTTCTCATGAATACAGGAGAAAAAGCTTAAAAAAATTAGCAGATTTCATCCAGCAATATAAGAACAGGATAATACATTATAACCAAGTGGGGCTTATCTCAGGAATACAATATTGTTAATACTTGAAAATCAGTATAATATGCCACATTGATAAAATAAATTAGAAAAGCCATATGATTGTCTCAGTAAATGTCAAAAAAGCATTTGACCAAAATACAACATCTATTCATGGAAAAAAAAAAAACTCTCAGCAAACTAGGAATAGAAGGAAACATCTTCAACTAGGTTAAGGGCATCCATGAAGAACCTGTAGCTAACATTACACTTAATCATGAGAGACTAAAGGTTTACCTCATCTGTGATCAGGAACAAGCCAAGGATGTTTGGTCTTAGCATTTCTGTTTGCTACTGTATGAGGCCCTAGCCAGTTCAGTAAAGCAAAACAAAGAATAAAAGGCATAGAGATTAGAAAAGAAAAAGTAAATCTGTATTGGCCAGCAACATGACTAAGTTTATGTAGGAGACCCTAAGGAATATACAAAAGCTACTTGAACTAAAAAGTGAGTTTAGCATGGTTGCATATTGCAAGATGATTATACAGAAATCATATACTAGTAGCAAACAATTGGAAACTAAAACCTTAAAAATTCCATTTTAAAATAATATGAAATACTTAGTAAATTCAACAAATATGTGTACAGCTTATATATTAATAACTAAAAAGCATTGCTCAGTGAAGTCAGAGAAGACCTAAATGTAGACATACATCATATCCATGAATTGGAAGAGTCAGTATTGTTAAGATGTCAGTATTACCCAGATTGATCTACAGAGTCAATTCATCACATTTGCACCAGAGTATTTTTTGTTTGTTTGTTTTCTTCATAGACATTGACAAGCTGATTCTAAAATATATATGGAAATGCAAAGAACCTAGAATATCTGAAGAAATAATCGAAAAGGAAGAACAAATGGAATACTTACACTATATCACTTCACAGTGTGCTGTAAAGCTACAGCTTTGAAGATAACATGGTACTGACCTAAGTATAGACAAACAAATCAGTGGATCAGTATAGGGGGCCAAGAAATAGATCTGTACTTCTCTGGTCAATTGTTTTTTGTTTGTTTGTTTGTTTTGTTTTGAGAAAAGAAGCAAAACAATTCAGTTGGGAAGGGAAAACTTTTTAAACTAATGGTGCTGGAAAAGCTGATTATATGGGAAAACAAAGCAAAACAAAAAAACTTTGACTCCTACTTTCACATATAACATAAAAATTAGAAAAACACACACAATCTTGTTTTAGGCAAAGATAACTTGGAAAACATACAGAAAGCAATAGCCAAAAAAAGAAAAACTTGATAAGTTAGACTACTTCAAAAGTAAAAATCTTGCCTCTTCAAGAGAGACGGTTCAGAAAAAGAATAGTCAAGCCACAGATGGGAGAAAATGTCTCCAAAACGTATAGCTGACAAAAGACTTTATTCTTGAATATATAAAGATCTCTTAACAATTTAAAAATAATTAGGCAAATATCCCAATTAAAAATGGAAAAAAGATTTAAATTGATACTTCACAAAAAAAGATATATGAATGGCCAATAAGCACATTGAGTTTTAGTGTGATTAGTCACCAGAAAATGCAAATTAAATGCTATAGTGAGCTATTACTACACACAACTAGAATAGCTAAAATTAAGAAGACTGATAGTACTGAATGTTGGTGAGAATGTGGAGCAACTGGTACTTTCAGAAATTGCTGTGGGTAAAGAAGCCAATCTGAAAAGGCTGCATACTGTATTATTCCCACTATACGTTTTGGAAAAGGTAAAACTATGGAAACAGTAAAAAGATCAGTGGTTGCCAGGGTTTGGCAGGAGGAAGGGATATATGGACAGAACACAGAGGATTTTTAGGGCAATGAAACTGTTCTGTATGATACTGTAATCAAGGATACATGTTACTACATTTGTCAGAATTTATAGCAATTATAGAAATTACACAGCAGTAGTGAACTCTAACGTATATTATGGGGTCTTTAGGTGATAATGATGTGTCAGTGTTGGTTCATCATTTTTAACATATATGCTACTCTGGGGCAGGATATTGATGGTGGAGAAGGGTATACATATGTGGGGGCAAGGGTTATATGGAAATTCTCTATAACTTCAGTTTTGCTGAGAACCGGAAACTGCTTTGAAAAATAAAATCTATGTAAAAAATTGCTGTGGTGTATAAAATGGTACAACCAGTTTGGGAAAAGTCTTGACAGGTTCTTATGAAGTCAGATATCCACCTCTCATCTAGCAATTTTACTTTCAGGTATTTACTGAAGAGAAATGAAAATATATGTTTGCAAATGAGTTGTATGCAAATATTTATAAATCTTTCTTCGTAAATGTTCTCATAATAACCCCAACCTGAAAACAAATGCCTCTCAACATCATCATGTTGTCTCTCTGCACTTTATTCTTGGTTATTTCTTATGACTTTATGTCCAAGTCACTAAATCTCTCTTCAGCTGAGTCTAATCTGCTGTTAAACCCATTCACTGAGGTTTTCTTTCTTTCTTTCTTTCTTTCTTATTTACTTATTTTTTTAAATCAAGTTTTAAAATTTGGCTGTTGTATTTTTCAGTTCCAGAATTTTTTTCTAGAACTTTTTAAAAAGAAATACCTGCTATATTTATATAGTTTACAGGTACTTGAGAAATTTTTGATTTGAAAAATTTGGCTTTTATGCCATAGGTAGAGTAGGCATAGTTGTATTTGGTAATTAATATTATTATTGGGAGAGTTTTGTTTGTTTTATGGGTGTATGGTGGTTCTTGTTCATGTAGTTTTATCTCTTTATTGCCTATTTTTGTTTGCTAGTTTTTATATTTGTAAAGTTGTAGAAATAGTTTGATAGGATGATTTTATCTTTCTTCAGAGGGGATTGTCTGTTTCTGTTGGGTGCCTTGGAGTCTTCTTAATTCCGTTTCAGAATTTTTCTGGACACCCAGGGAACTTAAAGCTGGGTTGTAGTCCATGAAATTGTTGATTTACTTCCTGCTCCCCCTTACTTCCAAGGTAAGGATCCCCTTGAGGATCTCTACCCTGTGTGTGGAGTGGAGTACTAGGGCTTACTCCCTTGGCAGGCTTGGACTCCAGTTTTTGTCCCCTAGATTGTCAACCCTGTCAAAAGCACTGCTTGGATTCCCAGCCACCGCTTATGGATCAGGAAGCATCCCAAGGCCAAAGCAATTCCAGATGTCAGGCTGACCTCCCTAGGTTTTCTTAGTGCCTTGAATCTTGGCCTTGTAATTCTTCAGTATTTTACTAGCTCTTTGGTCCTTTCAGAAAGTGCCCTTCCAGACCCTCCATCAGTGATTTTTGTTGACCTCATTGGGAATATTCTTCTGAATTTTCTGTCTGTCATTGCTGGAAATGGAAGTAGCCTCAATTCCTGTGATCTCTTTAAAAATTATGTGTGTGTAAGTTAATATATAAGCTGTGCTTTATTACATTTTTCATTTTCTAATATTGGTTGATTTTTTTTTTTTTTTGGTTCAGCAAATATTTTCTTGTGTGATGTAGACTATAGACTATGAAAAGCGTAGTCCAAGGTCTTGAGTGATGAATATGAGTCAGCCAAGCAGTTTGGGGGCAAGGGTAGAGGGAGCTGAAGCCCTCACACAGACTTGGGAGATGTGCGGGAAGATGGTAACTAGGAAGATAATTGATGGATAGTTGCATTTTATCCATGTGTGTCTTTAAAACATATTTCTTAAATGGCTATTTCAGAGATTTTCCTGTTTAGATGATTTTTTCCCCCATAGGCAGAACCCAAATTTGTGTTCACAACTTATTTTGAAACTGACTTTAAAAATATCAGTCATTTTCTTTCTTTTCTTTTTTAAATTTTTATTTTTTAAAGAAATTTTATTAATTTACTTTTGGCTGCGTTGGGCCTCCATTGCTGCACACGGGCTTTCTCTAGTTGCGGTGAGTGGGGTCTACTCTTTGTTGCGGTGCGCGGGCTTCTCATTGCAGTGGCTTCTCGTTGCGGAGCACGGGCTCTAGACGTGCGGGCTTCAGTAGCTGTAGCTTGCGGGCTCTAGAGCACAGGCTCAGTAGCAGTGGTGCTCCAGCTTAGTTGCTCTGCAGCTTGTGGGATCTTCCTGGGCCAGGGCTTGAACCCATGTCCCCTGCATTGGCAGGCAGATTCTTAACCACTGCGCCACCAGGGAAGTCCAGTCATTTTCAATACCATTTATAATAGAAAATATTATAAGGGCATGTTGAGTAATTACATGTTGAGGGCATGTTGAGTAATTACTTTTGCTGTTGCTACTAGTTCTGTAACTGTAGCCCCAGGAGTCTAGTGAATTTTCTTTTATTTTTTTCTTTTCTTTTTTGGCCACACTGCACTGCGTGCAGGATCTTAGTTCCCGAACCAGGGATGGAACCTGTGTGCGGCCCTACCACTGGACTGCCAGGGAATTCCATTTTTGTGTGTGTGTGAATTTTTATGCAGAGCACTAAATCATGAATTAGTTTCTGGAAGCTGGGAGTTTCAGATATACTTTGTCATGTAAAATTTGTACATGAATGAATGTATTTTTCTTGGTTTTGGTAAACCCCAAATAATATTAATTTCCCACTGTGCCCAAGAGCACAAAGAGACTATTCAACAAATATGTGTGTACTTGTGGCCAGCCACTGTTTTAGGTGTCAGGGATACAATAGTGAATAAGACATAGATTGTAGTTGTGCATAGGGTAAGACAGACAATAAACAAATTAATATATTACTTAATGTTAGAATGTGACAAGTACAGTGGAAAAAAGTAATGTCGTGGTATTTTAGTCAAGATTGTAAGGGAAGGCTCCTTGTGAAGTGGACCTTTTAATAGAAACCCAAAGGAAGTCAGAGAGGGAGTCCTGTCACTCTCTGGTGGGAGAGCATTCTAAGCAGAGGGAACAGCAGATGCAAGGCCCTGAGGTGGGTGCATGCTTGGTGTGTCCAGGGACCAGTAACTAGTCCAGTAGAGCTAGAGCCAAATGAGCAAGGATGGGTGAGTGATAGACAAGGTTGGATGGTTAGTCAAAAGTCATGTAGGGTCTTAGAGGCTAGGTTAAGGACTTTGCATTTTATTCTGAGCAGGATGGGCAGCTAGTGGATGGTTATTGCCCTTGTTTGAATATTTGTTACTCTGTGCATTTAAATTTTCTTCTGCTTTGTGGCTATAAGCACTATCTTCATACAATGAACATTGGAAATCAGGTTCTTGACATCTTTGCCAAAAAAAAGGAAAAGATTCTGTTTTAGCCATTTCTAGTATCTGTATCTTTGCTATGTCATTTGAAGCTGTGCTTCATTGTGTACTTAAATTATCTTTTACCCTGCCAGTTTGTTGGAGCCTGCTTTAATCCATTTATTTGAACATTATATTCTCCCCAGCCCCCAAATCTGGTAGAGTAGTATAACTTTGACTAATATTTTCATGTTGGCTGGTAGGGAGGTTTTGGTTCTTATTGAAATTAGCATCTAATTCTTACTAGCTGCTAGTGGTAGGCAGAATAATGTCTTCTCCAGCCCAAGGATGTCCACATCCTAATCCCTGGAAAGCTGGTGAATAGATACCCTCACATGTCAAAAGGATTCTGTAGATGTGGTTAAAGTTAAGGGCTTTTTGAGGGGGAGATTGGGCCCACTAGGATAATAGAGGACAGTCTAATCACATGAGTCCTTAAAGGTAGAAGAGGAAACCAGAAGGGTGGGTCAGAGAGATGCAGCATGAGTCATTCAAAGCCACTAATGGCTTTGAAGATGGAGGAAAAGGATCCTTGAGTCAAAGAATGAGGCGACCTGTAGAGCCTCGGAAGTGCCCTCATCTTACCGCCAGCAAGAAAATGGGGACTTAGGGCTTCCCTGGTGACGCAGTGGTTGAGAGTCCGCCTGCCGATGCAGGGGACACGGGTTTGTGCCCCGGTCCGGGAAGATCCCACGTGCCGCGGAGCGGCTGGGCCCGTGAGCCATGGCCGCTGAGCCTGCGCATCCGGAGCCTGTGCCCCGCAACGGGAGAGGCCACAACAGTGAGAGGCCCGCGTACCGCAAAAAAAAAAAAAGAAAATGGGGACTTGGATCCTAGAGTCATGAGGAACTAAATCCTGCCAACAACCCAAGTGAGCAGGAAATGGATTCTTCCCCAGAGCCTCCGGGATGGAAAGCAGCTTGCTGACACCTTGATTTTAACACCGTGAAACCTGTACTGCAACTACAGAACTGCATGATAATAAATTTGTGCTGTTTTAGGCCACTCAGTTTGTGGTGATTTGCTAATGACAACAATATAAAAACTATTGAAACATACTCAACTTCTCAAAGCAGATAACTTTAGCAAATTAAATTTGTTAAATATAGAATTTTGGATGATTCATTCACTGCAAATAATATCGGTTAAGTGCCTACTGTTTGCCAGGAAATGTGGTAGGAGCTAGGAATAAGAGAGGTCCCTGTCTTCACCAAACTCTGGTCTACAGTTGCGCAGTCAGTTTTTAATTTTATATTTTTAATCCTATGTAAAATTTTAAGCATATAAATGTAGAGAGACTAATGAACTCCCATATGCTTATCACTTAGCTTTAGTAATTAACAACTCATGGCCACTTTTATTTCAATTATACCCCATCCACAGCTACCCTCCCCTACTTCTCAGATTATATTTAAGAAAATTCCAGAGATCATATCATATCTGGATAGTCAGTGTTATATGAAGCTTTGCTATGTAGTTATTTCCCGTTCCCCACTGACATTAGAAAAGTGCAGACTTTAATTTTTATCATCTTTAACAAAGTAACTTTATCATCTGTGAGTGCATTTGCAATCGTTAGCTATTTTTTTGTCATGAAATTTTGCCTAGGATTCATTTGGTGCAAATTAGAAAATTACGTAATCATTTCAACTTGCAAAAGTGCTGCAGAAAATTGTTTTGGGGTTATAAGTAAATTTTAGTGAGTAGGTAAATTCACAAACATGGAATCTCTGAATAAAACGCATCGATAGATTATACATGTAAAGTGATTTTTCCA
Source organism: Lipotes vexillifer (assembly GCF_000442215.2). Taxonomy (NCBI): domain Eukaryota; kingdom Metazoa; phylum Chordata; class Mammalia; order Artiodactyla; family Lipotidae; genus Lipotes; species Lipotes vexillifer. Next base: position 2,065,164 of record NW_006792448.1, read on the forward strand.
TTTCCTGTGTTCTTGATTTCGGTTGATAACGTCACCTTCTCTGAGTTCTAAATCTAGAAACCTTGGTCTTTCTTGATTAGTCTTAGTCTTTCTCGCCCACTTGAAGCATCCAATCTGTCACTGAGTGCTATTAGTTTTATTTTGTTAAGCGTCATTTAAGTCTTACTGCTCTTTTCCATTGCCATTGTCACTATTTTAATGGTGGTCCTTATAATGTCCTAACTGGATAATTTATTGCTGGTATTTTTTGTTTCTGGGATTAATCTGAGCATTCTCCCACTTCAACATGTCCTCCAACCTCTTATGCCTCCCTTCATTCCACAATCCCTGATTTTGGACAGATCAGGCATAGGGTTGAGTCAGTCACATTCTTCAGTTCAAGGGTCACTATCATCGTTGGTTTGTGTAAGGCCCATCTCCCCCTCCATTTAATATTAATCCATTTACTTATTCCCATTTATCCCATTCATTACTCCTTTTCATAAACAGCCATTTTACTATGTTTAACGCATGCATTTTTTATGTATATGTCTGAGTACAAGATGTTATACTTATGTGTACATGTATTTTTCTCTTTTTTCTAACATCTTTATTGGAGTATATTTGCTTTACAATGGTGTGTTAGTTTCTGCTTTATAACAAGGTGAATCAGCTATAGCGTACATGTATTTTTAATATACATAAATAGAATTGTGTTATAGAACTCATTGTTTTTTGCTTTTTCCTCTCAGAATTGTTTTTTTTTGTTTGTTTTGTTTATTTTTGGCTGTATTGGGTCTTCGATGCTGTGCACGCGTTTTTCTCTAGTTGTGGAGAGCAGGAGCTACTCTTCATTGTGGTACATGGGCTTCTCATTGCGGTGGCTTCTCTTGTTGCGGAGCATGGGCTCTAGGTGCACGGGCTTCAGTAGTTGTGGCTTGCAGGCTCAGTAGTTGTGGCTCGTGGGCTCTAGAGCGCAGGCTCAGTAGCTGTGGTGCACGGGTTTAGTTGCTCCGCGGCATGTGGGATCTTCCCGGACCAGGGCTTGAACCCGTGTCCCCTGCATTGGCAGGCGGATTCTTAACCACTGTGCCACCAGGGAAGCCCTCAGAATTGTTTTTAAGAGTTACCTGTGATGCTAAATGAACACCTAGTCTATTGCCGTTAAAACTGCTCCATTGTGTACATCCACAACATTTTACTTATCCAGTTCCTCAGTGCTGGACACCTGGGGTGCCTCCAACTTTGCAACACCACAAATAATGAATGTCTTTATGTTATTTATCTATTACTGCACAATAAGCTACTCTAAAATTTAGAAGTTTAAAACAACATTGTTTCAATACCATATGATATCGCTTATATGCGGAATCTAAAATAGGACACAAATGAACTTATCTATGACAGAAACAGACTCACAGACATAAAGAACAGACATGTGCTTCCTAAGGGCATGGGGTTTGGGGGAGGGATGGAGTCGGAGTTTGGGGTTAGCAGATGCAAACTACTATATATAGAATGGATAAACAACAAGGTCCTACTGGATAGCACAGGGACCTCTCTTCAGTATCCTGTGATAAACCATAGTGGAAAAGGATATAAAAAAGAATATATATGTATAACTGAATCACTTTGCTGTACAGAAGAAATTAACACAACATTGTAAATCAACTATACTTGAATAAAAACAAAACAAAACGTTGTTTCACAGTTTTTTAGTATCAGGAATCAGGGTACTGTGTAGCTTGGTGCCTCTGACTCAAGTGTCTCATGAGCTTGTAGTTGATCTTATGGCTGGGGCTCTGGTCTCATCTGAAGGCTCAACTAGGAAGGACCTGCTTCCTAGGCTTCTCACTTGGCTGTTGGCAGGATTCAGTTTCCCTAGGGCTGTTGGCCTCAGTTCCTTACTGGCTGTTGACTGAAGGCCTTCCATAGTCCTTTGCAAGGTGTACTTCTCTGTATGTCAGCTCACAACAAGGCAGCTGGCTTCCCTTGGAGAAAGCAAACAGAAGAGCAAGAGCAGGTGCCCAACACAAGCCACGGTGGTTTTGTAAGCCAGTCTCCTCTCAGAAGTGGCATGCTTTCACTTTTACTGTATTCTTTTCTAAGCAAGTCTCTACGTCCATCCTACATTCAAGGGGAGGCAGTTACACAAGAACATGAATAGCAGGAAGTAGGGATTATTGAGGGTCATTTTGGAGGTTTGCTTACCACAGTCCTCAGACATATTTCTGTGAATTTTTCTTTGGCATATACATATACTGGGTTATAAATTGTTCTCTAAAATAGCTGTGTTGGTTAATATTACTATCAGCAGTACATGAGGGTTTATATATCATTATGTACCTGCCAATACTTTACATTTTCTAGGACATCAAGGGATATTACACTGTTTTAAACAGACTGATTTTTATCTTTTGCTCTTTTTTTTCCTAGTGAAGTTCTTGGCTTTTTCTGGGCTTTTTGCGGGAGTTGCTTGTAATATTCTAGATATTAGTTCTTTGTTCTTCTTCCATTTTATCATCTTCCAGTTAACTTTGTTCAGGGTTTCATTTGTTGAGCAATAATCTTTAATTTTGATGTAATTAAATGCTTTTATTTATTTACTTTGTGCTCTTAGGCTTTTATTTAAGAAGTCCCTTCTTGTGCTTATGTTACAAACTTATCATTGTACATTTTCTTCTGTTAATTTTAGTGTTGCCATTCGCATCCAAGTGAATGTAGGTCTTTAATTCTTCTGTAGTTGGTCTTTGAATATTTTGTAAGATAGGGAGCCATCATTATTTTTCTTTATGAAATAAGCCAGTTTTTCCCAGCACCATCTTCTGTACAATCTGTTCTCCATTGATTTATGGATCCGTTTTATTGTATGTTTCCATAGAAACACAGGTTTGACCTGTACATTCAGTTCTCAGTTGAGTTCCATTGGTTTGTCTAATTTTTCTGTCTGTGCTTGCAACCATACTGTTTTTATTGCCACAGCCGTGTAACATGGCTTGATATCTGGTAGAGGAAGTCCCTCTCTTCACTTATCAGTTTCAAGATTGACTTGGCTACATGTTTATTCTTTCATAAAAATGTCAGAGTCAATTTATGAAGTTTCTGAAAAAAACTCAATGAGAATTTTGGTTGTGAATAAGATTAATTTGTGTAGAATTATCTTCATGATATTTAGTCATTCCATTCAGATCATCCTGTTTGCCCTTTATTAATGTTTTAATACTAATAAGTGGATGCTCGCCAGCAAAATGAGTAGAAGATATCCTCTATGTCAGTCAACAGAATCCTGGATCCTTTTTTCATGAAATTCCCTTTACATTTTTGTTGCAAAGAGTATTCCTTTTGTATTATGATCGTGTATTATATGGCCTCAACATATTTCTTCCTTTTTGCTGTTCTGAGTTATATATGCCTGGTACACTATGCTGATGACTGTTCAGGAAGTCCTAGATAGTTCCAGTCAAAATCAGAGCAATAAAGATCCCTCCCATTTGTGATGTTCTCCCATTTGTGACATTGTTTGGCCCAATTTATTTTGAAGGAGAACAGCCCTCTGTTCTAAATCTACATTCTTTCATTAATGTTGTCAGACATAGTATTTATTAATAGTCATAGTTTTTAGTTTTTTTTGCGGTACGCGGGCCTCTCACTGTTGTGGCCTCTCCCGTTGCGGAGCACAGGCTCCGGACGCGCAGGCTCAGCGACCATGGCTCATGGGCCCAGCCACTCCGTGGCATGTGGGATCTTCCCGGACCGGGGCACGAACCCATGTCCCCTGCATCGGCAGGCGGACTCTCAACCACTGTGCCACCAGGGAAGTCCCATAGTTTTTAGTTTAAACAAATTAAAGCAGTTTCTTCCTGGATCAGGGACCTAGTGTAAGATGTTAAATTGTAAACCACTGCTGTTGTTTTTTTTTTTATTATTGATGCAATGACTAAATGCATTAACAAGTGTACTGGAGGTAGTCACCTACCTAGATAGGGTGTACTGTGGCAAGATACTTGTTTTTCAGGATTTGGCTTTAAGCCCTGACCCAACTGAGAAGCCTAGCAAATTGACTGCAGAGTATGGAGTCCTGACAGGCATAGGCTGTATGAATAAATGATTATTGTGATTCAAAATCCTTTGGGTTTTGAGCACCCAAATCATCATTATTGAAGAATTAATGAATCCTAATACAACACATCAGGGTTGTTTTTCATTCAATTCAAGAAATAAGTACAAATGTAAGGTGTGCCTTTTATGTGGTTAATATTTTACAACAGTAATTATGGAAATTTCAGGAAAGAGAATTGTTCTACAGTATTAGTCAGATTTCTGAGTAGAAATGAGACTTATTCGTTACATAATAAGATCATTTGCATGGGTCTCTTGTGTTTTGTTTTGTATACTTTGCTTTTAAAAGATATTTCATCAGCAAAATAACTCCGTAAATATCTGGTAGAATTAGAACTTAAAAATCTGGTAAGCTTCTCCATTTCTAGAATCAGGTCCTCTTTAATTTGTTTGATGAGCTTCATTTAAGTAGGTGTTCAATATTTTTCTTTGGGCTTTCCGTGAATGTTTCAGATCTGTAAAAATAGCTGATATTCTTTTGGAGCTGTTACTCTTTTTGTTGTGTTGTTGAGATTTTCACTTTCCTGGGCTAACATGTTACTCTTTCCGATAATTGTGTTTAAACTTTTGCAATAATTGAAGATTTCTTGATTCATTTGTTCCTGTTAGTGCTCAGCCAAAATTTTGTTTCCTTTTTATTTGTTCTAAGATTTGTTTCTAGAAGGGGTTAATGATCTTCGGAGGACAACGGTAGTCCTTCATAAAAGAAATACGCTTGATAAAACAGGAACAGTTTGTTTAATGTTCATATTTTGCTGAACAGGCAGAGTTGGCCTTGAGAAAGTAGACACTTAGAGATAGAAGATCTAGGGTATACCATAGTTCTTACTGTAAAGTTATTATCAATTCAGAAAGACACTGTTGTCTTCCCTACACTGT
>NW_006792448.1:2070150-2097111 GCF_000442215.2 Lipotes vexillifer
TTCTTTTCAGTTTTACAATCTGAATATTTGTTTCTGTGTTATAACTAAACAGGAAATGAACATAAGGGCTTTAGAGTGGACCTTCAAAGTAGAACACTGCTGGTAACTGTTTCCATTATACACTAATATATTGATACTTGTCATTCATTAGTAGATGGGACCTGGAAAATAGGAAAGTAATGGGATATTTGACCCAAGTACAAGAACTAATGACAAGGAACGGTTTCATATTTTTGTTTGACTTAACTTGTATGTTAAACATACTAGTATTTTTTAATAATCCAGAAGCATACTGAATATTTTGATTTGAGTTTTTAAATGTATAGTTTATTTAGAAAAGAGCAATATCTTAATCTTCCAAAGTGATCATTATTCTGATTTGTTTCCTATTTTTCCAGAGATATTACATATGAAATATCAGTAGAAGCTGTGTCAACAATGGTGGTCTTCCTTTCCTGCCAACTCTTCCACAAGGAAGTTTTGCGACAGAGCATCAGTCACAAGTATTTGATGCGAGGTCGATGGTATGTTTCTATTTTGAATTTGTCAAGTTTTTTATTGAATTAGTCTATAGTTCTCATCTTGTCCTCTTTCCTTAGTGTTGTTCCATATCTCCAACCAGACATTTCCTCTGGTTGTTCTGTCACAACTTCAAACACAACACATAAGGATCTGCTTTCCTGTCTAAACTATGCATCCTCCCTGCCCCTTTCATCCCCTAGCTTCATTACCTTCTCTAGTGGTTTCTTTGTAGAGTTGAAACTTTGAAGCCATGTTTTCTTCCTTCTGCATCATTCTCTATGTCTAAGCATTCATCCAGTCATATTTGGTCATTGAAATTATTTGTAACTTCCCCTTCCCACCAGTCCCATTGAAACGACTACTGCAGTGGATGTCCCGTCACCATGTGTTTGGACTTCCCCAGCAGCCACTTAACTGACTGTTCCTACTTTCATGTAGTCAACAAATGTTTATTGTGTGCTAACCATGTGCCAGACATGTGTTAGGATGTGGAGCTGTGCACCTGAGCAGAGCAGAAGCTTACAGTCTCCTGGTGGGTAGCGACGGGAGTAGATAAATATTAAACACACACACACAGAGAGAGAGAGAGAGAGAGAGAGAGAGAGAGAGAGAGAGAGAGAGAGAGAAGCACCTTTGTCTTTTTCACATCCTTCTTGCTACCTTGATTATACTTGTGGCACATTCACAGAATCCTTTAGAGCTCTTTTAGAACATATTTGAAAATCACTGATAATAGGGATAAAAGGCCTTAAGCATTGGCTGAAGAGTCTATTCAAAAGTTTTCTCCAGATTGCAGGAATTGATTTATCACCAATTTGTGGACACATATCCCTTTTAACCTGTTTTCTCTCCCTTCTCTCATTCTGTTACTTAAAAGCAAAGGGTATTAACATTAAAAGAAATCTGTATATATATGGATATGTTTTTTATATGCATGCATAGATTGAATAACTTCATACTTTTATTTATTTTAAACAATGTAAGCTATATAACAATTGTTATATTGATTTTATGTTGAATATTTTGGATATATTGGGTTAAGTCAAGTATACTATTCAAGTCAATTTCCATACTTTTAAATTCTTGCGTTTTCCTACTGACTCTGTGTTACTACCTCCCTTCAAGTGCCAAGTACTGTATTATACACTGAATTTATAATACTTCACCTGTTATACAGATTATAAATAAGGTAACTGAAGCTTAGGAGTTGAAGCGATTTGATGAATGACATACAGCATAGTAAGAGGAAAGCCAGATTTAAGCCTCAAGTCTGATCTCAAAGCCCATGGTCTTCACTGTTGTGACAGTGCCAGATTTCTTTGAATTGTGCTAATCCCTTTTATGTCGGTAGATTATATAGCTTATATTTATCACAATACAAAGTCAGTTGACTCCCCAAAATCTGAGTTTATTTTCTTTTTTCTTTTTGTGTAGCCTCCCATATACCAGCAAACTTGTAAAGACCTTGTTGTATAACTTCATCAGGCAAGAAAAGCCGCCTCCTCCAGGAGCACACGTTTTCCCTCAGCAGTCAGATGCGGGAGGGCTGCTGTATGGACTGGCATCAGGAGTAGCAAGTAAGTCTTACCAGATTTTGTCAGGTCTTTGTTATACGTAGGTTTTGTCCAGTTAGTCATAAGAAATTCTGTTCAGTTGGCTGCCGCTACTAACTGTTATATTGCATCTGTGCATCTGGTTAAATGTGAAATATTGGAAGTAATTTAAAATATTTTTTCCATTTGGTGCACTGATTTATACAAAGAAATATATGCAAATCATGAATAGATTGTTTACCTATAAGAGAACATTTTTCAAGAAGAATATTTATAAATATGCATATTTCATGCATTCTAGCTGTACAATATAAATACAGTTATGCTCTTGGAAACTTTTTACCGCTTGTGTTTTATGAGGAAATTATTCTATTTTAGGGGCTTTCTTGGTTAGGATTTTACGTGACTAATTATGTATAGTTTTCTTATTATTCTCAATGTTTCATTTGTTCGGTGACAAATTAGCACATTTTGAAGAGTCTTGTAATAAATTCTGAAGTGGCACAAATGTGAGTTTTATCAGATTGGAAGCAAATTTCGTTAACTGAAGAAAGTCCTTTCCCACCATCCAGTAAAGCCTCGTTTCTGCTTCACAACGTTTAGACCTAAAGAGACCAGAAATACAAGAGAACCTGGGTCATGTGAGGTTACGTCAACTGAACTTGTGCTTTGTTCTGAAGGAGAAACAAAAACTAGACTGGCACTTCGGCAGTTGTAAGGTCTGCCTGGGTGCTCTTACTAAAGAAACAGTATACGGTCTGCTTAATTACATAGTGCAGAGTTCAGCTGTCTGAAGGAATTTTTAAATGGAGCTGAGTTCCACAGCTGAATTAGGCTGGGACGTGCTCTCCACACTCAGGCAGGGGCGTCAGTTTGTTAGGAAAATGGAGTACTGTGTGATCATTTATGGGATGAGGAGTCTCAGGAACCTCTTTGGATGAGAAGACCTCTGTTCTAGGTTTGCCTTCGTTTGATTTCTTTCAATATTGTGAGTTGAATTACACTTGTAATCACTCATGGCTCTGTCTTTGGTGCTGAGTATGCTCCCTAGACTACCAGACCTGCAGAGGTTCGTTCTCCGAGTCACCCCTCCCGTTGCCCTCATTGTTTCCGATGTGGAGGCTGTACAAGGCTTGCTCATGTTCGGCCTCTGAAGGCAGCACAGGAATCCTGTGTGCCTGTGGGAATCGGGTGTCCTGTGGGAAGGCTTGATTAATCCATTAGTGTTTTCTTTTTTCAGTCATTAAACTGGTGTAAGTATTCAAAAGCTGAGTATTTTCCCACTCTCCAATATGGTTGGACATTTCTTTTTGGAGGAGGTAGTAGAAGTTCAGTACCTGCTTTCTTCAAAACAGGGGCAGTGCTTTGCAGTTCTTAAAAATATAGACTTGTGTGTAGTTCTTGATCTTTCTTGCAGTTATGTGTCATCATAAAGAAGTCCAGTATGGTATGTGGTGTCATCAGTACTGGGTGCCAAAAAACTTGACTTGCTAACTTTAGATCTACTCTGCGTATCGGAAGGAAGTTCCTTTTCTTAGCTCCCAGTTTCTTTGTCTACCAGATGTCGATCACGGTTGGAAAACATGGTCTCTGAGACTATTTCCACATAAATTTTTTTTTTTTTTTTTTTTGCGGTACGCAGGCCTCTCACTGCTGTGGCCTCTCCCGTTGCGGAGCACAGGCTCCAGACGCGCAGGCTCAGCGGCCATGGCTCACGGGCCCAGCCGCTCCGCAGCATGTGGGATCCTCCCGGACCGGGGCACGAACCCCCGTCCCCTGCATCGGCAGGCGGACTCGCAACCACTGCGCCACCAGGGAAGCCCCTCTCCTCCTCTTTTAAAAGAGCTTTTTATTTGGAAATAAGTTCACACATATATACAAATACCAAAACTAGAAAAATCCGCCAAATTATACACACACACACACACACACACACACACACACACACATTTTTTTTAACCATTTTTGAGGATGTTATATACATCATGGCCCTTTACCCGTAAATACTTGAATGTGTATATCCTAAAAGGGGCTATCTCTTTTTTTTTTTAACTTTTTTTAAAAACATTGAAGTATAGTTAATTTACAATGTTGTGTTAGTTTGAGATGTACAGCAGGGTGATTCTGTTATTCATATATATATATATTCTTTTTAGAATATATTACAAGCTAATTGAGTATAGTTCCCTGTGCTACACAGTAGGTCCTTGTTTACCCATTTATATGTAGTGTGTATATGTTAATCCTAAACTCCTAATTTATCTCCCCCCCATCCCCTTTGCTAACTATAAGCTTGTTTTCTATGTCTGTGAGTCTCTTTCTGTTTTGTAAATAAGTTCATTTGTATCATTTTTTTAGATTCCACGTATAAATGATATCATATGATATTTGTCCTTCGCTGTCTGACTTCACTTAGTATGATAATCTCTACATCCATCCATGTTGCTGGAAATGGTATTTTCATTCTTTTTTTAAAATCAATTAATTAATGTATTTTCTTTTTTCTTTTTTCTTTCTGGCTGCATTGGGTCTTCGTTGCTGCGCACGGGCTATCTCTTGCAGCGAGCCGGGGCTACTCTTCATTGCGGTGCGCGGGCTTCTCATTGCGGTGGCTTCTCTTGTTGGGGAGCACGGGCTCTAGGAGCGTGGGCTTCAGTAGTTGTGGCACACAGGCTCAGTAGCTGTGGCTCACGGGCTTTAGAATGCAGGCTCAGTAGTTGTGGCACATGAGCTTAGTTGCTCTGTGGCATGTAGGATCTTCCTGGAAAACAGCTTGAACCCATGTCCCCTGCACTGGCAGGCAGGTTCCTAACCACTGCACCACCAGGGAAGTCCTATTTCATTCTTTTTATGGCTGAGTAATATTCCATTGTCTGTGTATATTTGTATGTGTATGTATATATATATTTATGTGTATATGTGTGTGTGTGTGTGTATACACACACACACACACACACACACACACATATATATAACACATCTTCTTCATCCATTCATCTGTTGATGGACACTAAGGTTGCTTCCATGTCTTGGCTTTTGTAAATGGTGCTGCTTTGAACATTGGTGTGCGTGTATCTTATGATATTATGAATTAAAGCTTTCATCTTTTCTGGATATATGCCCAGTAGTGGGGTTGCAGAATCATATGGTAGCTCTATTTTTAGTTTTCTAAGGAACCTCCATACTGTTCTCCATAGTGGCTGTAGCAATTTACATTCCCACCAACATGTGCTTCTGCTTACACCTTGGAATTTCTAAGCCATTAGATATGAAGTGTGGCCTGGTCATACATATTTTCAGTAAGCATTGTAGATGGTTCTGAAAAAGCTGGTCCCTTTCTGCACCACTTTGTGGTGCGGGTCCCTTTCCTGTGCTTGCATCTGTTCTGCTGTGGGCCCATCATGGCAGATAGTTGAGCCAATTCTGTTAACTATTGGGGATTACACTGTTTTGAGGCAGCTCTGATGGGTTTAACTGACACTCTCCTTCAGTATTATCTTGCTTTTTCTTCTTATTACTCTCTTGCTGATGAGGTCCAGTTTATCAGAATTGTTGGTTTTTTTTAAATTTATTTTTTTATACAGCAGGTTCTTATTAGTTATTTGTTTTATACATATAAGTGTATACATGTCAGTCCCAATCGCCCAGTTCATCCCACCACCCCCACCCCCACCCCCACCACTTTCCCCCATTTGAGTGCATACTTTTGTTCTCTACATCTGTGTCTCTATTTCTGCCTGGCAAACCAGTTCATCTGTACCATTTTTCTAGATTCCACATATATGTGTTAATATAAGATATTTGTTTTTCTCTTTCTCACTTACTTCACTCTGTATGGCAGTCTCTAGGTCCATCCATGTCTCTACAAATGGCCCAATTTCGTTCATTTTTATGGCTGAGTAATATTCCATTGTATATATGTACCACATCTTCTTTATCCATTTGTCTGTCGATGGGCATTTAAGTTGCTTCCATGACCTGGCTATTGTAAATAGTGCTGCAGTGAACATTGGGGCGCATGTATCTTTTTGAATTATAGTTTTCTCTGTGTATATGCCCAGTAGTGGGATTGCTGGGTCGTATGATAGTTCTATTTTTAGTTTTTTAAGGAATCGCCATGCTGTTCTCCATAGTGGCTGTATCAATTTACATTCCCACCAACAGTGCAAGAGGGTTCCCTTTTCTCCACACCCTCTCCAGCATTTATTGTTTCTAGATTTTTTGATGATGGCCATTTTGACCGGTGTGAGATGATATCTCATTGTAGTTTTGATTTGCATTTCTCTAATGATTAATGATGTTGAGCATTCTTTCATGTGTTTGTTGGCAGTCTGTATATCTTCTTTGGAGAAATGTCTATTTAGGTCTTCTGCCCATTTTTGGATTGGGTTGTTTGTTTTTTTTAATATTGAGCTGCATGAGCTGTTTATATATTTTGGAGATTAATCCTTTGTGCGTTGATTTGTTTGCAAACATTTTCTCCCATTTTGAGGGTTGTCTTTTCATCTTGTTTATGGTTTCCTTTGCTATGCAGAAGCTTTTAAGTTTCAGTAGGTCCCATTTGTTTATTTTTGTATTTTTTTCTGTTACTCTAGGAAGTGGGTCAAAAAAGATCTTGCTGTGATTTATGTCAAAGAGTGTTCTTCCTATGTTTTCCTCTAAGAGTTTTATAATGTTCGGTCTTACATTTAGGTCTTTAATCCATTCTGAGTTTATTTTTGTGTATGGTGTTAGGGAGTGTTCTAATTTCATTTTTTTCCATGTAACTGTTCAGTTTTCCCAGCACCACTTATTGAAGAGGCTGTCTTTTCTCCATTGTCTATCCTTGCCTCCTTTGTCATAGATTAGTTGACCATAGGTGCATGGGTTTATCTCTGGGGTTTCTCCTGTTCCATTGATCTATATTTCTGTTTCTGTTCCAGTACCATGTTGTCTTGACTACTGTAGCTTTGTACTATAGTCTGAAGTCCGGGAGTCTGATTCCTCTAGCTCCGCTTTTTTCCCTCGAGATTGCTTTGGTTATTCTGGGTCTTTTGTGTTTCCATACAAATTTTAAGATTTTTTTGTTCTATTTCTGTAAAAAATGTCATTTGTAATTTGATAGGGTTTGCATTGAATCTGTAGATTGCTTTGGGTAGTATAGTCATTTTCACAATGTTGATTCTTCTAATCCAAGAACATGGTACATCTCTCCATCTGTTTGTGACATCTTTGATTTCTTTCATCAGTGTCTCATAGTTTTCCGAGTACAGGTCTTCTACCTCTTTAGGTAGGTTTATTCCTAGGTCTTTTATTCTTTTTGTTGCAGTGGTGAATGGGATTGTTTCCTGAATTTCTCTTTCTGATCTTTCGTTGGTAGTGTATAGGAATGCAAGAGACTTCTGTGCATTAATTTTGTATCCTACAACTGTACCAAATTCATTGATTAGCTCTAGTAGTTTTCTGGTGGTGTCTTTAGGATTCTCTATGTATAGTATCATGTCATCCGCAAACAGTGACAGCTTTACTTCTTCTTTTCCAATTTGGATTCCTTTTATTTCTTTTTCTTCTTTGATTGCCGTGGCTAGGACTTCCAAAACTATGTTGAATAAGAGTAGCGAGAGTGGACATCCTTGTCTTGTTCCTGATCTTAGAGGAAATGCTTTCAGTTTTTCACCATTGAGAATGATGTTGGCTGTGGGTTTGTCATATATGGCCTTTATTATGTTGAGGTAGCTTCCCTCTGTGCCCACTTTCTGGAGAGTTTATATCATAAATAGGTGTTGAATTTTGTCAAAAGCTTTTTCTGCATCTATTGAGTTGATCATATGGTTTTTCTCCTTCAATTTGTTAATATGGTGTATCACATTGATTTGCGTATATTGAAGAATAAGATAAATCCCACTTGATCGTGGTGTATGATCCTTTTAATGTGTTGTTGGATTCTGTTTGCTAGTGTTTTGTTGAGGATTTTTGCATCTATATTCATCAGTGATATTGGTCTGTAATTTTCTTTTTTTGTAGTATCTTTGTCTGGTTTTGGTATCAGGGTGATGGTGGCCTCATAGAATGAGTTTGGGAGTGTTCCTTCCTCTGCAATTTTTGGGAGAGTTTGAGAAGAATCGGTGTTAGCTCTTCTCTAAATGTTTGATAGAACTCACCTGTGAAGCCATCTGGTCCTGGACTTTTGTTTGTTGGAAGATTTTTAATCACAGTGTCAATTTCATTACTGTGATTGGTCTGTTCATATTTTCTATTTCTTCCTGGTTCAGTCTTGGAAGGTTATATCTTTCTAAGAATTTGTGCATTTCTTCCAGGTTGTCCATTTTATTGGCATAGAGTTGCTTGTAGTAGTCACTTATGATGCTTTATCTTTCTGCAGTGTCCGTTGTAACTTCTCCTTTTTTATTTCTAATTTTATTGATTCGAGTGCTCTCCCTCTTTTTCTTTTTTTAAAATTTATTTATTTTTGGCTGCACTGGGTCTTCGTTGCTGTGTGCAGGCTTTCTCTAGTTGCGGTGAGCGGGGGCTTCTCTTCGTTGCAGTGCGCGGGCTTCTCATTGCAGTGGCTTCTCTCGTTGCGGAGCACGGGCTCTAGGCACATGGGCTTCAGTAGTTTTGGCATGAAGGCTTCGGTAGTTGTGGCTCACAGGCTCTAGAGCGCAGGCTCAGTTGTTGTGGTGCACGGGCTTAGTTGCTTCATGGCATGTGGGATCTTCCCAGACCGGATCTGGAACCCGTGTCTCCTGCACTGGCAGGCAGATTCTTAACCACTGGGCTACCAGGGAAGTCCTCCCTTTTTTTCTTGATGTGTCTGGCTAAAGGTTTATCAATTTTGTTTATCTTCTCAAAGAACCAGCTTTTACTTTTATTGATGTTTGCTATTATTTTCTTTGTTTCTGTTTCATTTATTTCTGCTCTGATCTTTATGATTTCTTTCCTTCTACTAACTTTGGGTTTTGTTTGTTCTTCTTTCTCTAGTTCCTTTAGGTGTAAGGTTAGATTGTTTATTTGAGATGTTTCTTGTTTCTTGATGTAGGATTGTATTGCTATAAACTTCCCTCTTAGAACTGCTTTTGCTGCATCCCATAAGTTTTGGATCGCTGTGTTTTCGTTGTCATTTGTTTCTAGGTATTTTTTGATTTCCTCTTTGATTTCTTCAGTGATCTCTTGGTTATTTAGTAACGTATTGTTTAGCCTCCACGTGTTTGTGTTTTTTACGTTTTTTTGTTCCCTGTAATTGATTTCTAATCTCATAGCATTGTGGTCGGAAAAGATGCTTGATATGATTTTAATTTTCTTTAATTTACCAAGGCTTGATTAGTGACCCAAGATGTGATCTATCCTGGAGAATGTGCTGTGTGCACTTGAGAAGAAAGTGTAATCTGCTGTTTTCGGATGGAATGTCCTAAAAATATCAGTTAAATCTATCTGGTCTGTTGTGTCTTTTAAAGCTTGTGTTTCCCCAGTAATTTTCTGTCTGGATGATCTGTCCATTGATATAAGTGAGGTGTTAAAGTCCCCCACTAAATTGTGTTACTCTCGATTTCCTCTTTTATAGCTGTTAGCATTTGCCTTATGTTGACTGGGTGGCTCGAACAGCAGACATTTATTTCTCCCAGTTTTAGAGGCTGGGAAGCCTAAGATTAAGGTGCTGGCAGATTTGGTTCTTAGTGAGGGCTCTTTTCTTGGCTTGCAGATGGTTGCACAGTATCTTTACATGGTGTCTCTTCTTCCTCATATAAGGGCACAAGTATCATCATGGGGGCTCCGCCCTCATGACTGCATCTAAACCTAATGACTTTGCAAAAGGCCCTATCTCCTATTACCACCACATTGGGGTTAGGGCTTAATATATGAATTTGGGGTTGGGGGACACAAACATTCAGTCAGTAATAGGTATTAAATAGGTCATGCTGGAATTCCCCTCACTGAAATTCTCAGTTTGGGAGGCCATTGATCTCTTTTTTATGTCAACAGCTAAGGCACCTTTTAGCCCCCGTCATTCTTTATTTTAAACCACAAGCTGTTTAGTGGTGGAGGTGAGGGTTTTGCCCAAAGTAGATCACTCACAGCCTATTCCAACCTTACTAATATGTTTTTTTAAAAAAATAAAAAGGAAAAGGCATTCCAGAATGCATAAGGATTCCACCACCACCACCACTAAATAATCCTGTGATTGAAACAAATTATTTTCTATTCTGATTTTGGAGGCCACTCCTTATTTTGTCCTTTGGGAGGGACTAGCTTTAGATCTTGACAATTTGGTATTATGGAAGAGGTATAAGTGTCAGACTCTGGCTGTTGGTATTAGACCTAGAATTGAAAGCCAGTCCTGCCATTTACTAACTAGATGTTCTTTGGCTATTGAACCTCTTAGTGACTCAAATTCTTCAAGGCAAAATGAGGGTAATACCTTCCTTTATAGGGCTACTGAGGGCATGAAATGAGCAAAAGTGTAAGAAAGAGCCTCGTACCCAGTAGGTGCATAATAAATGGTCACTGTTAGTCACAAATATTACATAGTTGTATTTGAAAGATAACTTTCGTATAAAATAAATACAAAAAAAGGCAGTGACCTTATAATGATTTACAAGTTTACTCAGATTTTTAATGTAAATAAATTATGAAAATATCTGATATTTGGTATACACATAATAGAGACTTCAGATAGTCACTACAAGAGTTATGTTGAAAATTTATATTGTGAGAAGGAAAAACAGTTATAACATTTATTGTTTTTCTTTTTATTCTATCCTTACTTCTTTGACCCTGTCTTTTAATATATTTTAAAGCTTCTAAATTGCCTCTAATACCTAAAAAAAAGGGTGAAGCAAAGGAAGCATTGACCTTGAAATTTCTTATGTGTTTTTTCATTATAAGACAGAGCTGTAATGTGATTATAACTGAGTATTTAACGTTTTAAAGAGCCAAGCCTAATTGAATGTGTTCTGCCAAACTGGGCTTTCCATCGCAACTACTGAGGTTTCACACGATAATTTCTGATATATGGCTTTTCCATTTGAATGAGCCATCAAAAATGTTTTTTTTTCCTTTGCTTGCAGTGGTGGGTGTCCCAGCCAAATTATAAAGCCAAAGTAGTGATTATTTGTTTAGGTAAATGCTATAATAGAGAAATTAATAAAGTAGAATTTGAAGATTAAAACTCATTTCTCCCAATTGGTGTTATTGAGAAAGTTATTGAATTCATTATGATAGGTATGGTATAAAGTAGTTGTAATTTTTTTTACGTGACGGTTGTTTTTCTCTTCAGTTTTGGCTTCTTCTGGGCTGACTCATTGAGAGAAAGAAAAACTACAGTAAGCGAAAAAGTATGTGGCACTCAGAAACAGGCATAGTTGTGAAAGCATTTCTAATTAAAGCACTTTGAATTTTCAAAAAAAGAAAGTGCTTTATAAACAGTAATTACATTCCCAATTCATTTTTATTTGGAATGATCTGATAGATTTTTATATACCAGGTGAAAGAATGACTTTTTTCTCCCCTTCTTTATTTTCAGGACTGAACTCATTTTGTGACTTTTAAAATATAGTTAATTTCAGTTTACTGTTTACTTGTAGTGGTTCTTTGCAGGCATACAGTGAGCATTTACTTTATTTTTGGCTGCGTTGGGTCTTCGTTGCTGCGCGTGGGCTTTCTTTAGTTGAGTCAGGTGGGGGCTAAACTTTGCTGCGGTGCACGGGCTTCTCGTTGCGGTGGCTTCTCTTGTTGCGGAGCACAGGCTTCAGTAGTTGTGTCTCGCAGGCTCTAGAGCGCAGGTTCAGTAGTTGTGGCCCACGGGCTTAGTTGCTCCATGGCATGTGGGATCTTCCAAGACCAGGGCTTGAACCCGTGTCCCTTGCATTGGCAGGCAGATTCTTAACCACTGTGCCACCAGGGAAGCCCCAGAGTGAGCGTTTAGATTAGTATCTACAGTACAAACTGACCATATTTAGTTGTAGGGTCATAATATAAGTTATTTTACTTTTAATTGCTCTCTGAAACAAGCATTATTTCAGATTTTAGACTTTTAAAAAATGTTTATTAAAAGATATTCATTGGAAGTGTCAAAATATAGTATTGACTTGTTATCTTTTATCCTTGTAATTTGCTGACAACCTCTCCTAAACCAGTTTCCAGAAATAGTTTTGTTTTTTTTTTTGTGGTACAGGGACCTCCCACTGTTGTGGCCTCTCCCGTTGTGGGGCACAGGCTCCAGACACGCAGCCTCAGCGGCCATGGCTCATGGGCCCAGCCGCTCTGCGGCATGTGGGATCTTCCCGTACCGAGGCATGAACCCGCGTCCCCTGCATTGGTAGGCGGATTCCCAACCACTGCGCTACCAGGGAAGCCCTCCAGAAATGGTTTTGAAAGTCAGTATGCCAGCCCTCTAGTCTCATTTTCTTCTTAACAGATTTGAGAGAAGACTGAAGCTTTTTTTATGCCACAAATCATTGGGGAATGAATTCATTCATATTCACCAGGAAGAAAATAGAATAATGCAGTCAATTTCAGATGAAATCCTAGGAATAAGTTTCTAAGACTGCTATAAATGTTGTTTATTTGGCATCGACGATTTAATCTGTTTCTGAGACTCCACTAATGTAATTTATTTTATTGTGGAATTTAAAATATTAAAGATATTTTAAACATAAGAATATTAAAATCATGGAATTCTTATTTTGGGGACTGAATCTTACTTGAAAAATGAAGCACTTAAAGTGGATTTGCTGGGGCTTCCCTGGTGGAGCAGTGGTTGAGAGTCCGCCTGCCGGTGGAGGGGACACGGGTTCATGCCCTGGTTTGGGAAGATCCCACATGCCGCGGAGCGGCTAGGCCCGTGAGCCATGTCCGCTGAGCCTGCGCATCCGGAGCCTGTACTTCGCAACGGGAGAGGCCACAACAGTGAGAGGCCCACGTACTGCAAAAAAAAAAAAAAAGTGGATTTGCTTTAAAACTGTTAAATTCTGTCACAGTCAATAAGTATAACTTTTATTAAGCAGCTGCTTTAAAATTTACATTAATTTCAGCATGGATGTTTGGAGTAAATATAAAGATTAGATTTATTCAAGATTACTTGCTGACAGAATTTGTGAATGCTAGTAAAAACCCTGATAAATTATAGTTGGTATAGTTTTGAGACCACCTTTCACATGAATAAATAATTATTTAAAGTCTAGTGTTAGGAGTTATTCAAAGACTTCCCTCTTAGGGGCTTCCCTGTTGGCGCAGTGGTTAAGAATCCGCTTGCCCATGCAGGCGACATGGGTTCAAGCCCTGCAGGCCATGGAGCAGCTGAGCCTGTGCACCACAACTACTGAGCCTGTGCTCTAGAGCCTGCGAGCCACAGCTACTGAGCCCATGCACCACAACTACTGAAGCCCATGCTCCTAGAGCCTGTGCTCTGCAGCAAGGGAAGCCACCGCAGTGAGAAGCCCGTTTACCACAATGAAGAGTAGCCCCCGCTCGCTACAACTAGAGAAAGCCCGCACAGAGCAACGGAGACCCAGCACAGCGAAAAATAAATTAATTAATTAAAAAAAAAAAACTGAAAAAAAAAGACTTCCCTTTTAAAATGTTTCTGCAACTTACTTTGAAATGCATTAATAAACTAAGCTACATTGATGGGGAATATAGGGATGCATAAAAGGATAGGGATGTTATCTCAAATATAGCAAAATGTTAATGTGAAGTCTAGGTGGTGAGTATATGGGTATTCACTTTATAATTCTCTCAACTTTTCTGGATGTTTGACAATTTTCATAATAAAATGTAGGGGGAAAACCAGAATCACTGTGAGGATGAATTAGTGTTGTAAATTTCAGTTTGTCCATTAAAAAGCTGTCTCTTAACTTCTAACCCTTCCAGAGTTGCTAGGTAAGATTCTGAAGAATGTGGGGGTCTGGCCAGACCTGGACTTGAACCTTTACTGCAAGCTGGTTAGCTCTGTAACTTTGTGAAAGTTTTGTATCCTCTCCAAGCCTTTTCCCATCTGTAAAAATGGAATGATGATTCCTTGCAGGATTATGATAAATGTCTATTTTTCTCTTGTACTTTGCCAGACTGTGGTCCTTGAAGGCTCATCAAATCCAACTGGATGGAATGGTGGAGAGAGAGAGGGAGTTACCATTCATTGTGCTGCCCAGCAGCCTCCAGAGTCAATTCTGCAAGGCCATAGGGGTCCCATACTTTACAAAGGAAAGCGGGGGGAGAGCAGCAGCTAGCCATCCTTACCAGATCATGGATTGGAAGAGAATACAGCTTTTGGCATCAGATAGGTCTGAGCTGGAAACCAGGTTCTGGCTTCTATTAGTTTTGTCACTTTAAGTTACTTCACTGAATCCTAATTTTCTCATTTTAAAAGTGGAACTTAGAATATCTTTACCTGTGGGCTTTTGTTACATTTAAATAGCATACCACAAGTAGTGAATGAATGTCTAGAACATGGTAAATACTGAAAACAAATACTAGCTACCCTTGCCTGCCTCATCTTCCCCCCAACCTGTGTCACTTTCTGTTGTTTTCCAAACACGTTACATATTTTTATCTTACATGTTTCGTGTTCCCTTAGCCTTTGTGCTTACGAAATTAAGGCAATCTTCCCCTCTGTTCTAGATTACGAAAAGGGAAGATAAACACAGATTGACCAGGAGCCTCCTTAGCGTCCTTAACCATAACTTCATCAAATTGAAAGCCTTGCTTAGCTATCAGTACCATTTTTCAGGCCAACTGAGTGGTGCAAAAGCAAGCCAAGTTCAGCTAATTTTGCAATTAAAAATGTCACAAGTTACTGAATCATATATATATATATATATATATATATATATATGCAATTAATAACAGTTTTCTGGGTCTCAAATTCCAGATTTTAAAAAAATTGTGGTAAAATATATATGACATAAAATTTACCATTTTAAGTGTATAGTTCAGTGGTGTTAAGTTTATTCACTTTGTTATGCAACCAATCTCTGGAACTTTTTCATCTTGTAAAACTGAAACTCTGTACCCGTTAAATAACAACTCACTCTTCCCCGTCCCCCCAGCCCCTGGCAACCACCATTCTCCTTTGTTTCTATGAGTTTGACTCTCTAGATACCTCATCTAAGTGAAATCATACAATGTTTGCCTTTTTGTGACTGATTTATTTACAGATTACATTTTTAAGGACTGAAAAGAGGAGGAGGCTTGAAGAGGTTGGGTAACTAGGAATGGCAGACTAATTTTCTCATTTTAGTGTAATTTTTTTTTGGTTTTGCTAAAGAGTCTTTATTGTTTGCTTTTATCTCTATTTCTGCTTAGATTTGTTATTAGGGAAGACTGCTTCTCTTCTTGGAGTCAAGTTCATTTTCAGCCTCAATTGATATGATCATGTGTGGTTGTTTTTTGTTACTGTTGTTTGTTTGTTTGTTTTTTCTCTATTACATCCCTAGATTTCCTGATAGTGAACTGCACTCATTCCTGGAATAAACTCTAATGATAATAGTGTATCTTTTTTTGGTAACATTGTTATATTCCATTTGAATATATGAATTGAATATATTCAATTTTATTTAGGATTCTTTTTTTTTTTTTCCATCCAAAATAGTTAAGTTTTTAATCCCTTGAAGTTACACCATCAAACTTGTTGGGAGTTGTTTTAATAGGTATTCTTGTGCACATTTCTCCTTAAGTATACTTTATCCTCAATGCATAACTTTTAAACTTAAGAGAAAAAACAGCAAGCAGGAAGGATACAATGCAATATGCATTTCATTTTGTTCCAAACAAGCAGCTAAAAAAAAAGAAAAAAAAAAAGGATTTTTTGCGGTATGCAGGCCTCTCACTGTTGTGGCCTCTCCCATTGCGGAGCACAGGCTCCGGATGCTCAGGCTCAGCGGCCATGGCTCACGGCCCAGCCACTCCGCGACACGTGGGATCCTCCCGGACCGGGGCACGAACCCGCGCCCCCTGCACTGGCAGGCGGACTCTCAACCACTGCGCCACCAGGGAAGCCCATACTGAATCATGTATTTTCGTAGTCTGACATGTATTATATTTTCTGTGGCTCCTGATGCTGTGGATTGAGGGTAAATGTTGAAAAGCTTTAAACTTGTCTTTTCACAACTCATTCTAATAATACTTCCTAAGCCTCTTTGTAGTTAGTTCTCAACCCCCAGTATGTTTATTTTAGAAAGTGTACACAGATTAACAGATATTAGCTTTAAGAGAGGAGGTTTTTTTCAGTCATAATTATTCCAAAGTATAAAGCGTTCCAGGAATATTTCTAAAAGTACAAATAGTTTTGCCTGCTTACACATCTCTATTGCTCAACAGGTAGTGCTGTGTGAGTAAAATAGCAATTTGTGGCTTTACCTATTTGTTTGTTTTTAAAGATCATTTCTAGACAGTTCCAGTTTGCTTTCAGTTTCCTATTCTTCTTTGCCATCCCCCCCCACCCCCAGTATTGTTCTTCCCTGTCTTCTTTGCTCTTAGCTTTCTAGCCACTGCATTTCCTGGCCTTAGTTTGCTGTTTGTGGCCCTGACATGAACAGCTGCTTCCATCTTGGAGTTGCCAGTGCTAGGAGCAGTGATGGCTACAGGAGAAACCACATGGTCCTGAGCTTGGGAACCTTGGACCAAGGGTCTGAGGTGGTCGGCGTAGGCTTGAGCAGAGTCAGCTGGAGTTGAGAATTAGAAATACTGTAGAGTGTAGAGAGGGGTGGGATCTGTGCTGGGCGGCCCCAGTTCTTGAACTGTTCTAGGACTCTCCGTTACCTAACTACTGCCCCTCGCTAGACTGTGAGGAAAGTCTTATGAGCAGGAATTACTTGTTGTTCAAACCTATATCCTCAGCACATTATAGCAGAGGGCCTGGGTTGTGGGAGATACTAATTACTTGTTGAATGAGTGAATGTCATGTAGTCTCTGAAAATTATATGACTGGTCTGTAAAACGTGGACGACTGCGGCCTAGAAAAGTACCATTGTAAAGAGGTAATTGTTCTGCTAAAGATTTTTGAAATTTTTCCATTTTTAGCCCTGCTTCTAACTCCTGCCCCCAATCCATATACCTTCTCTAATTCTAGACCCTTGCTAAAAGTCTACTGTGTAAATGGACCCTCTCCTTTCATTATAGCTCCTGCTATGAGAATTTCTGTCCGTGTCTTCTTCCACTGTGTTCACTGTTAACTTTCTACCAGAAATTTGTTAAAATCTTTCAGCTACTTATGGCCCTATTCCCTTTATGGTTGTGGATTTATACTTTTAATTAGTCTTTACATTTCATTTTTTTAAAAATTAATAGACTTTATTTATTTATTTTTTGGAGTGGTTTTAGTTTACAGAAAACTGAGCAGAAAATACAGAGTTTCCACTACCTCCCTTTCCTCCCTCCTCAGTTTCATACACTTTTTATTAAAAAAATACAAATATGATATTTTTAGCAAATTAGGTTATTTTGTTGTCTTAACACTTTCATTGTATTTTTTTAAGGTTCATTCATGTTATAACATGTATCAGTACTTCATTCCTTTTTATGGCTGAATAATATTCCATTGTACCATGAAATTTACAACTATTTGAGTGATGTCAATTAAGTCAAATAGCTTTACAGTATTTTTTTAATATTTATTTTTATTTATTTATTTGGCTGCGTCAGGTCTTAGTTGCAGCATCTGGGATCTTTGTTGCGGCATGCGGGGTCTTTTGCAGCACATGGGCTCTTTGTTGCAGCATGCTGGCTCTCTAGTTGTGGCATGCAGGCTCTAGAGCGTGTGGCTTAGTTGCCCTGTGGCATGTGGGATCTTAATTCCCTGACCGGCCATCGAACCGCATCCCTTACATTGGAAGGCGGATTCTTAACCACTTGACCACCAGGGAAGTCCCACTTTCATTGTATTTTTTTTTTTTTTGCGTTACGCAGGCCTCTTACTGTTGTGGCCTCTCCCGTTGCGGAGCTCAGGCTCTGGACGTGCAGGCTCAGCGGCCATGGCTCACGGGCCCAGCCGCTCTGTGGCATGTGGGATCTTCCTGGACCGGGGCACAAACCCGTGTCCCCTGCATCGGCAGGCGGACTCTCAACCACTGCGCCACCAGGGAAGCCCTCATTGTATTTTTAAAAGAAAATACTTGATTCAAGTTTTTTCTCCCATAGACTGGTTTTCTTCAATAACAATCAAAGCATTGACATGTAGGGTTCCAATTGCATGATTACTACTGAGTGATGTTTTGAGATTATCAGTGATTATATGGATATTTTGGTACAACAAAATGACATGATATATCCGTTTGTTTTTAAATTTTATTTGCATGTTTAAAATCCTGGCAGAATTAGATAAAATTGGGCTGATTATTTGAAATGTGTTTATTTTGAGAAATTTTTTAAAATAACCTTTCGATTTTTCACATAGTCAGTGTGGCGACAGCTTAATTTAAGTAATCAGACCATAAATGTTGATAGCTTTTCCATAATGGACAGTGATTGGTGGAGCATGGGGGAATTCTCTGCAAAGAACATCACATTTTCTCATAGTAAAAAAAATTTAGTATTTAAGAAATCTGTTACATTTTCTTACTACAGATGTTAGTATACCTTTTTCTCCCCACACCTGGTGAGCAGTCAAATATAATTTTGGGGCTTCCCTGGTGGTGCATTGGTTGAGATTCTGCCTGCCAATGCAGGGGACACGGGTTTGTGCCCTGATCCGGGAAGATCCCACATGCCGCGGAGCGGCTGGGTCCGTGAGCCATGGCTGCTGAGCCTGCGCGTCCGGAGCCTGTGCTCCACAACGGGAGAGGCCACAGCAGGGAGAGGCCCGCGTACTGCAAAAAAAAATATATATATATACACACACACATATATATATATATATATGTGTGTGTGTGTGTGTGTATATATATATGTGTATATATATATGTATATATATATATAATTCTGTTAGATAAAGATACCCTTCAATATTTTTTTGCATGGGAGTGTAAATTTATGGAGCCTAAAACTGTATTTCAAATGACTAAAGAAATAAGCAATGTTAATAAACATTATTACAACACATAACAGGAGTTAGCCAAGCAGCAGAAGAGACTAGTAAGTTGCTTTGGGATGCTTGGGATACTTTCCAGAGATGTATAAAGGACAGGGTACGCATATCTTAATTCACCCTGCTGGTCCTGTGTGGAGCTAGGTGCTGCTTATTAGAATGTAGATGTGGTTTTACCCTTATTTTGCATGAAGTGAAAGTGAATTAAATTTGTTTCAAAATCAGACATATATGAAAGTAGGTACAATTGCAGCCAGTAACTTTCAGAGTATAACACTGGAGATGAATGTTATATTTTAAATTATGAAAGAAGGTGTTGGTACACCAGTGGGAACTCTGACAACTCTGCTAAGAGTGTAATTAGGTATAGCTACTTTGGAAAATATTTGACCATTATTTAGTGACACTGAATATGAACATACCCTGTACCCCAGCAGCTCCATTCTTAGGTATATGTCCTAAAGGAACCTTCACACCTGAGTGCAAGAAAACATGCAAAAAGGTTCGTAGCAGCATTGTTTATAATCGTCTCCAACTGGAAACACGTCAGATGACCATCAAGAGTGGAATGGATGAAGAGTATTATGTTCATTATATGCAGCTGAAGGGACTGCAGCTCCCCATGTAAACTGATGACTCTTAGAACACCACGTGGCGTGAAAGAAGCAAGTTAAAAGAAAACATATACAGTATGAAGGTTCAAAAGTAGGCAAAACTACACCAAAAAATCCAGGCAAAACTAAACTACATTGTTTAGCGTTCGGTCTGTAGGTGTTTGAAACTATAAAGAAAAGCAAGGAAATGATTATCATAAAATTGTATAATAATATTTGATAAGGAGTAAACTACCTCCTCCGCGATTTACCATGGATAGTAGCCGTGCGTAAGAGTTTTATTCTTCAGATGCCTTTGGTTTGCAGTCTTATATTAATTTCTTACTTGCTCTTGTTCATTACTTTTATTTTTGTCCTTCTTGCCTTATAATCATATTATCCTTTCAACATATTAATCACTTGAAATGCCTACACAGAACACTTCCTCCTCTTGTATATTCAATTTAGTGGATCTCTGGTTCTTTGAAATGTCTTGATATAATTTACAAACTTATGTTCTCTTATGTCTTGGTGTTACATGCATCCATGGCAGTTCTCCTGCTGTACACTGAACCATTTCTTTTGTTCCCCCTGATACCTGGACACTGAAGGTCCATGCCCTTCAGATGGGGTTTTGTTTCAATCCTCTCCTGCATGCATGGGTTCAAGTTACACCAATATGTACTTTATTCTTCAGGGAGACTTCTGTTTGCAGGTGTTTCTTAACATGTTTCCCCATTTCTTCATCCTAAGGAGCCTTTTTAGTTTTAGTTTTAGTTTTTTTGTAATATATATTTTTTAAAATATTTATTTGGCTGTGCTGGGTCTTAGTTGTAGCGTGTGGGATCTGTAGTCACGGCGTGTGGGATCTTTAGGTGCGGCACGTGGACTCTTTTAGTTGTGGCATGTGGGAGTGAACCTGGGCCCCCTGCATTGGGAGCACGGGGTCTTAACCACTGGACCACCAGGGAAGTCCCAGGAGCCTTGTTAGACTGTTTTTTCTTAATTGCCACTGCCACTCCCAAAGGAAAATTAAAACCACAAATATACTGTATATCTGTTTATGTACTATATATATCTGTGCTTCATACATAAAAAGAGGGTTTTTATTTTTTTGCTCTCTTCCGAATCAAGTTTTCAAGTTTGTCCCCTTGAGATGATATTGCCAACTTTGCAATGCGTAATGTAAGCAAAAGTCTGCAGCCCTCCACTTAGGCTGAGCCAAATTCCTCCCTATGCTTTTTACTGCTGGAATACATTTTCTCTTCTTTCATGTTCTTTCTATCTGGCTGGGCCATAACTCTCATAGATATTTAAATGATATACAATTTGATCTGCATTTCCCTCATGCCCTTGTCATGCTCTGCAGTCACAACACTAACTGATGCTAATGGCAAGTATAGTTTTAAGAATCCTGTCTTGTTCATGTAACATTATGTTGTATTTTCCATGCCATTAATATTTCTTCATAAATACAATTTTAATCATGTATCATATGGATTCACCTTAATCAGTTAAAATGATTAGTCATTTTGGTGGTTTCCACTGTTTTGTTATTCCAGATAACACCCTAGTGAACATCTTTATACAATATGTTGCAAGAGAACCTGCTGGCTCCACCATAGTAGGAGCCTTACTACCTGAGCAGGAAGCCATTGGAATCCTGATTGAATCTGCTAGAGATCCCCCCAGAAGCTGAAGGAAAAATGGCTTCTCTGTTCTCACGCCCCACCCTACCCCCAACCCAGTGTCTCCGATTCTCTGCCCTAATCTGAAGCCAGCAGGCAAAGAAGTTTGGAAAATATCGTTTGCAGGTTTCTAGCCCCCTGCACTACAGATCATAGATGGGAGGGGTGTGGAAATGGCTAGTACTGTGACCTTATTTTACAGAGGTTATGTAATTTTTGTAAAGTCACACAGCTAGTAGAAATCATGTGTGGCTATCTTTCTCCATACTGTATGCTGTATGTATGTAAGATACATATGAGTGTGAGTGTGTGTTTATAAAGTCTTAAATATTATCGCACAGGGGGCACTAGAAGTTATGAAAAATTTTAAAACTAAGATTAGCTATAATTCTACCACTGTAACAAATCAACTGTTTCCATTTTTTCATTATTTTTCCAGTGCTTGTCCCTATGTATAGGTATATACTTACAGCAAATTAAATAGTAAAGTAGGAAGCATTTAAAATGTACAAATAATAATCAAGTTTTATCTTGTTATTAGGGTTATGAAAATAAAATAGTATATTGCTATGTATTAGAAAAGTGTGAGCCCTAATCAAGAAAGGTGCAGTTGAAATCCAAGCTGTTACTTTTGTTAATTTCAGTTCCTGACTTGGTCAAATCAGGAGAGCAGGCAAATTTTTGCTGTAAAGCAGCTAAAGTTACTTACCTCCTTCTTTTGGCTGTATGGTTAATAGCGCATGTTTTGAGGTGTCTAGTATTCAAAGGGAAGACGTCATGGTAAGACTACCAATACTTCTGCCAGTTCTCATGTTGTTCATAAAGCTCACTGGTTTATCTGGGCACAGTTGTTTCCCTGAGCAAAGGTAAAGACAGGGCTCTAAAGACAGGGGACCTAAGGCCAAGTTCCATCATCTCAAGTAGAAGGGATATATTTTGGAGACATTGCAAAGGATTTATTCATATGTGTCATGATGATGACTGCTAGTTTGTCTCCTCCCCCATTTTAGCTGACTGCATGGATGCCAAGAATAGGTTATATTTCTCAGTCCTCTTTTCAACCATATATGATCTATATTTTGGCCAAGGGAATGTAAGCAGAATTGGTATGGGCAAACATGCAGGTAGAGTTCTCAGAGGAAGTGCATGTCCTCATCTCTGTCTGCTGACTTGAATGAAAATGTGATGGCTGGAGCTGGATTAGCCACATTGTACCGTGAGTAAATTTAGAAATGGAGACTATACACAGTGAAGCAACAAGAGCAAAGGAGCCTGGCTCTTGAATATCATGGAGTAATGGGCAAGCCCTACTACACCTAATTTTGGACTTCTGTTGAAGTCATAATTAATACAGGTCTGTTACTTGTAATTCACCCTAATGCTGACTTATACTTGGTTGATAATGTATAGTGGATGAAGATGAGGCAGTAATATAATAAACTAGCTTTCTAGGGCAGGTTATTTGTACGAGATATCAGCATAATCTCACAGAGACCAGAAGATGGTGGGATGAGGCAGAACCTGGTACTTCTCCCTCTCTGCATACCAGATTTTGTCCTCAGTCCCCCAGCATTTTTGTTATACTCTTCACAAAATACAACATTTAAGTTCAGAGTAAAAGAAACAACAACAAAAACAGTGAATTACACAAATAATCTTTTTTTGTTGTTGAATTCTGCCAATCATAGTAATTTACACATTTTTGAGAAAACCATTAGAGCCGTTAACGGTGCTTTTTCAGCCAGCCCATAACAGCTGAGGCAAATGAGTCATAACCTTAAAGATCTAGGAGTTTGTCAGAAGCCTCTTAGCAATGCTCAGGTTTCATATTTTATCTTATAAATTAATGCACATTTTAAGTTCTACTTCAGTAATCATATCCACGTTTGTTTTATTACTATTAAGATGGCATTACCTGACAGTCCAGTGACTTAATTAACTTTCTAGAAATCTTAGTGTAAGATTAGTGATCCAGGAAGAAGTATCATGTTTGTTTTCTGACCTTGCTTATTCCTGGCACATCATGGATTGGCTCCAAAAGTTCATGCATACCTGTTGGAGAAATAGCATATGTATCATTTGAGCCTAATGGGGTTTCTTAGCTAACTGGATTTTTCTTTCTTTCTTCTCTGAGTGTTGTGATATATTGCAAAAAGCCTGAAACCTGGATTTAAGCCTACTAGTTTTGTGACGTTGGGGGTAGTGATTGGGATCACTAAATTTCTACTTTCTGGTAGCTTTTGTGATCTGCAGTTTTATTTTGTTGTGTTATATCTCTGCTATTCTTTTTTTTTTTTTTTTGCCATGCTGTGTGGCTTGTGGAATCTTAGTTCCCCAACCAGGGATCGAACCTGGGCCCTGATAGTGAAAGCCCCAAGTCCTAACCACCGGACCACCAGGAAATTACCTCTGCTATTCTTTTTACTTCTGAAATTTCTGTCATATCTGCATAGTCTTCATATCTCTTAATCTCTCTTAGAATTTCATTTGTCTCTATGAACTCTGAATAAGTTCTTCAGATTTATCTTCCAGTTCACTAATTCTCTTTCCAGTTGTATCTGATCCATGAAATTGTTTCACTGAAGTTTTCTAATGTTTGAATTTTAACATAGGTGCAGTAAAGTACAAAATCTTAAATGTACAACTTTATGCAGATTTAAGTGAGAGGTTGATTAAGGAGAGGCCTTAGAAATGACTGTTGGAATCTGGTAAGATGGAAGTTGTTGGTTACTTTGTCAAGAATCATTTAGGTGGAATGGTGTTTAGGAAACTAATTAGGGTAGGTTGAGGGGAGAATGAGAGTCAGAGAACAGGCAGAAAAATAGGGCAGCCACTGGAAGGGGACATGGATTCTAGGGAGGTTTTATTTTTTTTATTTTTGGCTGGGAAATGGTGCAACATGTTTACATACTGTGGTAGGAATGATTCATTCCAATTCTGTAAATATTACTAAATGCCTGCATTCATAGAACTTACATTCTATTACAGATGGAGAAATTCTTATTCATAAAGATTGGAGAAGGGATATTTCATTCCTTTATAACAGGAGTGAAGGCAGAGTATGTACATGTTGATGCAGGTGGGTTTGTGGATTTTAAAGTGGAAAGACAGGGTAGTTATCTGATAGACTCTATTGAGAGTCAGCTGAGCATGAAGATTGGGGATTGGTGTTGGAAGTGTACCAAGAGAGAGAGCTGTAGGAGAGTTAATTCCCCTGGGACACTAGAGAAGCATAATAGGATTGCCGGACAGAGCTGAGGGCCCACTTGAAATTTATGGGGATGAACTTAAAAGCAGTCAGAATGGTTGTATGTTGTTCTTCAGTTATGTATAGCTGCTTTGGAACATGGAGTAGTTAGAGAATTGGATTTAATTGAGGCTGGAGTTTTGCTAGGCAGTTATGATGGAGGAAAGCGGGAGTGTGAGGGAGTTGGGAAGGAGTAAGCAAGGGAGTGATCCTGATGCTGATCCGCTGAATCCTAGCTGGGTTAGGAGGGGCTGGTGGTAGACAATGAAAAAGTGGTAGAGAGAGCCAACCAGGTCAAAAATTGAGTCGGGTACTGGAGGAAATGGTCTGGAAAGCTGGGCGGTGGTGGTATTCAGAGAGTGGAATATATGAATTCAAAATTGTGGTGGTTATTAGCAAACTATTAGCAAAGAGAACGTGCAATTAGCAATTATTAGCAAAGAGAACGTGCAACCAGGGCATGACCATGGGAATGGGTAGTTGGGGTAGGTTAGAGGAAGTGAACAAGCAGATCAAGGCCTTAGAGACCATATTTTGGGTGCTTGAATGTTGATATTTTAAAAATGAGGCCCAGAGTAGTGTGGAGGGGCAGACAGTGAAGCAGGTGCTCAGATGATTAGAAAATGACCAGGAGTGACAGTGCTGTCTATAAATGACTGTAGCAAGAAGCATTGATGGGTAGTGTAGTCTGATGGGATGTTTCAGGGCAACTGGGATGTCAGGAGAAATAGTTTGGAAGCTGTACTGCTTCTCTGTGGTACACGGGTTGTGGAGAGAGAAAAACAAGTCACCACTTATAAAGGCTCCAGAGAAAGAACTGTTCTCAGGGGACACCCAGGTTTCTGTTAGACCAGGGGCAAAGAGGTTAAGCTTGAAAATATTGGGGATTTTTTCTGATGAAATATGTGAGTTCCAGAGGGGATGGGGAGAGCTATGGGAGACTGTGTTAGTTTAGGGGCTGTACTGAATCGTACGGCATTGGGCCAGGGTATGTAGCAGCTTCATTTCCCTTTGCTGATCAACGTAAACAGGGATATAAGGCATAATTAAAATTAGCCCTGATGATCCTTTAGCGGAAGGTAGGTAGTAATTCTAATTATAGCTTTGGACAGTTTGTCATGGTGAGGCTTTTGGCCTCATGGCCTGAAAAGGAGGTGTCTTAACTGAAGGATTCAGAGCTCTGTGAACCTCCCTTGTATCCTGCTGGTTGGTTGTGTCCTGGTAGGGGAAAGGGTATCTTATTAGTAGTGTGGTCTTAATAGTTATGCATCGTTGTATTGTGTAGGGTTAACTAGAGAATCTACAATCATCTTAACTGCTCATTTTGAAGCTAATTTAACTGAAATTTATGACTTAAAAAGCTTGAAATGCATCAGTGGAAGACCATGACCAATTCAGAACAAAATGGATAACAGAACTTCCTTCTCCCAAGCTGCCGGAATTCCAGTCACCTGTGATATGTATGTCTGCGTGCGTGTTTGTGCACAAGGAGCTTTGCAGCACAAACAAGCATTGCACAGCAGCCAGACTTTTTGATAGGAGACTTAGTTATTAGGATCTCCTGTAAACTCTAGTTTTTTCTAGGTTTATGAAAATACAATATCCCATAACTGATTTAGTGAGTTAATAGGTTAGTATTAATCCTAGGTAAAACTGAAAGTGAAGGTTGTATGTATGTATGAATTGTATGTCATTCATTTGTAAGATCAGAAAGGACTTGAATTCTTGGTCTGTTTGGGGTCCTTCAGAATTGGCAGTTGGAGTGACCTTCAGAAGCACTGTCACGTAGGCCCCTCACAGTCTGCCCTCTCTTTCCAGCCTTACCTCACTCAGAGTCTCCAGCTGGAGCGCCAGGTGCACCGAAGGTTCACCCCTGCCCAGCTTTGTCTGATACCATCCCATGCACCGAAGTGCCCTTCTCTCCTCCTGCAGATCTGTCACTCACCTTCACACCCCAGGTTACAGGCAGCCTTCTTTGGGAAGCTCTCCTGGAATGCCCAAGCAAAGCTAGTCCTCTTTCTTGCACAGGACTCTGTGAAACTCTCAGAACATTGTGTTATAAAGACATTCCTGCCTGTCTCAAGAAGATTATGGGCACCTTGAATGTATTGAAAACAATTTATTCATTGAAGAACCTGTGCATGCCTGCCAAAGAGATAATTTAGTAAATGTTTATTCACCATAAAAAAGGGGCAAAATGCCTGGGAGAGATGGTTCTTTAGGGGGATATAAAGAAATGCAGATGTGGTACCAAGATGAGCAGAAGGCAGTAGAGCCAAAAACACAATCCAAGCAAAATATATATATATATATATATATATATATATAACAAAAAAAGGGAGAGAGCAACCAAATCAATAAA
>NW_006792448.1:2097121-2098012 GCF_000442215.2 Lipotes vexillifer
TATATATATATATATATATATATATATATATATATATATATATATATGTAGGGTTCCGTGGATGAGGCTGAAGAGCGGGAGAGACTTCTGTCTGGCAAGATAATTTGGGACCAGACTCACTGTAAACCACAGAATGCTATTCCTTATAGCAAACAGATTGAATTTAGGCCTGTTATATCCCAAGTGCTTGAAGATCTGACTTACGGTAAATTTTAAACTTGTAATACCCAGCGGAGGCCAGGGGACCCCGTTTATTGTTTTGGAGCTGGAGGGGCAGTGAGGGTAGTGGGGGAGAGCATCTGCTATAGACTCAGAGCACTGTGGGTGCAGACCTGCTTAGCTCTATTATGTGCGTAAGGAACTTAGCCTCTTTGAGAGTAATTTCTTTATGTGTAAAATTAGGTGAATGATAATTCTTGGTGAGTTATAAATTTGATAATTTGTATAGATCACCGTTTAATGGCAGAAACTGCTCTTTTTCTTCCCCTCTTTCTTTCACTGCCTCTCCCCACAACAGTCCCTTGTGTATAGTAGTCTTTACTTATTTATTTATTTAATAAATTTATTTATTTTATTTATTGATAAGCTGTGTTGGGTCTTCATTGCTGCACGCAGGCTTTCTCTAGTTGTGAGCGGGGACTACTCTTCGTTGCGGTGCGTGGGCTTCTCATTGCGGTGGCTTCTCTTGTTGCGGAGCACGGGCTCTAGGCACGTGGACTTCAGTAGTTGTGGCTTGTGGGCTGTAGAGCGCAGGCTCAGTATTTTTGGCACAGGGGCTTAGCTGCTCTGTGGCATGTGGAATCTTGCCGAACCAGGGCTTGAATCCGTGTTCCCTGCATTGGCAGGTGGATTCTTAACCACGGCACCACCAGGGAATCCCTGGTTGCATTT
>NW_006792448.1:2098101-2156324 GCF_000442215.2 Lipotes vexillifer
TTTTTTTTGCGGTATGTGGGCCTCTCACTGTGTGGCCTCTCCCGTTGCGGAGCACAGGCTCCGGACACGCAGGGCTCACAGGCCCAGCCGCTCCGCGGCATGTGGGATCTTCCCGGACCGGGGCACGAACCCGTGTCCCCTGCATCAGCAGGCGGACTCCCAACCACTGCGCCACCAGGGAAGCCCTGGTTGCATTATTTTTAAAATAGATTTTTACGAGAGTCAGTTTAGTCAAACCTAGATAATATAATCAAGCACGCTAAACCACAGTATGTCTCCTTATGCTGCAAGAGAAGGAAGGAACGCGTGCCTCTTTCCCCCCTGTTGCAGGCAGGACCCCACTCAGGGTACCTGGATTACTGGCATGGCATGTGACTTCTGACAGGTGGGCTGAGTGTGAGCACCAGTGCCAGTCTGAGTAATGTGTACTGCTGAGGCTTAGGGTCTTCATGTTTCTTAGATGAAACACAAAGTTCTGGTATTTTCTTTGCTCACCCACTTTGGAGACCATTAGTGTTAGTGTGTGTTAATTAACTGCTGGTTGGATTGTATTGAATGCTCTGTGGATATTTCTTCAATCTCATGAGTACTTTCAGACCATTTGATCTAGTGCTCACTCTTGTTTGCATTTACTACATGTAGCTTTCATTTGGGGATCATTTGTATCTTGGGAACTCTCTGGATTCATTAATTTGGAATCCTCTTTTTCAAATATTTATGAATGTGCTCTCTTTTCATAGATTCTACTTTCCTAGTCCCTCCTAAGCTCTTATCTTAACTCTTCTCATCCTTTGATGGTAGATGACGTTGCTGTTGCTGCCTTAAAGGCATTTAAAAATTCATTTCAAAGTGGTCCGAATTTTGGAAGAAATTCTTCCCATCTTTCCTTGAATGTCACTTTCGGCCAAAGAGTAGTAGTTACAGATTCTCAGTTTTTAATGCCCAGGAGAGTAACAGCTGGAAACCTATATGGAAAAAATGACTGTTACTGAGGTGGGAATAAATCTATTCTGCATATTTTGTTATAGTCGTTTGATTTATATTTACTCCTTCACAAGTGGAAGCTGAATGCTAATGTAGGCACTCATTCTAAGATTTTACTGTTAGAAATCTATTTGTCGATTCCAGATGGATTCTTTTTGGTTATTGATACTGTTAAAGTTAATAAACTTATTAGTATAGGTAGTTTTTGACAAAATCTCTTGCATAATTCAGACTTCAATCCTGATTTTTATTTGGAGAAAGTAAAGAATTTCATACGAATATTTTTACATAAAATGTAAAAAATTCAGTTTGCAAAACTGCAAAATTAAAAATTACTCATTTCCTATTTAATGTAATATAAAAAATTACATTGTCAGGGTGCAAAGGAATCAAACCACAGTGAAGAAGGGAGACACCCATCTCAAGCAACCCACAGTCTAGCAGGGAAGACAGTCATACAAGCCAAGTGTATGAAGTCGTACAGCTGTGTATAAGAGAGAGAAGTTTGTAGTAACAGTGAAAAAGCTCTAGCCCTAATAAGGCCCTTTAATTTTCACAGGGGTGACATACTACACTGTTGGATTTCCTCAGCTGAAGGAGGGGTGAATGGTTGTATTTGGTTAAAGCTTGTTGAAAGGTACTTATGTTTCTCTTCCATCATTAACACACATACCTCTATTTTATGTTTTGTTGGGGATGCCTCATTGCCAGCAGATGGAAAGGTGGCCAGGGTATTGAGAGGTTAGAGATCATGTACCATGGGAAAATGTGGGAACAGGGCTTTTTTGGTTTGAAGAGTGGGACTTCTGTGTAAGTATACACTGCCAGATGCTTAGAGCTGTGATGTGAGGACTTCTCTGTTTTCCTACAGGAATATTTCCCCAACTTCACCCACATCCATGCAACCACCATGATTTTGTCTTATATGAGTACAGCTTGAATTCCAGTTTACTTACCTCACTTTTTCAAAAATGTAAGCATATTGTTTACTCTATCCTTATATTACACGGTGAAGTCCTTGAAAATTGAGATTGATATCCTAGTTTATATATTTCTAATATACATAACTCTTGAAGATTTTTAAGAAGTGCCACACTTAACCATCTCTCACTTCAT
This sequence comes from Lipotes vexillifer, assembly GCF_000442215.2. NCBI lineage: Eukaryota > Metazoa > Chordata > Mammalia > Artiodactyla > Lipotidae > Lipotes > Lipotes vexillifer. The sequence continues at coordinate 2,100,202 of NW_006792448.1, forward strand.
CAGTGGTCCGTGCACCATTTTGGGAAACACTGCTTTAGGGGCCAACCTCAGGACAGATGGAATGAGGTTACTGGGGAACCAGATATGGACCTGTTCAAGGGAAGGGCTGTCTGTCCTCTGAGCATACAGGCACAGTGCCCCTTTCTTATTTCTTGCATCAGATTTAATTTATTTAGAGTTTTTGCATGGGGGTATGAGATGGGATTTATCTCAGAGGACACTAGGTTTTTTATTCATTTTGTTTCCCTTCATACTCTACACTTTGCTATAGTACCTGGCTCATCTTAGGTTCTCATAAATGTTTATTTTAAGATATGTGATTCTAGAGTTTTACTTAGACCAATGAATTCTGTTAACTTTCATTGTTTCTCCTTTTTGAAAACAGGTGTTATCTTCATAAACACTGAATTATTTCAGTGGATGTTTTTTCAGTTTTTCTTTAATAGTTCTGTTCTTAAAGGAGTAAGACTTTGAAAGTTTCATATGGCTTATATTATGCTGGATTATAAATCAGAGGTTCTGAAAGATTTCAGACTACAAAGGTGGATAAAATGTTTTAGTGTGCTATGAGTTTTTAAAACATTTTCCTCTGTTCTTTTTTTTTTTTTTTTTCCTCTGTTCTTTTGTGGTGTGTTTTTTTCTCTTTTTTGAGATGGTCAAAGCATTCCTTTTGGGAGACAGGCTGGAGGTTTTAATATCATGTTGTTTTGTGTTAGGAAAATTGAATTTGACTCAGAACTGTTTTACGAACTAGCAGTCACCAGATATTTTAAGAGTGCTTTAAATGTAAACACATGTAAAAAAGTGAAAATATTAGTGACCTTCCCACCACCCTTCCCCCTTTCCTAGCACTGTAGTATGATTGGCTGTAGTTCAAGATTGTGTATGTTGCTGTTTTATATTCATTTTCAAATGAAAAAAATAAATTGCTAAAGAATGTTTTCTTAACATAGACTGATTACATAGAGAGGTACTTGAGGACTGTGCCCTTTAATAAAGATATAATATCAAATAGGGTGTGTTTTCCTCAATAAACTAACATTTTAATATATTTCTTTTAAGAAATATTGTTCTAAAGATATGTAAATATTTTTCAAATTTTATGGTTTCTTTTACTACATTATCATTTTAGAAATCAAAGCATTCTAATGAGAAAAACAAATCACCTTTAGTTCCAGTAATCAAAGGTAACCACTGTGAGCATTCTGGTATATACCTACCATCTTACAAAAAGGAATGCATACTGCGTTTTCTTAGTGGTAAACATTTTAATGTAAGTTTAACGTATAGAAAAGTGTACAATTAGTGTATAGCTCAATTCATTGTCATAAAGTGAATGAACATACATGTCATTACCAGTCAGGTCAAGTAATCCCAGCATCCCAGAAACCCTCTCGTGCACTCTCCTAATCGCTGTCCTCTCCCACCTGCACGGAAAACCACTCTTGTGACTTCTAGCACTGCAGATTAGTTTTTTTTTTTTTGCGGTACGCGGGCCTCTCACTGTTGTTGCCTCTCCCATTGCGGAGCACAGGCTCCGAACGCGCAGGCTCAGCGGCCATGGCTCACGGGCCCAGCCGCTCCGCGGCATGTGGGATCTTCCCGGACCTGGGCACGAACCCATGTCCCCTGCATCGGCAGGCGGACTCTTAACCACTGCGCCACCAGGGAAGCCCCTGCAGATTAGTTTTGAACTTTATATAGATGGAATCACATGCTATGTATTCTTTGGCATCTTCTTTGGTTCGTAAAGTTCATTCATGTTTTTGCATGAAGCATATTTTGTTCATTTTGATTATTATATATTATTTCATCTTAAGACTATCCCATATTTTATTTATCCTTCATACTGTAATGCATATGATTATTACACATTTGATTATTTCTAACTTTTGCCTGTTAAAATAATGCTGCTATGTATATTTTTGTACATGTCTTTGCACATAATGTAAGCATTTTATTAGGTATAATAATTAGGCAAATTGCTGGGTCCTAGCTGTGCATCATTCAAGTATAGTGGTTACAGTTAAACAGTTTTCCAAATTATTTTCACCAATTTACTCTCTCACTGTAGAGTATATGAGAGTTCAACTTGCTCCACATCCATGCCCAACATGCTTTTGGAGAGGGAAAGGATGGAGTCATGTTTATTGAGATATAATTTATACACAGTAAAATTTACCTTCTGTTAGTTTTAACAAATATGTATAGTCATGTAATAACCACCATAACCATAAGATTTTGAACATTTCCATCATCTTAAAAAGTCTCCTTGTGTTCCTTTGTAGTCAGACCCTAACAGCTGACCCTCCAAACTAGTTATACAATGCAGGTATCTACCACTTAATATCAGTAATCACAAAAATTCACAAAAATCAGACATTATGCCAAAAATACTGATCTGGAACCTATTTAAATACCATTATTTTAAATTTTAAAAATTATAGTGTATATAATAACTCAAATTACTCAACCAGTTTTTTAAACCACACTACATGCCAGTGTTTAACAAACTAGTGTATTTTTATATAAAATGCTTAAAACATGGCTTCCTGATGAAAGTGATGATTTAAATAGTAATCTCTTCTCTTCCATTTAGTCATTTTTTCCCTCACTCTTCTTTACAACTTTTTCAACTTTTACCTCTTATTATATAACACTTAGCAAAATCAAGGGCTCACTGTGAAAGGTCTTAGGAAACACATTTAGTATATGTGCCCAGTGGTGGAGAATGGCTCACACAGGGCATGACACTAAGATGCCCTGTTAGTTATCAACAACATCTGAGACATTCATCTCCTTTTTTTTTTTTAACGCTCAGTTCAGTTTCAAAATGTCAGCAATTCTGTCACACCAATTATCTTTGTAATGAAATTTGATTCCCCCTCTCCCCCAGTACGTTATTTTGTTTAAAATGTTTTGAGTTTTGGAGATACAAATATAAAAGATTATTTTATGAATATTAGTTGAAAAGGATTAAACTGAGTGATATATTCTAGGAAGTTAAGATATTAAAAACTAGCTGACATTCTACTAGGAAAATGTTAACCTTGTTGACATTCTGGGTGATATGCCTGGATTTCTAACCATGGGCTTGGTTTTCTCTTGTGTTGATGAGTTATGTCACAATTAATTCAGCCAGTTTCTTCTTATTCAGTATTTAAGTGTATGTGTTTCTCTTGAGTTTTAAGATGGATAACTCTTTAATTTGATCTTTGTATTCATTCTTTAGAATAAATTGTGGAATTGGACTTGTTAGGCCAAATAATCTGCGTATTATTAATGTTTGTGATGCACATTACTTGACTGCCTTTCCCAGAGATGGTGCGTACCCATTTACAGTCCTACCACTGGTGTCTGAAAACACCTGTCTCCTAGTATTCTCGTCAGCATTAAAGTATTATAATTTAAAATATAGGACTAAAGCCAACTTTTTTTTTTTTTTTTTCCCGGTACGCGGGCCTCTCACTGTTGTGGCCTCTCCCATTGCGGAGCACAGGCTCCAGACGCGCAGGCTCAGCGGCCATGGCTCACGGGCCCAGCTGCTCTGCGGCCTGTGGGATCTTCCCAGACTGGGGCACGAACCCATGTCCCCTGCATCGGCAGGCGGACTCTCAACCACTGCGCCACCAGGGAAGCCCTAAAGCCAACTTTTGACACTTATATTTAGAACTTTAAAAACAGCATCCTTTTCCTTTAAATAGCAAATATAAAATCTGTATTATTTATATACTTTTAAAATATCAAATATAAAATCTGTCTTATACACTGTAAAAATAACTGATAAGTAACTGAAGTAAGAAAGAAAGTAAAGTTGAAGTAAAGGAACAAATTAAGTTTATAAGTTGGAGCCCTCTAAGGAATATGAAACATGAAAAAGATGTAGCTATTTTCTATCAAGGAGTCCACAGGAAGATTTGTGCCTAAGTTACATATATAAGTGTAATCAATTTCAGACTATGGTAAGTACAATGCTGGAGAGAGCTATATAATCAAAGTGCTGTAAAAGCAGTCATGTTTTTGCTTCATTAGAATAGACGAGTCTGATTTGGACCTTGAAGGATGCTCTAAGCAAGAAAGAAAGTAGGAAAAAGAAATGAAAGAAAAAATTTTAAAACTGGGGGGAGGTAGAATGGCTTCTCTGGTTAATTGTAAACTTGGAAAAAGTCTAAGGCAATGGTCAGTTCTACACATTGATTTCTGAGTTATTTCTCAACTGTTTTTTCTTCCAGGGTCATCCTGACATTTAGGTAACATTCTTTTTCTCCCTGCAAACTCATTACCATTTATTTATTTGCTTGTCTTTTCCATGTCCATTTCTCCTTTAGACTATGAACTTCATGGATAGGGCCTCATTGTCTTTGGGTTCTTTAGTGTCTAATGCAGTTTCTTGCACTTTGCCTAATCCAGGGTGGTACATTTCCTCTGTGGCTGGTATGTGACCCTTAAAAGAAATTAACTTCAAAGAAGTTTAGTGATCATCAGATATTTTTTCCCATACAAATGTTCCTAACTGGTGATGGAATTGTTCTGTATTTTGATGGTGTCAGTGTTAAATCCTGATTGTGATACTGTACTATAGGTTTGTAAGATATTACCCTTAGAGGAAATTGGATAAAAAGGTGTGCATTCTTTTACAAGAGCGTATGAATCTATAATTATCTTAAAAACTTAAATAAATTTTTGATATGCAAAAAATTTTTTTAAACTATTGTTTGGGGAAAAAAAGGTCTCTAACCAAGCAATAATATTATGGAACTTTATAACACATAATTGTGTTAGGATATTGGTTTGGCTTTTAATAGAGATCAGATACCAGTGGCTTAAAAAAGAAGATTAATATTTCTCTCACATAGAAGTCTAAGCTAGTCCAGGGGTGTAGGCAGGTTTGCTTCCTGAGGTCATCCAGGGACCAGAGTTTCTTCTGTCTTGTTTTGCCATTCCCTCAAAATCAAATCTGTCGGCCCACCACTCATGCACAAAATCACAAAATCATGCACAAAATCAAATCTGTCGGCCCACCACTCTACCTGGGTTCTGTCTAGCCCATGGGAAGGGTGAGGATTTGAAGAGAAAATAATTTCCTTTTAAGGACATAATCTAAAACTCGCATGGGCTGCTCCCAGTCACATCCCGTTGGCTGGAATTTAGTCATATGGCCATAGTTTCCTGTAAGAAAGATTGGGAAATGTAGTTCTGCCCAGCTAAATCTCAGGGCGTTTTATTAATGAAAGGAAAGAGAGCATGGTATTGGGATCAGATAGTTACTCTGCCCCAATGTTTGCCCTGGGATGCATGTTCAGTAACTTTATTGGTGAAACTGTCTTCCCTTATTTCTCTATACTTATATGGGAAAAGTATAGATGTTTGAAGAGTTAGGTATATTTGTTGGATCATTATGACAATGAAAATTGGTATGAATATTTGCTTCCCCTTTCTCTAACCTCCTCAAAGACAAAGTATAATTTTTTTCTTCTTTGTATTTTTTATACCTGGCATAGAGCCTAACCCTAATTAGGCACTCACTACCTATTTATTGACTGATTACCCTTTTATCTGTGTTAATTGAAATGTCTCTAGCAGAATTTTCGTAAGTATTTGTAATAGCTGACCTGCTTTCTCCTTAATTTCTTCATGGTCTCTGTTTTGTTACAGTATTACAGTCTCAAAATATATGAGTATGACCCCTTTAGCAGCGTTTTATAACTATGGATGACAGTATAGTATGTTATCATGTATTTTTTTGTATAGTTTTGCTTGAATAATTAGTGTTCTGTAATGTATTTTTTAGATACAAGAAATCAGTTATAGTGGCAAGTGGCATGTTTAGTAATATAAAAAACAGTAATTTACCTTAATTTCGTTGTCTTAATAGTTTACTTTTGAGTTCAGAATTTCTTAAAATGAGAGTTCTTTTTCCTTTGGTTATTATTTTATTGATGTTTCAGTTTGTCATATTTTATATTTTTCTCACATTTTTATTGTTAAGGATAAATAATCTTGAGTCACTACTTTTAAAAGGTGGAATCATCAACACTAGATTTTTTCTTTTAGTTAATTTCAGTGCTTTTTTTAGTTTTAGTTAGATGAGTTTTATTTTAAGCATTTATTCGGAGGACCTGAGGGATACAATTAAAAAACTTTAGAGACCATCCTTAATTTGGTTTTTAGAACAGAAGGAAATATACTGTAACTTTCCCTTATTTTTTTGGTGGAGAGAAACTTTTTTGCCAACAGGAAAATGCAGTTCCACTAAGATTCTTGGGTCATAGATCAGAGGCTTGGATCAGCAAAAAGAAACAAACTTTTGGAAGAATTCTGGTCCAGTATTATGGCCAGTTTAAACTACAATGTAGGCAGTGGCAGGCTGCCTCATTTCTCCCTGTAAGGAAAGGCCTCATAGCAGTAATATTTATCAGAGAAAGGAAGGAAGGCTGTCTGTCCGGTGGGGGTGGAGTGGGATAGCTTCTCAATAAAATGTTCATTTGTTGACATTGTAAGCAGCTTTGCAGCCCTCTTGAAAAAACTTGAAGGGGGGTGGGGGGGAAGGAGACTAAGTTCTGTTAAAAGTGAGTCAGAATTTTGTTTGTGAAATTTTTCCAGTGCTAGTCAACTCTTATTTCTCCTAGTAATGAAGATGCACAACTGTGAAGAGAATCAAGAGAATCCCCCCCAAAATGAAACACTTATATTTTACCTTGGAGAGCATTTTGTGATTTTTTTTTTTGCAGATTAAACTTTCTAATTGTGTTTTTCTTTGCTTGCAATCCTCGAACACACAGTGGTGGATATAGGGGTAGGCAGTCATGGAGCATACTCTGAGTGGAAGGAAGTGACTGGAAATTTTTAAAAATGTTAAGATAAACAACAAATCAGTCCCAAAGCAAGTAATACTTGGCTACTGGTTGTACTTTCTTATATACTTTTTTTTTTTTGTGGTACGTGGGCCTCTCACTGTTGTGGACTCTCCCGTTGCGGAGCACAGGCTCCAGACACGCAGGCTCAGTGGCCATGGCTCACAGGCCTAGCCACTCCGCGGCATGTGGGATCTTCCTGGACTGGGGCGTGAACCCATGTCCCCTGCATCGGCAGGCGGACTCTCAACCACTGCGCCACCAGGGAAGCCCTCTTATATACTTTTGATTTGCTTATTAAATGCCTCAAGTTTCCCAACTATATCATGAACATTGTTTTGAATAAATTTAAATTTGTGATGTGTAGTAATCACTTATTTTTTTGGTTTGTTTTTAACTGAAGTATAGTTGATTTATATATAATGTGTTAATTACTGCTGTACAGCAGAGTGATTCAGTTATACGTATATATTCATTCTTTTTTTAAAATATTCTTTTCCATTATGGTTTATCATGGGACATTGAATATAGTTCTCTGTGCTACACAGTAGGACCTTGTTGTCTGTCCATTCCATATATAACAGCTTACATCTACTAGCCCCAACCTCCCACTCCATTCCTCCCCTCCCCCACCTCCCCCTTGGCACCCACCAGTCTCTTCTCTATGTCCGTGATTCTGTCTCTGTTTCATAGATAGGTTCATTTGTGTCATATTTTAGATTCCACATAAATGATAGTCTTTCTCTTTCTGACTTGTTTCACTGAGTATGATAATCTCTACTTGCATCCATGTTGCTGCAAATGGCATTATTTTGTTCTTTTTTATGGCTGAGTAGTATTCCGTTGTATATGTGTACCACATCTTCTTTATCCATTCATCTGTGTAAATACTGCCGCTGTGAACTTTGGGGTGCATGTATCCTTTCGAATTACTGTTTTCTCTGGGCATATGCCCAGGAGTGGGATTTCTGGATCATATGGTAATTCTATTTTTAGTTTTCTGATGAACCTCCTTACATATAAGTCTTTTACCTCCTTGGCTAGGTTTATTCCTAAGTTGTTTTTTAATGTGATTAAATGCATTTTTTAATCCAGTTTCTGTATCAAGGAGATTTTTCTAGCCTTGTCAAATGAGTATGTAGCTATGATTCTTGTTCTGTACTTTGGCACTGCATATATAGTATGAGAATTATCTGTACTTTGAGGGTTTGGTAGACTTATTTGTAAGAAAAAAAAAAAAATTGGACTTGGATGGTTTTTAAGGATTGGCTCTTTGACTCTGGTTCACACTCTTATAAGGTTATTTGTCCATTCAGGCTTTCATCTTCTTTGGCCAATTTTGTTTTCTCCTAGATATTTTAATATTTTTCTTAGGTTTTCAAATATATTGGTATAAAGTTGTACGTGAAATTTTTTTATAATTATGTGTATGTTTTGATATGTAAAGAAAAATTTAGAAAGATACATAAGAAACTTAATATTGGTTATCTATGGGAAATGGAAGTGGAATTATGGGAACAGGGAATGACAGTCTTTAAAATTTTTATGTCCTTGGACAATATGAGAATTTCCAAACTATGGACTTGTTTTACTTTCATAATCAAAAAAGGGAGTGTTATTTCAAACTTTAAAATGTGAGAAAGTATAGAATATTGCACGGAAATAGATTCATCTTACAAGTCCCAGCACATTTCTTTTTTGTAGTTTTCCACCAGAGCTGAGTTGTATTTTTATTTATTTATTTATTTAAACATCTTTATTAGAGTATAATTGCTTTACAGTGGTATGTTAGTTTCTGCTTTATAACAAAGTGAATCAGCTATACGTATACATATATCCCCATATCTCCTCCCTCTCGCGTCTCCCTCCCACCCTCCCTATCCCACCCCTCTAGGTGGTCACAAGGCACCGAGCTGATCTCCCTGTGCTATGAGGCTGCTTCCCACTAGCTATCTATTTTACATTTGGTCCATGCCACTCTCTCACTTCGTCCCAGCTTTCCCTTCCCCCTCCCTGTGTCCTCAAGTCCATTCTCTACGTCTGCGTTTTATTCCTGTCCTACCCCTAGTCCCAGCACATTTTAATTGTGTGTTTTCTTCTCAAGCTGGACTCTGGACTGTTTTCACACTGGGCGGTGTGGGCAGCAAAGCGGCTGCTGCTCCAGAAGTTTCTTCCCCTCTGGCCAACCAGAGTCTCCTGCTTCTGCTGGTTCTGGCCAACCTGACAGATGCTGCAGATGCACCAAACCCCTACAGACAGGCCATCATGTCCTTTAAGAATACACAAGGTTTGTGGTATTTTTTTTTCCTCTGAATAGTCTTTCTAATGAGGAAAGAGGGTATTGTTTACCCCCTATTGTGTACTTTCGCTTGTGGAGATGACTGTCAAGTTGTATATTTTCATGTTGGTTAAAGATGAGAAAAACTAAATTTTCTGTGTGTATTCTCAGGAAGGTCAAGTAAATCTTAGATGAGGGCTGTGGTTCTTTATATCCATTTATATTTACATTTCTTTCAGAGATAACCAAGCCAGCATGTGCTTAATTTAGATCCACGTGTCCTACCTATTAGGGATAGAAATTAACCTGGAAAACTCCAAATGATACATTATTTGAAATTTTTAATTTAAAATCGATATTCCATTTAGGGCTTTATGTAACTAAAGATAGGAACAGAACTCAGCAGACTTTTTCTGCAAAGGGGCAGATGGCTTTTGTGGTCTCTGTCACCACCTCTTAACTGCCATTGTAGCATAAAAGCAGCATAGGTAATACATAAGCAAATGAGCATGACTGGGTTCCAGTAAAACTTTATTTCCCAAACAGGTGGTGGGGTGCCTGTGGGCTGTAAGTTGCCAAACCCCTGAAGTAGAGCCCGCACAGATAGCTCCACATTGAAGCAGTAATCGCTTACCAAAAGGTTATAGTCTAAAAGCAAGATTAATATGGTAGCTAGATTTTCAAAATACACCCAACACTAATATAATTAAGATGGGTAAGAAGTGCAGTTATTGGCTAGGAAGATTTTTAACACTTCTGGTGCTCTTTGCTTTGTTCCTTTCCAGAGCTGTTCTAGTATACGTTTCTTATAGACAGTGTTTGTTGAGCCTTTGCCATTTCTGGCATTATTATTTGCAGGGGCATATGAGTCTGTAACAATTAGATAAGAAATGAAAACTCATGTATCTAGTAATATTTTCTGTTCTCGTTGCTGTACTGTTCTTGGTGACAGTGTGACTTTAGGGTTAAAAAAGGAAGGTTTGGAGTCAAGCTGACCTGACTTCATGTCACACTCCTGTCACTTCAAAGCTGTGAGACCTTTCACAGTTTGCTTAATCTCAATAAGCCTCAATGGCCTTTTCTGTAAAATGAAGATGGTATCACCTAATAGGATTTGTATAAATACCAAACAAGGTAAGGTTTTGAAATGATTAGCTCAGATTTTGCAACATAGCAGGTGTTCAGTATATGGGATCTGCTATTATTACTTTTGCTGCTCTGGCCAAATGATACTTTTTAGGGTTGAACCTTCTTGGGAGAGTCATCTTTTGGGAGACTGTGGTACAGAACAGTGTGATTCAGAACATTGGCTTTAGGGTTAGACTGACCTGGGTTCATATCCCAGATTATATTCTTTATATACTAGTTTCCTTATTTGTGAAGCAGGGATTATAATCTCTACCTCATAAGGTTCTTAGAAGAATTAAATGAGCATTTATCATAGGATGGACTTACTAAATTATTGCTGCTGTTGTAAGAAACAGTATAATGTGGTGAAAACAACAGGAGCTGATCTGTGTTTACTCAGGGATGATCTTGGAAAAGTTGCCTAATCTCTCTAAGCCTCTGTTTCAGCCTTTGTAAAACTGGTCAGAGTAATGACATGGTTGTCATATGGGTTAAATAAAAGATAATACACATAAAGCTGCCAGTATAATGGCTGGTTCATAGCACTTACTAGCTAGTAACATATAGACACACAACATATGTATTCCATTTGTAGTCAGGTATAATACAGCTTGATGAACCTGTGTTATTCTGCTTCCATTGTAAAGAGGTGTAGCGTGTCCAGCATCTTCCTCCACCAAGTCTTCTGTAAATCCTGTAATATTTGCATACTCACAATATATCCAACACTTCCTTTTGCCATCCTTTGCAAAAATATAGGTCAGTCTTACAAAACAATTATTTTTGTAAGTGTCAAAAATACAGTGCTAGGATTGAAAAAATAACCTATGTTCTGAATGTGGAAGGAAAAGTGAGGGCACTTTGTAGTAAAGTTGAAGACATTTTTTAGATGCATTCTTCTCACAAATATAAAGGTTAAAAAGGAAAATCTGAGAGACATAGGACTGTGCTATCATAAAGATTTTGTTGGCACACGTTTCTTTTCCATAAGAGCACAGCTTCTGGAAATGTTAAAGCAGTGTTTTTTTAAAATTTTGTTTTGTTTTGCTAGTGGTTCTGGTTCTTTAAAAAAACAATTCTTTATGCGTACTTGTCAAAACACATTAAAATATCAGCTCTTTGTGCTGTTATGTTCCAGTGTTTTATCTGATGAGACTATAATTTTCTCTAAGTCAGTTGACCTAGCTTTACCTCCTTTTAAACTTCCTAACCTTGCTTGCTTCCGTTTTTAAACAAATCCAGTAAACTGTAGGAAAGGGGTTATGTCAGTTTTGGAATATCAAGAATTTTCCCTATGTGGGTTGTAATTTATGCTTTTCATCATTCCAGAAACTCTACTTTAAAAAAAAAGTTTCTTAGTGGTTGTAGTCAATTAGTTTTAAGTTTTCCTTTAAACAAAAATGTTTTATGTTTTCCAAGAGTTGTCTTAGGTTTGCTATGTTCTGTTATAGAAGCTAATGTTGAACATATGCTGATTTTGGTATCATTTTTAAATTACCTAAATGATATGTTATCCTAGCTATTTTCTTCATAAATGGATTGATGACATTGATGGATACTTCAGCCGTGATAATTCATTTGAATAAAATTAACTTAGCTTCAAGGCAGTATTTTTTTCTTTTAAACTCTTATCTTACAAGAGAATTTTCTGTTTGTCTCTAGATATTTTTATTTAGGACTCATGGCCATTTAGTTTTGGCAACAAAGCATTTCAATGTTGTGGTTAAATTGTATGTATTAAAGGTTGGTTGTTTTTTTTTGCCTACCCCCATAGCTGTATTTATTTAAGCTCATATTTTTTTGACAATTTAATTCAGCTATGTTAATGCAGAAATAGTAGTGGAATCAAACTGCGTGACTTCGTTTTGTTTTATACTTGGCTTTAAAAAGAAAGTCACTCTGTTACATGGTATTTGCTCATATATTTATAATCATTGGAAAGCTGTGGTTTAGATAGTACGGAGAAATAAATTGTCTGAGTTTAGGTTGGGTTGGGTTTTTGTGTTTTGTGTGTGTGCGTGTGTGGTTGTGTTTTTGTTTGTTTTCGTTTCTTTGGTTTTTGGTGAGAACATTTCAGTTCTACTCTTAGCAAATTTCAAATGTACAGTACTGTGTTATCAACTATAGTCATGTTTTAGTGTAGTTGTTTTTTAGGTAGAATTTAGAATACAAATTGAAATTTTGAGCCTGAAATGTAGCAACTTACACAAAATTACTGGGAACTGAATTGTATACATTAGCAATACTTTTATTATTTAATATCAGGCACAGTCTAGAAAATAGATGTAATATTTTAAAAATTTTGTGTTTTCCACATTCCAGATAGCAGTCCTTTCCCCTCGTCAATTCCACATGCTTTCCAGATTAACTTTAACAGTTTGTATATGGCCCTATGTGAACAGCAGACATCTGATCAAGCAACTCTCCTTTTGTATACATTGCTCCATCAGAATAGTAATATTAGAACATACATGTTGGCTCGCACAGATATGGAAAATCTTGTAAGTATCATATTAAACATGGTTTTATATTTTATAATATTTTGAAGAGTAATTTCTTTTCCCAAGAGGATATGTATATTTGCCTGGTTGCAAAGGTGATAGTCAAGAGGTTGATAGGGAGATGCCACCAGGCAAAGGCAGAGGTATGAGTTTTACAGTGTAGGAGACAGTGTACGTAGAGATGGCGTCACAGTGCAGAGCAGGAGAGCACACAGCACAGCAAACTTCCCTGTCCTTTAGGTCCTTAACAGCCACCCATTGCCCATGATTCAGCCTGGATGAAGTCCTCCAAGAAGCACTGGCTGCCATTGTCAAGAAGATTTTTATACCCTTTTGGTTCCTTTCCGCTACTAAGTGCCTGCTCACTAAATTCAAGTAGCTGGTCACAGTTGTCGCATATTCCTGATGAGTATGGCTAAAAGGAAGGGTGATTTTTCAACTCAGTTTCCCAAGTGTCCTATCCCTTCAACAGGCTTTGACACTAAGGCTTGTCTGAACTCAGTTCCTGGAGTGTTATAGTCATTTTAAGGTACCGTTGCCAGATATCATATAAATGTACATTACCCTTTACTATGTGAGTGAAATTGGTTCCAAGTTTTTGCTCATAGACAACAACTCCTATGGGCAATTATTGATTTCCATTATAACATGTAAACAAAAATGTTTCTATGAAAAGTAAGCTGCCTCACTAAGGTGCTGATGTCATGTTTGAAATACATAATTATAGATAACGTTGGACTGTTCATGCATTAATAAAATTGTGAACATCTCTGAAATAGCTGGCAGCTTGCTGGTGGCAACAGGAATGTCCCCTCTGCACCAATTTTTATAGAGTGATAGCAGGATTCACCAGGGATTTGGTGGCCACTTTTTTTCAGCATTAAACATGAAATAATGAGTAAACATGGAATATTAGAATTTATTTGAAGAGCATATTCTATGTCAGAGTGACACTAAGGACAAAAAAATGTGATGAACGAACCCATCTGCGCACCAGCTATATGTGGAAAACATTGGCTTAAATAGCAAAATTGGGTGTGACAGTGTACTGCTCATGTGAGTAAAAGCTTGTAAAGAAAAGGCTTATTTACTAATGGGTGAGTGAATATAAGCAGAGACAATTCTGAGCATGATGTAGCCTAAGGAAAATGATGGGAATAAGCAGAAAGCCCATGACATCATCAGCTCTAGAAAGTTCCATGGTAAGGATGTTGGTACAAAAGATCATGCAGGGGAACAGTTGTCTGTATATGATGACAACACCAGTGAAAAGTTAAAAGGTTTTGTTTGGGGATTTTTTTGGGGGCTGGGATGGGGTGAGGCGGGGCTTGTATATTTGTTTTTGTTTTTAATGTCTTGCATAGATTACTTTTATAATGTTTTAACTGATGTCCTTCCCTTTCCTTTTTCTTCTATAATTTGTTGAGTCTGTGATTAGAAAATATGTTACTGGTAGGAAATTCACTATGCTGATCTGATTTTGTTGTTAACAATTCTTTTATCCTACAATCTTTGCTGTTAAGAAGGTAATGCTTGATATATTGCATTGTTTGTAAGAATACCTTATTGTGTAAGTTCCTGCTAGGCTGGAGGCCGAATCGCCTCTATTGAGTGTCAGGTGTGGACCATGAGCCTAAATGGTCTCTGTAAACCCAGCCTTTACATGGCGGCAGACCTTTGCAGAAGAGGATGCTTTTCTCTGGTGGTACTTCAGTTATACAAATGGAAAGTACTTTCAGTCACAGGCTGGTTTGTGAAATTAAAGCAAAGGGTACATGATAAAAGTATAGAGGTTTATTAAAACATTGGTTTTATAATAAAGTAATTGTAATAGTAAATTAAAATTTTTATTCACTAGGTTTTACCAATTCTCGAGATTCTGTATCATGTGGAAGAAAGAAATTCACACCATGTCTATATGGCCCTTATAGTATTGTTGATCCTTACAGAAGATGATGGCTTCAATAGATCCATTCACGAAGTGGTAAGTTACCTTCACTTTAATCAGAGTTGCAGAACAGACATGTCACTCCATAAAATTTACTACCCTTAGTACCCTACCTCCTTCTTTTCCTTCTGGTAGATATTTCTGCAAGTGCCTGACTTAGAGATGGTGTGCCTTTCTTTAGATTTACGAAGTGATGCTGTTTTTTTTTTTTTGAATGACTATTAGCTACTATTCAAAACTCTGTCAAAATAGTTTCTTTAGTAATTGATAGAAATGTTTTTGCTGCAGTGAGATCATTTTTCCTCTCCATTTCCACTTTTTAGTTGTGGCAGAAATTATCAAACAGGTTTGCTCCTTTTATATAGAATGAGTGAAAGAATAGGGGCGAAGAAGAGCACTGGAGATTGTCTTGTAAAACAATGTGAAATAGTGTGTGGTATAATTTAACTCTTTACATTTTAGTCCTGCTTGTGAGTTCCATTCCCAAACTGATTTTATCTTCCTCTTTGGTATTTTCTTTGTGTCAAAGGAATACATGTACATAGTTTTAAAACTTACACAGAAGTACTAGGTTTTAATGCAAGCTAGCAGACCCCATGTCTACCCCATACCTGATTACCACTCTCCAAAGACAAATGCTGTCAGCTCTTTCCATGTTTCTGAATAACATGCTTATATTGTTATTTCTTGATTTTTCAGATTTAGAGATTAACTGCTCTCCCTCCTGCACATCTTGAGTGCTCCCTCTGGGTTCCTAGACCCCTTTCCAGCACAGACGCTTTTTCCTTCTTCCATCTTATTATCATTTTTAGTTAACTCAGCTTTTACATTATTATGATTTTGTTAACTATTATTCTACCCTCAGATGGAGTGTATGATAATTGTATTTCCTTTCTTGTACATGTTTTAATTTTTCTGTATTGCCCTGTTTTATATTCATATACCCGTCACTAATGCAACTCCCAACTTTAGCAGAACTGAGAACCCCCTCTAAAGCTATTAAAACATATTGCATATTTTCTCCGTCTCATTTTCGTCTTTGGCTCCTGTCTTAGTCCTCGTTGGAGGCTTTCCTGAAATGTGTGGTGATGCTTGCTTATCCGTTTCTGCCGAGGGGCACATGCACTGAAACGTTGGTCTTGCAAGTTCTGTGTGTGGGCAGGGCTTCTTCAGCGTGATGAGCTCTACCTATTCTATTTCTCTGGGCGTCCTACTCGCTGCAGGCCTTTTCTTTTGGGGTAATTGATCAGTTTCTGAGAAGGGATTCTTCCAGTCTAGTGTGGGGGTCGACTGGGAGAATATGGGGCCACAGGGGTCTCACGCTTCTCCGGGTACAGGCACCTTCTTCCTCTTCAGCAGAGCTTTCATGTCGTCTTTACTCTTCTCTGTTGTTCCTCTTGAAACTATTTTTGCCTCCTACGTAGTGTGACCATCATTTCAACTAAGGTTTAAGGGATCTTGACACTGTAGAAAGAGGATAAAACATACACATTTTTTGATTCTTTGGTTTAGTAAAGTACCACGAGAGAAAATATTTGCACTGACTTAGTTTTTGTTTTAAACTAGCATTTACCTTTCTTTTGATAAGAAGTTGAAAAACCAGTATGATTTTTAAAAACATTTTAGAATTGAAGTATAAAACAAAGTACACAAATTTTAAAAGTACACCTTACGAGTTTCTATGTATGTATATATACCTGTATTATTACCACCCAGATCAAGTTATTGAACATTTCTAGCATAGTAGAAGACTCCCTTTTGCCCTATTCTGGTCAATATCCCACACCAAACTACATTTTGAATTCCCTCCTAATAGATTAGTTTTTGCTTCTCCTTGAATTATAGTTGTCACTGGGGGAAAATGGGTAAAGGATACATGGGATATCTCTGCATTTTTCTTAAAACTACAATTATTTCAAAATAAAAAGTATAATTTAAAACATTGGGGAGAAATTTGGAAAAATACTTTTCAAAAGAAGATATGTAAGCACATGCAAAGTACATGAAAAATGCTTACTATTACTGGGCATTAGGAAATGAAATTAGGGTGTTCTCTTTTATTTTGGCTTCTTTCACTGAAAACAGTGTTGCTAAAATTCATCCATGTTACTGTCTCATTAGTTTGTTCGTTATTATTGCTGTGTACTATTCCATTGTATGAATATTCCACAGTATATTTATTCATTCCCTTCTTGGTGGATATTTGGCTTTTTTTCCCCACTTTGGGGCTATTTTTGCTAAAGCAGCTGTGCACATTTTTGAACGTGTATTTTGGTGGACATGTGCACTCATCCTTTTGGGCATATACCTAAGAGTAGAATTGCTGGGTCATAAGACAGGTGTGTGTTTAGTTTTAAGGGATACAGGTAAAATTGAAGCTGTGTATACCCCACAAGTCAGCATTTCACTCCAAGGTTATCTAGGAAGACTCTTGCACATTTGCAGAGAGGACATGCTTATTAGTGGTCATCTAAAGCGCTGTTTATAATATTGAAAGTGTGTGGAACATGCAAAGTAAAACAGTGAGGGTACTGGCTATATCAGAGCAAGAAAGGGGAATGAAAATGGGGAAGGGTGCACAGTGGGGCTTCCCCTAGGTCTGTAATATTCTTTTCATTTCAACAGCAGCAGAAACAAAAGTAAAAGAAGTAACCACACAAAACTTTG
Organism: Lipotes vexillifer; assembly: GCF_000442215.2. NCBI lineage: Eukaryota > Metazoa > Chordata > Mammalia > Artiodactyla > Lipotidae > Lipotes > Lipotes vexillifer. The sequence continues at coordinate 2,117,578 of NW_006792448.1, forward strand.
AACCATATCTGACCAAAATATTAAGATTTGACATAATTTAACAGTGGATATACTTTTTATTATATTATTTTGTATACTTTTTTGTATCTTCATTACATTTGGTAATTAAAACAATTTTACGTTAGCACAGGATTTTGCATTAAAATTAAATTTTACTGACGGCCGAAACAGGGATGGTAAGATAGGGAAGGCATTAGATTCAGTCAACATTCAAGTCCATTCCATAAGGATTTCAGGATATTCTAGATGACATTCAGGTGTTTAAACAAATTGTTCTTTTTCTCTAGAGTCTAACTTTCTTGTTGATCTGTTTACTTTTATCCTTTTCCTTTTTATGTGTAATAGTACAAATGAGTGAGTCAACTGTGTTTACAAAGTTCTCTACATGGAAACATCCACTGTGGACCTAGCTGTCTGTGAAATATATTCTGGTATCTTATTCTGGTTAGAATTATCATTTCTTAATACCCAGTGATACTGAGCATTTTTCATGTACTTTTCATGTGCTTATATATTTGCTTTTGTGAAGTTTTTCCCCATTGTTTTAAATTATACTTCATATTTTGAAATAATTGTAGTTGTAAGAAAAATTCAGAGAGATCCCATGTACCTTTTACCTGTTTTCACTCGGTGACAGCTATAATTGAAAAACAGTAGTATAGTACCACAACCAAGACATGGACTTTGAAATAGTCATGATTCAGAGCATTTCCATCACCACGGGGATGTCCCTCATGTTGCCTTGTTTAGCCATACCTCCTTTTTAAAAAAAAAAAAAAAAACTTTATTTATTTATCTATTTATGGCTGTGTTGGGTCTTCGTTTCTGTGCGAGGGCTTTAGCTGTGGCAAGCGGGGACCACTCTTCATCGCGGTGCGCAGGCCTCTCACTATTGTGGCCTCTCTTGCTGCGGAGCACAGGCTCCAGACGCGCAGGCTCAGTAATTGTGGCTCACGGGCCCAGCCGCTCTGGGGCATGTGGGATCCTCCCAGACTAGGGCTCGAACCCGTGTTCCCTGCATTGGCAGGCAGACTCTCAACCACTGCGCCACCAGGGAAGCCCCCCATACCTCCTTTTTTAAAAATTGGATTTCTGTCTTACTATTGACTTGTAAGGCTTCTTTATATATTCTGAATCACGTGGATTTTTTTCCAGTCTGTAAATGTAGTGAATTATATACTGATAAATTTTTGAATATTAAATCAACCTTGCATTCATGGGATAAACTGTGCTTGGCCATGATGCAGTATTCTTTTATATATTTTTTCATATACAATTTGGTCAAGTTTTGAGCTTTGGTACTTTGTGTATTTAAAGGTATTTGTACACTTCTAAGGTATTGCATTCATTGTCATTAGTTGTTCATAATACATTCTTATTACCTTTTTTTTAAACTTATTACCTTTTTTTTTTTTTTTTTGCGGTACGTGGGCCTCTCACTGTCACGGCCTCTCCCATTGCGGAGCACAGGCTCCGGACGCGCAGGCCCAGCGGCCATGGCCCACGGGCCCAGCCGCTCCGCGGCATGCGGGATCCTCCCGGACCGGGGCACGAACCCGCGTCCCCTGCATCGGCAGGCGGACTCCCAACCACTGCGCCACCAGGGAAGCCCCTAAACTTACTACCTTTTAATATCTGTAATGACCATAGAGGTGTTAACCTCTCTCAATCTTGGTATTGGAATGTGTGTCTTTTCTCTCTTATTCTTCATCTATCTGGCTAGAGGTTTTTCTTCTCTTCTCTTCCCTTCTCTTGTCTTCTCTTGTCTTCTCCTTTCTCTTTTCCCTCTCCTTCTCCCTCCCTCCCTCCCTTCTCCCTTTCTTCCTTCCCTCCGTTAAAATCTTTTCAAAGGACCAGCTTTTGATTCCATTGAATTTTCTCAATTTTTAAAAATGTCATTAATGTCTGCTTTTTATTTCCTTTCTTCTGCTTAATCTTTACTTGTTCTTTGTATTTTTCAATTCTTTAGGTAGCAGCTTAGATCTTTGATTTTATATCTTTCTGCTTTTCTGTTACAAGCAAAATATATGAAAGCTAGTAAGATTGATAAATCCCTAGAAAGATGATCAAGAAAAAAAACTACAAACATTTATTATTGAGAGTGCAAGTGCATAAGAGGAGATCAGGAAAGGTTCCACAGATATTTAAAAATCCTCAGAGGATACTATTGATACAAGTAATTTTATACCATAAAATTTAAATGTTACATGAAATGGACACATCCCCTCCTACTCTAGAAAAAACTTAAGCAAAGCTCACAGAAGGAACAGAAAATCAAAATAATTGTTTATATTAAAGAACTTGGCTTTGTAATGTAAAATCATCCTAAATAGAAAATTGTAGGCACAGATGATTTTTTACCTATGAATTCTTCTGAAAATTGAAGGAAGAAATAACACCAGTCTTATAGAAGCTTATCTAGATGGTAGGAAAAAGGGAAATCTTTCCAACTTATTTTAGGAGGCCAACATAATCTTGATACAAAATTTAACAAAATTTGAATAAGGAAAATTGCAGGCACGTGTCATTTATGCAAATAGACAGGAAAGTAGAAGCAAAATATAAACAAACTGAAGCAGCAATATGTGAAATGATAACATGTCATAATCAAGGTGGATTTATTCAGGAATGAAAGGTTGGCTTAACATTTGGAAAACAGTGAATGTAATTCATCCTTTTAACAGAATAAAGGAGAACTGTCAAATGATAAATCTAAATAGATACCAAGAAATTATTGTGTAAAATTCAGTCTCTCTATTTTTTAAAAACAAATAAGCAGGGGCTTCTCTGGTGGCGCAGTGGTTGAGAGTCTGCCTGCCGATACAGGGGACACGGGTTCGTGCCCCGGTCCGGGAAGATCCCACATGCTGCGGAGCGGCTGGGCCCGTGAACCATGGCCACTGAGCCTGCGCGCCCGGATCCTGTGCTCCGCAATGGGAGAGGCCACAACAGTGAGAGGCCCGCGTACCACAAAAAAAACAAAACAAATAAGCAAACAAACAAAAAACAAAACTTAATGAATCAGGAGGAAAATTCTTAATCTGATGAAGGGTATCTACCAAAAAAAGAAATAAACAACTGTGTTAAGCCTCATATCTAATGATAAAATGTTAAAAGTCTTCATTCTGAGATCATGAACAAGTCAAGGATATCTGCTATCAATGCTCTATTGAACATGTGATCAGTGGTCTATTCAGTGTATTATGGAAAGAAAAAGAACTAAAATATGTAACACTAGAAAGGAAATAAAACTTTTTTCAGATGATATGATTGTATAGATAGAAAATTCAAAGAAATCTATATATAAAATGTTAGAGTTAGTAAGTGAGTTTAGTAAGATTGGTGGGTGTAAGATCAATCTTAAAAAAATTGTATTTCTCATACCAGCAATAAGTAGAATATGGATTTTTAAAAAAATACCTTTTACAGTAGCATCATAAAATATCAAATACCTTAGAATAAATGTGGTGAAAGATGTGTATGATCTCTACTTAGAAAATTCTAAAACACTGAGAAATATTAAAGAAAACTGAAATAAATGTAGACTTTTATGTTAATGCGTTAGAAATATTACTGTTGCAAGGATATCTTTACCCCTATATTGATATATATATTTAATGAAATTCCCCCCTTCGAAGTATTTTTCTTTTGAATGTGAAAGTGTAAATGTATGTGTAAATTCCACAATTTACTTAGAAGTGAAAAGGGCCAAGAATAGCTGAGGTTCCCTTGTAGAAGAGGAACAAAGTAGGAGGACTTGATCTACTGGATATGAAAACTCTATATGTGAACACAGCTTGTTTCAGAGGTTGCCACAGAGAAAGGTCTTTTCATTAAATGGTCAGTTATCCATATGGGGAAAAAAATGAACTTGATCCCCTATTCACTCCATACACAAAAACCAATTTCTGATGAATTCTAGATGTTAATATAAGGAACAAAACAGTAAAGCTTCTGGAAGATAATGGAGAATATCTTCATGGCCTGGGGACAAGGAAAGATTCTCAAACGGGCCTCAGCAAGCATTAGCAATAAAAGAAAAGATTAATAAACCAAACTAGATTAAAATTTTATTTATCAAAAAATACTAGTAAGAGAATGAAAAAAATCAAGCCAGATAGTGGAAGAAGATATTGCTATATATATATTACTCACAAATGGCTTATATTTAACATATATAATGAACGCCTACAAACCAGTAAGAAAAAGACACAGTAATAAAATGAACAACAGACTTGAAGAAGCACTTCAAAAAGGACAGTGTACCTAAATGGTCAATAAGCATATTAAAAAGTGTTTTAAAAACTTCATTTGTAATTAGGGAATTGCAAATTAAAGGCACAGTGAGGTACCAGTATACACCTACCAGAATGACTAAAATTAAAAAGGATGATGATATCTAATATTGGGTAGGATGAGGAGCTGCTGGTGGGGTTTTAAATTGTTACAACTCCTTTGGTAAACTCATTGTCATTTTCTACCTAATTTGAACATATATATCCAAACACCCAGCAATTCTACTAGGTATATATGCAAAGAAATGTATGTACATATGTACCAAGAGACATGCAGAAGATTATACGTTACAGCAAAGTGTCATGATTATGCTAATGAGTCTTAAGATACTAGTTTCATTAAGAAATATAGAAAAATCCCATAGCGCATAAAGCTTTTGAGCACTTGGGTACCATGCAAGTGTAACTGCTGATCATATGTAATTAAAGCAGAATAACTATCCTTCAAACCAGGTTGAACATGAAAAATAAAGCAAAATAATAAACAAGCTGAGAAATTTGAAATGTCTTATGTACTAATACAATCGAAAGTACCTTTCATGTTGAATATATGTGTTCAACTTGTTCTAAATTGGTAAATTTTCACATTAAACCCAAATACTGTAATGTGCAAAATTACTACCTGCTTCACTTTCTATTTCTAATAAGAAAAAAAAAATCACTTCTTGCATATCACTATTATTCTACTGATCTACTACATTGCTGTGGTATTCATATCAAATTTTCAATTGACAGATAGTGAATTATTATAATTAATTCTTACCTGCCATCATTACCCTCAGCAACAATAGACTGTTGAAGGAATTCAGCAAAGTATGGCCGCCAGGCTAGCTGCTTCTTGTTTGTAAATAAAACTTTATTGTAGAACAGCCATAACTATTTGTTAATGTACTCTCCACAGCTGCTCTCAAGTGACAACAGTAGAGTCGAGTCATGGGTGACAGAGACTATATGGCCTGCAAGCCTAAAATATTTAGTATATTTAGTCTTTTAAGAAAGAAACTGCCAACTCTAAAGAGGATAGAAAAGACAAGTGCAAAAAGTAACTGTTATCATTAATCTGACAGAGGAGGAGGAAGGAATTTAGAAATTTAAAGGAAGCTTCCCCATATGCACCCAAAGCTGAGGGCCAGATATCTGAGGAAGAGGACCTGGTTGTCCCAGGAATATGCAGTTTGCCAGTAGTGAAGAAACATGTCAGAGGATGTGGGCCAAAGTGGAACTGTGAAGGTCACTTAGGTAAACATTACGAGGTCCCCCATGCTGATCTGTTGTTGGCTACTGCATGGAAAACACTACATTGAAGAAGGGAAGAAAGAGCTTTCCTCTTGCTCTGATGTTGAGGTGTCCTTCCAAGTGTCCTCTATTGATGAAACTTAACATCAAGACAGCCAACAAAGGAGAAATGTCTACAGTGTTCAGCTTTGGTATCACAAAGCAGGGCAAAGAAGAGTGGATTTCAAATTGAGAAGCAATACTGACACAAATGTAGTCACAGAGCTTATAAATCTAATATTGTAAAATGGAATAAAGCAAGATAGGAAAAAGAGTATGTCTGTCAATACCAAGTATTGCAGGAATGGTTTCATATTAGAAAATATCAATGTAATTTATTAATTTAAGAGTAGAAAAGCCACCTCAACGGATGCAGGAAAAGCATTTGATAAAAGTCAGTACTTATTAATGATTTTAAAAAACCTTAACAAGATAAGGGTAGAAAAGAAATTCCTTGTCTCAACAGAAGATATCTACCAAAACCTATAGTTAAGTATTATATTTGATTAGGGAATTTAAAAAGTCTTCCCTTGAAAGTCAGAACAAAGTGTGTATGCCCTTTATTACCACTTCTCAATGTTGTACCAGAATTCTAAGCAGGTCATTAAGACTAGAATAAGCTATAAATGATTTTAAAATTAAAAAGAAAGGAAATCTAAATGTCAGTATTTGCAGATGTTATGACTGACTACATAGAAAATTCAAGACTCTAATATTAGAACTGTTAGGAAAGTGGAACAAATTTTCTGGGTCAGAAATCAGTATACAAGATAAATACTATATCTGCATACTAGTAACAAAGGACTACAAAATGTGATATAGGGATACTACTTACAATGGCAGTAAAACTACAGTGAAACCCAGGAATTAATCTAAAAGAAGTACAATATTTTAATGGCATAAATTACCTAAATGAAAGATATTAAATATAGCTTAATAAATGGAGGAAGATACCATGTTCACAGATAGGAAGACTCAATGTCATAAAGTTGTTAATTTTGCCTCCAAATTAATTGCTATGTTCATCTGATCAGAATCTCAGCAGTTTTTTTGTGAGACTTGAGAAACTGATCCCAGAAATCGAAGGGAAAAGCAAAAAGCCTAGAAGGTTTTTGAAGCAGTTCATTGTGGAGTTACTCATCCTACCAGATCGACTAGTTATAAAACTTTAGTACTTAAGATTGTGTTTTATTAACCAGGGACTAGAAAACAAATAAATGGAAAAGAACTTAGTCCAGAAACTACACACTCAAACATGAAGTGTGACAGAAGTAATAAATAAATTGTGCTGAGAGTGAGAACATGGCTCATCCAAATGGAAAAAGTAAAATTAGATTATCTTGCCCCACATACAAAGAAGAATTCCACTTGGATTAATAAGACCTAGATGTGAAAAGCTCCATTTAAAAATCTTCAAAGAGAAATTAAAGGGTAATATTACTATGAACTTGAGAAAGGAATTTCTTAAGCATAAAATGTATAAACCATGGATGAAAAGATTAATAAGTTTGACTACATTAAAATGAGTGAATTTCATGAAAATGAAAATTTTCACTGTTACAGCAAGTGAAAACAAGACGCAGACAGGAAGACAGGGTTAGCATTTTGATTTATTTTTTAAATAAATTTATTTATTTTTTTATTTATTTATTTTTGTCTGCGTTGGGTCTTCGTTGCTGTGCGCAGGCTTTCTCTAGTTGCAGTGAGCGGGGGCTTCTCATTTCAGTGGCTTCTCTTGTTGCGGAGCACAGGCTCTAGGCGTGCAGACTTCAGCAGTTGTGGCATGCGGGCTCTAGAGCGCAGGCTCAGTAGTTGTGGCGCACGGGCTTAGTTGCTGCGCGGCATGTGGGATCTTCCCGGACCAGGGCTCGAACCCATGGCCAGTGCATTGGCGGGCGGATTCTTAACCACTGCGCCACCAGGGAAGTCCCAGCATTTTTAATTTATAAAGAATCCTTATAATCAGTCACAAAAGCAAAGTATTGCTAGAATAATGGGCAAAGTAATAGAAAAACAATTTAAAAAAAAAACCCTGAATGACTGGTAAGCATTATTTTTTAAAAAAAACAAGTTTTTTGTTTCATTTTGGCTGTGCTGTGAGGCTTGTGGGATCCTAGTTCACTGACCAGGGATTGACCCCGGGCCCTCACCCCAGGCGACTGGCAGTGAAAGCGTGGAGTCCTAACCGCTGGACTGCTGGGGAATTTCCCCCACCAAGCATTTTTTAAAGGATGCTCAACCTGATGATTCTTCGGGATAGTGCTAATTAAGATAACTGAAATATTCTGTACTCGTCAGATTGGCAAAAATTATGAGATCTCATATATCAGGTGAGAATACAGAAAAAGAGAACTCTCATATACTGGTGGTGACAGTATAAACTGGTAGAACCACTTTTGTGAGGAGTTTGGCCTCTCACATTCCTCATATTACCTACAGAAGTAAATACTCTACCTCTGAGCAATTCCATTTCCTGGTTTGAGTCCTAGGAAAGACTTTTCCATAGATTCACAAGAGCACGTTTGAAGCAGTGTTCATTGTAGGATTGTTTGTAGTGTTCAAAACTTGCAAACACCTGATAACATAAATGAAATACTGCAGAGGAGCTACAGTGAGTGAAACAGAACTATATGTATTGACAATAATAAATTCAAAAATATTCATGGTAATGAAGTACCAAATTTAGGAGAGTGTTGTCAGAGGCTCGAGGGTCAGGGAGGAGTAGCTGGGGGGCTTTAGGTGCTTCAAAAGCAAAACTATTAACATTTGCTAAAACTGGATGATGGATACAGTGGTGTTCTCTATACCAGGCTATTCAGTTGAACTTCCTATGTTGATAGAAATCTTCTGCAACTGCACTGTCTGATAATGGCAGCACTTGAAATCTGACCAGTGTGACTGAGGGATTGAATTTTTAATTTTATTAAATTTGAATTTAAATCCCCACTTGTGGCTGGTGCTACTGTGTTGCTCTGTGGTTTTTAGTTAATACTGATCAAAACATACATTTTTTTTTTAACATCTTTACTGGAGTATGATTGCTTTACAATAGTGTCTTAGTTTCTGCTGTATAACAAAGTGAGTCAGCTATACATATACATATATCCCTATATCCCCCCCATCTAGTGTCTCTCCCCCATCATCCAATCCCTATTTCACCCCTCTAGGTGGTCACAAAGCACCAAGCTGATCTCCCTGTGCTATGCGGCTGCTTCCCACTAGCTATGTATTTTACATTTGGTAGTGTATATATGTCAATGCCACTTTCTCACTTCGTCCCAGCTTACCCTTCCCCTTCCCCTTGTCCTCAAGTCCATTCTCTATGTCTGTGTCTTTATTCCTGTCCTGCCCCTAGGTTCTTCAGAACCTTTTTTTTTTTCTTTTTCTTTTTAGATTCCATATATCTGTGTTAGCATTACGGTATTTGTTTTTCTCTTTCTGACTTACTTCACTCTGTATGACAGACTCTAGGTCCATCCACCTCACTACAAATAACTCAGTTTGGTTTCTTTTTATGGCAGAGTAATATTCCATTGTGTATATGTGCCAGATCTTCTTTATCCATTCATCTGTCAGTGGACCCTTAGGTTGCTTCCAAGACCTGGCTATTGTAAATAGTGCTGCAGTGAGCATTGTGGTCCATGACTCTCTTTGAATTATGGTTTCCTCAGGGTATATGCCCAGTAGTGGGATTGCTGGGTCATATGGTAGTTCTATTTTTAGTTTTTTTAAGGAACTTCCATACTGTTCTCCATAGTGGCTGTATCAATTTACATTCCCATCAACAGTACCAAAGGGTTCCCTTTTCTCCACACCTTCTCCAGCATTTATTGTTTGTAGATTTTTTGATGATGGCCATTCTGACTGGTGTGAGGTGATACCTCATTGTAGTTTTGATTTGTATTTCTCTAATCATTAGTGATGTTGAGCATCCTTTCATGTGTTTGTTGGCCATCTGTATACCTTCTTTGGAGAAATGTCTATTTAGCTCTTCTGCCCATTTTTGGATTGGGTGGTTTTTTTGATATTGAGCTACATGAGCTGCTTGTATATTTGGGAGATTAATCCTTTGTCAGTTGCTTCATTTGCAAATATTTTCTCCCATTCTAAGGGTTTTCTTTTTGTCTTGTTTATGGTTTCCTTTGCTGTGCAAAAGTTTTTAAGTTTAATTAAGTCCCATTTATTTATTTTTGTTTTTATTTCCATTTCTCTAGGAGTTGGGTCAAAATGGATCTTGCTGTGATTTATGCCATAGAGTGTTCTGCCTATGTTTTCCTCTAAGAGCTTTATCGTGTCTGGCCTTACATTTAGGTCTTTAATCCATTTTGAATTTATTTTTGTATACAGTGTTAGGGTGTGTTCTAATTTCATTCTTTTACCTGTAGCTGTCCAATTTTCCCAGCACCACTTATTGAAGAGGCTGTCTTTTTTCCATTGTATATTCTTACCTCCTTTATCAAAGATAAGGTGACCATATGTGCGTGGGTTTATCTATAGGCTTTCTATCCTGTTCCATTGATCTATATTTTGTTTTTGTGCCAGTACCATACTGTCTTGATTACTGTAGCTTTGTAGTATAGTCTGAAGTCTGGGAGCCTGATTCCTCCAGCTCCATTTTTCTTTCTCAAGATTGCTTTGGCTATTCAGGGTCTTTTGTGTTTCCATACAAACTGTGAAATTTTTTTGTTCTAGTTCTGTGAAAAATGGCATTGGTAGTTTGATATGGATTGCATTGCATCTGTAGATTGCTTTGGGTAGTATAGTCATTTACACAATGTTGATTCTTCCAATCCAAGAACATGGTATTTCTCTCCATCTGTTTGTATCATCTTTAATTTCCTTCACCAGTTTTTTTATAGTTTTCTGCAACCAGGTCTTTTGTATCCTTAGGTAGGTTTATTCCTAGGTATTTTATCCTTTTTGTTGCAGTGGTAAATGGGAGTGTTTCCTTAATTTCTCTTTCAGATTTTTCATCAGTAGTGTATAGGAATGCAAGCGATTTCATTGGCTAGCTCTAGTAGTTTTCTGGTAGCATCTTTAGGATTCTCTGTGTTTAGTATCGTGCCACCTGCAAACGGTGACAGTTTTACTTCTTCCTTTCCAATTTGGATTCCTTTTGTTTCTTTATCTTCTCTGATTGCTGTGGCTAAAACATCCAAAACTATGCTGAATAATAGTGGCGAGAGTGGGCAACCTTGTTGTGTTCCTGATCTTAATGGAAATGGTTTCAGTTTTTCACCTTTGAGAACAATGTTGGCTGTGGGTTTGTCATTTATGGCCTCTATTTTGTTGAGATAAGTTTCCTCTATGCCTACTTTCTGGAGTGTTTTTATCAAAAATGGGTGTTGAATTTTGTCAAAAGCTTTTTCTGCATCTATTGAGATGATCATATGGTTTTTATCCTTCAATTTGTTAATACGGTTTATCACACTGATTGATTTGCATATATTGAAGAATCCTTGCAGTCCTGGGGTAAACCCCACTTGACCATGGTGTATGATCCTTTTAATGTGCTGTTGGATTCTGTTTGCTAGTATTTTGTTGAGGATTTTTGCATCTGTGTTCATCAGTGATACTGGCCTGTAGTTTTCTTTTTTTGTGACATCTTTGTCTGCTTTTGGTATCAGAGTGATGGTGGCCTCGTAGAATGAGTTTGAGAGTGTTCCTCCCTCTGCTATATTTTGGGAGAGTTTGAGAAGGATAGGTGTTAGCTCTTCTCTAAATGTTTGATAGAATTTGCCTGTGAAGCCATCTGGTCCTGGGCTTTTGTTTGTTGGAAGATTTTTACTCACAGTTTCAATTTCAGTGCTTGTGATTGGTCTATTTATTTTTTCTGTTTCTTCCTGGTTCAATCTAGGAAGGTTGTGTTTTTCTAAGGATTTTTCCATTTCTTCCAGGTTTTCCATTTTATTGGCTTATAGTTGCTTCTAGTAATCTCTCATGATCCTTTGTACTTCTGCAGTGTCAGTTGTTACTTCTCCTTTTTCACTTCTAATTCTATTGATTTGAGTCCTCTCCCTCTTTTTCTTGATGAGTCTGGCTAATGGTTTATCCATTTTGTTCATCTTCTCAAAGAACCAGCTTTTAGTTTTATTGATCTTTGCTATTGTTTCCTTCATTTCTTTTTCATTTATTTGTGATCTGATCTTTATGATTTCTTTCCTTCTGCTAACTTTGAGGGTTTTTTGTTCTTCTTTCTCTAATTGCTTTAGGTGTAAGGTTAGGTTGTTTACTTGAGATGTTTCTTGTTTCTTGAGGTAGGCTTGTATTGCTATAAACTTCCCTCTTAGAACTGCTTTTGTTGCATCCCATAGGTTTTGGGTCGTGTTTTCATTGTCATTGTTTCTAGGTATTTTTTGATTTCCTCTTTGATTTCTTCAGTGATGTCTTGGTTATTGTAGTAGTGTATTGTTTAGCCTCTATACATATCTTTTTAAAAGGAGGTGCGCAATGACTTAGTAATTCTGCTTCCTAACAAACTCTTGCCGAAGTGCTTGTGAAGTCACTGAGTACCACACACTGGGTAACGTATAACAGGGATTTTACAGATTTTTTTTTTTTTAATTTTTTTGGGGATAGGAGTTTATTAATTAATTTATTTATTTTTGCTGCTTTGGGTCTTCATTTCTGAGCAAGGGCTATCTCTAGTTGTGGCAAGCGGGGGCCACTCTTCATCACGGTGCGTGGGCCTCTCACTATTGCGGCCTCTCTTGTGGAGCACAGGCTCCAGATGCGCAGGCTCAGTAGTTGTGGCTCACGGGCCTAGTTGCTCCGCGGCATGTGGGATCCTCCCAGACCAGGGCTCGAACCCATGTCCCCTGCATTAGCAGGCAGACTCTCAACCACTGCGCCACCAGGGAAGCCCTACAGATATTTTTGTTTTCAAAATCTGTGTAATTCCTGACTTTAGGTAATTAATGGCCAGATACTACAAGTATGGAGAGTAAGGACTCCCTGGTTTCTGAGTTTAATGTAGTGAGGTTTTGGATAATGAGGGTGAGGATCTGTATTGTAACATTGATTTTAATAGGGAAAAAACTGGAAATAACCTACATTTCCATAATAGAAGAGTGGATAAAAAAAATGTGACCTATTGGCACAAGACTGTACTGTGCTTGGATGGAATGAAGTAGAGGTGATTTTCAACTATTTAACTGGCATGGCATCAAAATCATCCAGTAAAAATGGCTGTTGTCCATATATCCTTTGTCCTCTGCTGTACATTAATTGCCAAACCACGAGGAAGTCCTGGAGGAGTGGCTTGGGGCAGCAGCTATTTGCTAACTAGTATAAAAGCAGTTCATTAAAAAAGCAACTAGTACTATTAGACCTTGGCATATGTGGTAAACATAATTCTTCTTATATATATCTATCAATATAGAGGAGTTGCAAAGACCTATTGAGTGAAAAAATTTGGGTGCAAACAAATACTTAAGTGTATCAGTTTACTAGTCCGCCATAACAAACTGGGTGGCTTAAAACAACAGAAATTGCTTGTTACCGTTGTAGAGACTAGAAGTCCAAAAGCAAGGTGTCGGCAGGACCATGCTGTCTCTGAAGGATCTACGGGAGTGATTCCTTGCCTCTTTCTAGCCTCTGGTCGTCATTCCTTGGTGTTCTTTGGCTTGCAGCTGCATCCAGCCTCTGTGTTGGTCTCACATGGCCTTTTCTCATGTACCTGTCTGTCTCTCCTCCTTCTCTTATAAGGACACCAGTCATATAGGATTTAGGGCCCACCCTAATCCAGTATAATGTCATCTTAACTTGATTGTGTCTACAAAGACCCTATTTCCAAATAAGGTCACATTCACAGGTTTTGGGTGACATGAATTTGGAGGCCACTGTTTAACCTGATACATTATGATACTGTTTATGTAAAGTAGAAAATATACAAAGGAATGCTGGTTTTTGATTGTGTGTGTGTGTGTGTGTTTGTGTGTGTACATATAAAGTATTTGAAATGGACGGGAAAGATATATACTGAACTCAAGATAGTGGTTGTCCCTCTTTGGGGGAATAAAATAAGATTTTCATCTTAAAATATAAAACATTAACATTAACGTTAAATGTTAATGTTAATAAAATGTTAATGTCGTTTGTGGGAGTATGGAAGTCCATTATTCTTTGTGCTTTTCTATATATATTTAATTTTTTAAAGAGTTGACATTATATAATATGTTACTGTGTAATATTGTAGCCTTTGTAACATATGGAAGAGATATATTCAATAAAAACAAATCCTATGGGAGGAAGAAGCTGGAAAGAAGACCTAGAACCACAAACAGTTCTCATATACTTTTTGAGAAGGAAGATATTTTCAGTTCCTTGAGGAGTTTCCTTCTACATGTTTGAGTTATTTTGGCATAAAATGTTAAATGTATGTAATGTGTAATCAAGATGATAACAGTCTACAGCTATTAAACTGTATGGATGTTGAATGCAAGAGATGAGGAATTTTTTTTATAAGAACCAAATAAATAGGTCAAGAACTACAGCCAGGTTACCAAGAAAATTTTCTGTGTGCTGCCTAGTATGCATTAATGTCCCCTGGGAAGCTGTGTGAGCTCTATAGCTAGTTATTTTTAATTTTTCTTAAACACTACCAGAATTTACAGATAATGACTTATTTTTCACAGGAAGAAAAGACAGACCTTTATGTAAATGCCAAATTGGATTTCTGATTTTCATAGTAACATCATAAGTTTACTATGTGGATACTCATTAAATATTTGTTGAATGTTAAATGAATAAGACGACTTTTACTCAAAACCCTTCTTCCATCCAGTTAACGTAGTAGACACGCACAGGTAAACGCTAAGAACCAGTGACCTTGGTTTCAAGCAAGGTGGCTTATGATAATTTATTTCTAAACACAGGAGCCAAGAGAGAGGAGAAACCAAACTATGCTCAAGTGTGTGTATGCTCAAGTGTGACCTTTTAAAAGACAGAGACTCCTCTCATTAGTAAAGTTGCCTAATGAGTGTCCTGGGTTAGTATTCCCCTGGAGACTTAGAACAGTAGTCTTAACCTTGTTTGTCTTTACACTTAAAAGTAATTTAGGACACCAAATAATGTCTTTATGTGGATTATTGTTCTCTACATTTACTGTATTGGAAATTAAAACTGACATATTTTTAAAATATTTGATTAGTTCATTTAGAAATAATTATTATGATAATAAACCCCATTACGTTTTAGCATCAGTAACATATTTTTATGAAAGTAACTATTTTCCACAAACAAAAGTTTAGCAAGAGAGTGGCATTGTTTTACATTTTTGCCTTAGATTCTCATGTCTCCCTCTGTATTAAATTTGTTGTGCTATTAGACATGTTATGTAGCCTCTGGAAAGCTGAGCTATATACTCACGAGAGAATGAGAGTGGAAAGTAATGTCTTGGTATTATTGTGAAAATAGTTTTGACCTTGAGAATGCTCCAGAAATGTCTCAGGGACCCCTAGGTCCCAGGACCACATTTTGAGAACTGCAGCCTTACAGAGTAAATCAGAGGGACTGAGCATTGCATCATTCCTTTATAAAGATTCAACTGGCAAATCTCATTGTTCTGAGTATTTTCAGCTACTATCATTTGTTTTAAACATAGGCTGTCTCTTCTAGTTGATTAAGGTCGTTATTAGTCATGAATAAATGGAAATGCTTAAAGTGTAACATTTTCTACTTGGCAGACAGTACTCAGCTACCATGTAGTGGGCATCTGTACATGCCATCCTCTGAGTGGAGCCTCCGGCACAGGTCACTGTTGGGTTATTTGTAACCCAAATGGCGGATTCTAGGTGACATGGGTCTCTTGTCAAAGAGTTGAACTGCGTAAAAATCTGTTGTGGAGGCACTTGTGGGCACTTACATGAAGTTGAAGACAGTATTTCTTTACTTTTTAATGCTTATCTGCTTCCATGCCCCCTTTCTCATTTTTAATATTGTTTGGAATTTGCAGGGAGGCAGACTTAGCAGAGGAATATTTATTTTATCTTAGCAAAGAATTAAGGTCAACCATATTATTTAGATTTAATTATATTTTCCTCATTTCATGAATTATAATTGTGGTTTTTTTGGGGGGTGGTTGTTGTTGTATAGTAGTCCATATTTTCCTTCCTTGACTTTATCTGGCTGTTATGGTTTTGTTGTTGTCATTACAGTGGTGAGGAGGGGCAGCTAAGCACTTACATGTGTGGTGGTTTGTTTTTTCCCCAGAAATAGTGCATGGGTGGTTCGTGCTGAGTCTTTGCATACTTACAAGTCTTCACTTTTCTGTATCCTTGTGTGGTAGCTTCTCTAGATATAGTATTCTAGAATGATAATCTATTCCTCAAACATTTGTAGACATTGTTCTGTTGTCCTTCAGATATATAGTGTTCAAGATGAGAAATCTTATGTTAGTCTACCTTTCTTTCTTTTGGTGATAACATGTTTCTTCTGTCTGGAAGCCAATAGATTTTGGCATGTTTCTTCTGGCTAGAAGCCAATGGATTTTCTCATATACTGTTAATTCAGAAATCTTATCAGAATTAATTTTGATTTTTTTTCAATATTTTTGCTTCAAGTGTTGCAAGTTTCTCTTCCCCTCAAAGAAATTTTCTGCTACTAATTTTTCTTTTTTAAAAAATTTTAAAAAATAAATTTATTTATTTATTATTTTTGGCTGTGTTGGGTCTTTGCTGCTGCACGTGGGCTTTCTCTAGTTGTGGCGAGTGGGGGTTACTCTGCGTTGCAGTGCACAGGCTTCTCATTGCGGTGGCTTCTCTTGTTGCGGAGCATGGGCTCTCGGTGCGTGGGCTTCAGTAGTTGTGGCTCGCGGGCTCTAGAGTGCAGGCTCAGTAGTTGTGGCGCATGGGCCTAGGTGCTCTGTGGCATGTGGGATCTTCCCAGACCAGGGCTCGAACCAGTGTCCCCTGTATTGGCAGGCGGATCTTAACCACCGCGCCACCAGGGAAGCCCTATTAATAATTTTTCTCTTTTGCTTCTATAGTCCTCCCTTGGTATCGGCGGGAGATTGGTTCCAAGACCCGCCCTGGATACCCAAACCCAGAGATGGTCAAGTCCCATAGTTGGCCCTCAGTATCTGAGGATGCAACCTGCGGATATGGAGGGCTGACTGTATACTTACTGAAAAAAATATCCACATATAAATGGACCCATGCAGTTCAAACCCATGTTGTTCAAGGGTCGATTTTAGTCTATTCTTTCTGGAACTCTTATTAGGTATATACTGGATCTCCACTTTTCTCTTATATTTTGTCTTTTTGCCTTATACTGCTGTTGTCTGAGGGAACTTCTCAGTTTTGTCTTTCACATCCCAAGTTCTGTTTTCCATAGCGCCCATTCTGCTAATTTCTTTCTCTTTTCTTTTTTTTTTAATTCAATTTTATTCATTTGGCTGCGTTGGGTCTTCATTGCTGCACGCGGGCTTTCTCTAGTTGTGGCGAGTGGGGGTTACTCTTCATTGCGGTACACGGGCTTCTCATTGCAGTGGCTTCTCTTGTTGCGGAGCACGGGCTCTAGGCGCGTGGGCTTCAGTAGTTGCGCCCCGCGGGCTTAGTTGCTCCACAGCTTGTGGGATCTTCCTGGACCAGGGCTCAAACCTGTGTCCCCTGCTTTGGCAGGTGGATTCTTAGCCACTGCGCCACCAGAGAAGCCCTCCTCTCTCTCTTTTAAGTCTCAGTCATATTTTTAATGTTCAGTAGCTTTTCTTCATTCTGTGATTCGCAGTTTTCATAGTAGCCTGTTCTTATTTTATGGATACAGTATTCTGTCAGTTCTCACCGAAGATACTAATTAGAATTTCAAAAACTTTTCCCCAGCCTCTTAAATTATCTTTGTTTAATTGGGGGTATGTTTGTTCTGCTTGTTTAGTTTCACATTTATTCATTTTCTTATTATTTGTTTATTTAATAAACTTTTAATTATGAGCGCATTAAATGTAAACATAATTGGAAAAAATAGTATAATGAATCCCCATGGATTCATCAACATTCTTCTGTTCTCATTTCATCTCCCCCCCCCACCCCCTCTGCTTTTTATATTTTGGCTAAAATATATTTTTTTAATCTTGTAAATCATATATATATATATATATATATATATATACACACATATATATATATAATTTCATTTGTAGATATTTAAGTATGTCACTTTGATAAATATAGGCATAAAAAAATAAACATAATACCATTATCACATCCAACAAAACCAACGATATTTTATTTTATTTATTTTTTAAAATAAATTTATTTATTTTATTTATTTATTTTTGGCTGCATTGTGTCTTCATTGCTGTGTGGGCTTTCCCTAGTTTTGGCCAGCAGGGGCTGCTCTTTGTTGCGGTGCCTGCAGCCTTCTCATTACGATGGCTTCTTTTGTTGCGGAGCACGGGCTCTAGGCGCGCGGGCTTCAGTAGTCGTGGCACGTGGGCTCAGGATTTGCGGCTCGCGGGCTCTAGAGCACAGGCTCAGTAGCTGTGGCTCACGGGCTCTAGAGTGCGGGCTCAGTAGTTGTGGCGCATGGGCTTAGTTGCTCCGCGGCATGTGGGATCTTCCCAGACCAGGGGTTGAACCTGTGTCCCCTGCATTGGCAAGCAGATTCTTAACCACTTGCCACCAGGGAAGCCCAACGATATTTTTAAAATACCTACTAATATTCAGTTTTCTCTCAATTATCTTTAAAATGTCTTTCTTGAGTTGGTTGGTTTGAATGAGTTTCCAAAGCATTTAGTTCTTGACTGTTACCTGTAACAGTCTCTCCCTCTCCCACCTTGTTACACCATTCATTTTTTTGTAGAAACTGACTTATTTGTTTAGTAGAATTTCATACATTTGGCTTTGGATGATTATATCATTGTGTTATTTATCGTGTTTTTCTGTCCTCTGTATTTCATATATGCTGGCAATTAGAACAGAGGCTTGATTAGATTCACCATATCTTTTTCACTGTTGGATTTCTCTACGTTTTTGGTGGCTTCTTGTGCATTCATAATTATAAATGAAAGTCTAGATTCACTTATTTTGAAAGGTGGTGAGACCTCCTTTGGAAGGTATGAATGATGGAGGTCTCCTGTGCTCTACAGGGGGGGCTTATCTTCTTAGTGGAGAGGGCGGGAATCAGCCAGAAGTCTTGTCCTTTTTCAGGCATGGATGGAAAGCGTGTGGCACATTGGCTTCATGCGTCAAGGAGAAAAGAAGTAGGGTGACCTCAATGGAAGAGAACGTTCTAGGAGTTCTGGTGCCAGATGAGCCTGTTGGTTTTTGTGCATTTTGCCTCCTTCATTGTGGCAACCCAGCATTGGCTGCTGTGCTTCCCAGTTTTTCTCTCTCTGATGCCCATGTTATAAGTCTGTGGAACTGCACCAACTGAAGCTAGACAGTTTTTGCTTACCAAGGCCTGGAGGTGAGCACCAGAGCTGGAGCAGAGCATGGGCGCGTCTCTTCTTGAAGATCTTGGCTAATTTGCATTCTTGGCCTCTCCTCGACCCAAGCGTAGAGATTTTCTGTGGTTGTTACGATAGCTCCACTTTTTCAAGAGACTCCTCGGTTTTCTTATTTTTGCTTTCAAACTAGTGACCTCTGATGGTTTTTCTTTCAGACTTGTTCTATGTGCCATACCTTTTAAAATATAGCTCCTTTTTGTCTACTAATGATAGCATTGTCTGTTTTTTTTTCTTTTATATTTAAGAAGGAAGAAGAAGAAAATACATCAGCACAGTGTCACTATCTTGAACTGAAATTCTCACGGTTTACTTTTATATACTGTTTAACTCACCTTCAGAGCAAAGCCACAGCTTGTCAGAAATTGTAGACATGGATAATCCCTTTTTCCCCAAAGCAATCATATTTACTTAAACTTTTCTTCCCCATTACAGATGTTAAAAAATATTACTTGGTATTCAGAACGGGTTTTAACTGAAATTTCACTGGGGAGTCTCCTGATACTGGTTGTAATAAGAACTATTCAGTACAACATGACAAGGACAAGAGTAAGTATTCCGTAGCTATTTTTCTACCTTTATACATACAGCACAATGAAGACTGTAGTTTAAAGCAATCTCAATATTTAGAGTGCAAACGTTCTCATGGAATATGGTGGAAAAATATAGACCAACATATAGTCACTGTATTGTGATCCTAAGGTAATGTTTAAAGTGTCTGCTTCTTAATATTTCATAGGTGGTATGATCAGAGCTATTTTACATGTAATAGAAAATAAGCAGTGGAGCACATTTAGTTAAAAGATGTTGTATGTCTTTGCTGGACTGATAAAACTGATTTACCTTTTAAAAGTAGCAACAACAAACTGTAAGAAGATACAAGCACAAGAAAATAGGAATTCAGATGGGAAAGAAATGGAGAAAAAGAGAATACTTTAAAGAGTAAAAGGAAAATTTCAACTAGATTGTATTTGCTATGCCTGGGAGCAAATTTCAGTTCTAGTCGCTAGAGAAGCGATATACAGAATTCATAGCTTAGAGAAGTGGTCAAATTTACTGCACCGTTTTCAGTTACGCCCCTCTGGGAGGCTAACATGGGTTAGCCTTTCCACAGTCTTTTATCTGAAACTCTTGGAGCCGCATATGTTTTAGCACGGAGAATTTTTTGATTTTAGAAAGATAATTATAGTTTGTATGCTATACTATATGTAACCATGAGGTTCTGGAGCCGCGCACTGTAACTAAACATTAATATTTCTGCAGCAAAATAGTTCAGTATTCTCCAGGGTGGGCTTAATGAAGACCATAAATAGCATCATTATCTTTTGTGCCAGATGTTGGTTCCAAACTAGCAGTGAAAAAACTTTGGATTTTCAGTGCTTTATGGATTTTGGAATTAGAGAAAACAGATTGTGGATCTGCACTTTCTAAAATCAGTGACAATTGAGTTTACATTTGCTTCTAGTTAACCTTGCTTAAAATGGCGAGAAGACTCGATGCATGTTTTAAACTTGCTGTTTTCTGACAGGACAAGTACCTTCACACAAATTGTTTGGCAGCTTTAGCAAATATGTCGGCACAGTTTCGTTCTCTCCATCAATATGCTGCCCAGAGGATCATCAGGTAAATATGAGCTTTAAAAGAAATGCTGATTTTTGCCTTTTAGCTGGCCTATTGAAAAGGATACTATGGTGGTCCCTTTTAAAATGCTATCTGCAAGGAATATCACATTTTCCTACTTATTTTTTATCACCTTCTTGTCTGGCTGAAAATACCTTGTTCTGCTTTGTTTTCTAACCCAAGGTTTTCTATCAAAGTTAATTGTATTTGCTTTCAACCTTTTGATAAAATCTAGTTTTAAAATTTGTGTGTTAGCCTTTTACAGCAGAGCAGGTCTATGTCTTAGTAATGCAGACTAAATCTTAATTCACATATTTGCTGAGCATTTTATAGAGCATCACTCTACCCTTTTCAAAAGCAGTTATCTGTTTTAGAGAATTCTTTCCGTGGCAGTTAACCATTGTATTAGTTTCCCAATGCTGCTGTAACAAATTACCACAAATTAATGGCTTAAAGCAACACAAATTTATTATACAATTCTATAGGTTAGAAGTTCAGCAAGGGTCTTACCAGGCTAGAATCAAGATGTCAGTGGGGCTGCATTCCCTTCTGGAGGCTCTAGAGGAGAGTCTCTTTCCTTGCCTTTTCCAGCTGCTAGAAGCTGCCTGCATTCCTTGGCTCATGGCCCCTTCCTTTCCTTTCAAAGCCAGCAACAGTAGGTTGTTGAGTTCTCCTCACATCTTATCACTCTGACTTCCTCTTCTACTGTGAGGTAGACCTTGGGCCTACCTTCTACTGTGAGGTAGGCCTTGGGCCTACCTGAATAATCCAGGATGATCTACCCATTTCAGGGTCCTTAGCTGAATCACAACCACAGCAGAGTCCTGTTTGCCATGTGAGGTAACATATTCATAGGCTCGTGGAAGTCAGAATGTGGATATTTTGGGGGAGCCATTATTCTGCCTGTCAGAACATCACCAGAAACTCCCGTCCCTTACCTGTTCTTTGCCAAAGGCACAATCTTTAAGGTTAGGAAAGCTCATTAACGAATGAATGAATAACTGTCATTTGCAGGATTTAACGAATATGGTTACTTTCTGGTCTTCAGGTAGGATGCTCGGTATTGCCCTAGAAGCTCTAAAGTAGAACATTTTTTATGTAGTCAGTGACATTAGATCCTTTCTTTTAATTCTTGCTTTTGGGGCAATGCAGCTCTGATAATTAGTTGTTGCGTTCCAGTCATTGGTGGTTATCACAACCCCATATCACTTTTTAAATTCTGATCTCACTTTCCGCCCTTTGGTTAGAGACATTTATTGACCTGGGCTCATTTTTAACAATCAGTTAGAATTAACTTATGCTCTTAGTCTGTTTATTTATCCTCAGAATTTAGCACAGGATATTTTCCCTTGACTCACTGTTTACTTTAATCATACATTATTTTGGATTTGTTTGTGTATTTGTTTGTACTTGAGAAATTGTCCAGTTGACTGACTTTGGACTAACGCCGACTTCGTGATTGAAAGTAAACATGGTGTCTCCTCATACCTCAGATTCTTCCAGGTGTTCTGAAGAGCCTCTAGTTTCTAAAAATTGACCTTTGTCACCATGCTGTATTTCAGCATGACAGATGTAATGATATCTGTGCTGCTTCGTGGTCTATTTTTCTTTGTATGTGGAGTTTTATAAAGGTTTTAGGAAGATTTCATTACAAAATTTTCCTCAACTGATATAATAAACATTTGGACTGTTCAATATGAAAATGCCAGATGGACTGGTTCAGGATTTAAGTTCTGATAAAATGATTCAAGTAAGATTAAATAAAAATTTTCTAGGTGTCAGAGTTGGAAAAAATGCAAATAAAGCATTGTGCCCAATTTTCTGTGATGACTGAGGTAGAAACCAATAGTATTTGGAGAAATAAGAAATGTAATTTAGATTTGTGATTTGAGACTATTTAGATCAAGTTTATCATCATTAAG
Organism: Lipotes vexillifer; assembly: GCF_000442215.2. Lineage (NCBI taxonomy): Eukaryota > Metazoa > Chordata > Mammalia > Artiodactyla > Lipotidae > Lipotes > Lipotes vexillifer. The sequence goes on from NW_006792448.1 coordinate 2,140,131, forward strand.
GAATAATGCTTTACTTCAATTTTATTGGCGCTTTATTTAGCATTTAGTGAGGAACTGTGTTATGCAATGCAGGGAATATCAAAATTAGTTATAAAAATTCCTACCCTTAAATAGCTTCTAATTCAATAGCCGAGATAAAGCAAAGACCAACATATGTCATATCTAGCAGAATGTAGTAAATATTATAATGAAAGAAAAATTCCTGTGGTGAGGGCAAGTGGTTGGTTCAGAGAATGGTGAGGTGACATCTCATTGAGAAATCAGGCAAGGTGAGTAGAGAGAGATGGCTCTAGAGACTGGCCTGATAGGGGAAAGCATCAACCAAACAAACCAAAACAAAACAAGAGGGGGTGTGGTGAGAGAGCATGGTTTATATTTAGAAAATAACCAGTCCATTCAGTTGGCATGTTGTGGACCAGTACAGGGATTATCAGCTTTTTGTTGTTGTTGTTGTTGTTGTTGTTGTTGTTGTTGTTGCGGTACGCGGGCCTCTCACTGTTGTGGCCTCTCCCGTTGCGGAGCAGAGGCTCCGGACACGCAGGCTCAGCGGCCATGGCTCACAGGCCCAGCCGATCCGCGGCATGTGGCATCTTCCCGGACTGGGGCACGAACCAGCATCCCCTGCATCGGCAGGCGGACTCTCAACCACTGCGCCACCAGGGAAGCCCCCAGTACAGGGATTATAAGAGAGAAGCCTGAAAGAACAAGCTGGGGCCTCCTTGTGGAGGGGCTTAGCTATTAGATCCACAGTTTAGGATAATGGAAAGAATAGAAAGAAGAGAAGGTGTCACCTTTTCTACCGACAAAAAAGAAAATGTCAGTGAATGAGTTGTAAATGGATTTGAAGAGAAATACTTTAATGTAAATGCCTAGAGTTATCAGCTTCAGCAGATGATATTGGTCTGTTGTTTGTCACACTGCAGTTCTCAAAGTGCCCCCAGTAGTGCCAGTGCTTCTGGTCCAAGCGCCATAGTGGAGTAGCCAGTGTGGACCAGAGCATCGCATCATGCAGGAGGGAGCTTGTTAGAAATGCAGAGTGTTGGCCTGGTTTCAGATCTGCTGAATCAGAATCTTCCATTTTAACAAGATCTCTGAAAGATTTGTGCATGCATTAAAGTTGGGAAAGTACTTTGAGTTTGGGCATGGAAATCAAGATTAATAAACACTTAGAAAACACTCGTGTTGAATTGGAAGTGGGGGCCAGCGTTTTTGTATCTTGAGGAAACTCATTTTCTACTAAATGTTTGTGAGGAAACTCATTTTCTACTAAATGTTTGTGTTTAGGGTATAAAATTGTAAAGTATAATAAGGAATGCATAACCAAAAACTGTTTAGATACACAGAAGATTTATTGTAGCAGCACAACTCAAGATTCACCAGATGCTCTAGTAACTCCTTCAAATGACAAGTAATTAGTTTTCATGTACACGGTTTCTAACTCCTTTTTTAGGAAGAGACTACACAATTTTGTAGCTGTCGTTTGCAAAGCTTTGAGGAGCCAGTATTTCATGTGATCTTCAACAAAATGCAAAACAGAGTAACATGTTTCATTGCTGTGAAAGTAGGATGTGAATAAAGCTTTAAAAAGTCTTCTTAGTTGGGGCTTCCCTGGTGGCGCAGTGGTTGAGAGTCCGCCTGCCCATACAGGGGACATGGGTTTGTGCCCCACTCCGGGAAGATCCCACATGCCGCAGAGCGGCTGGGCCCGTGAGCCATGGCTGCTGAGCCTGCACGTCCGGAGCCTGTGCTCCGCAACGGGAGAGGCCACAACAGTGAGAGGCCCGCGTTCTGCAAAAAAAAATGTCTTCTTAGTTGGACATAAATGTATGGAATGATTTCATATGGTGTCTAAGCTGTTGTCTCATATTAAATGACACTGCGTTTTCCACAAACTCTTGGTATTCTAGAAAAATCACAGACATACGTGATATAGGTTTTGCTCACCTATGAAATTTTTTGAATATGCTGTAAGCATGGATATTTGATATGATCATTATTTGGAATTATAGGGCTATTAATTCAGTTAAAACATTTATGTGGAGTAGATTATATGCAAGGGATTGTTGTGAGTTACGAATATATGATCACTTAATTCCTGCCCTTAAGACTTTCCGTATTGCCTGTCTTACTCTCCCCCCCCCCACAACCCCCACACTGGCTCCTTCCTCTGGCTCCCCCTTCACCTTTGGCTTAACAGGTACTTATACTTTTCTCCAATATTTCATCCTAGATTGTTCCTCTCATCTTTGCTCATTTTCCTTGCGAGTTCACATCTATGCCTGTGACTTCACCTACTCTACAAGAGCACAGACTCTGAGTTTGGGATTCCAGCTTCAAAACTGACTAGCTATGGAATTTTGGAGAAGTTACTTAACTTCTCTGTACAGCAGTTTCCCCATCTATACAGTGGGGTGGCAGTAGTTGCTATCTCAATGAATAGGGTGAAGATTAAGCGAATTAATATTTGAAAAGGGCCTGGCACATAACGTTCACGATACGTGTTGACCCCTTTAAACCTAACTGCTAAACTCACTACCTGGATATCCCACACTTGCCTCAGAGTTTTATTACGTTTAAAACAGAACTCGTTTTTATTTTTATTTATTTATTTTCTGTTTATTATTATTTTTTGGCTGCGTAGGGTCTTAGTTGTGGCACGCAGGATCTTTGTTGAGGCATGCGGGATCTTTCATTGCTGCGCTCGGGCTTCTCTCTAGTTGTGGCATGTGGATTTTCTCTCTAGTTGTGGCACATGGGCTCCAGGGCATGTGGGCTCTGTAGTTTGCGGCACGTGGGCTCTAGTTGATGCGTGCAAGCTCAGTAGTTGGGGCATGCGGGCTTTGTTGCCCCATGGCATGTGGGATCTTAGTTCCCCAACCAGGGATTGAACCCCTGTCCCCTGCATTGGAAGGCAGATTCTTTACCACTGGACCACCAGGGAAGTCCCTGGAACTTGTTTTTGTTTATTTATTTTAAAATACATTTTATTTACTAATTGATTGATTGATTGCTGCTCTGGGTCTTCGTTGCTGCCTGCGGGCTTTCTCTAGTTGCGGTGAGCGAGGGCTACTCCTCGTTACAGTGCACAGGCTTCTCATTGCAGTGGCTTCTCTTGTTGCAGAGCTCGGGCTCTCGGTGCACAGACTTCAGTAGTTGTGGGTCACGGGCTCTAGAGTGCAGGCTCAGTAGTTGTGGCTCACGGGCTCTAGAGTGCAGGCTCAGTAGTTGTGGCTCACGGGCTCTAGAGTGCAGGCTCAGTAGTTGTGGCTCACGGGCTCTAGAGTGCAGGCTCAGTAGTTGTGGCTCACGGGCTCTAGAGTGCAGGCTCAGTAGTTGTGGCGCACAGGCTTAGTTGCTCTGCGGCATGTGGGATCTTCCCGGACCAGGGCTCGAACCCGTGTCCCCTGCATTGGCAGGAGGACTCTTAACCACTGTGCCACCAGGGAAGTCCCTGGAACTCATTATTAAACGTGCTCTTCCTGTTAAATTCCCTATCCTAGGTAATGACTCTCACTACAGCCATCTAAATTGCCAAGTTAGAAACTTACAAGTAATTCTGTGCCCTTTTTTTCCTTCCCCTCAAATGCTCTACCTGACTGGGCCCTGGTGTTCTAACTCTACCATTGTAACTTGCATTCATACTGTTTCTGTCTCCACTACTGCTGCGTTAGTTCACGTGTTCATCATCTTCACTCAAAACTATGTCTTTAGTCAGCCCAGTCCTTTTGCCTCCCTCCCTGCCCCTCTACGGTCGACCCCTGCACTGCTCCGTTCATTCGAGAAGCATTGCTTCCTATGCTTAAAATCATTAAATGCCTTCCTGTTGCCAGCAGGTTAAAATTCAACCTCCTTAAAGCTGTGGCTCTCAAACATGGGTGGTTTTGCCCTCAGGGGACAGGAGTCAAGGTGGTTTATTTGTGTTTTTTTTTTTATTTTGAGGGTTTTTTTTTGCTGTTTTGTTTTGTTTTTGTTTTTTTCTGTTGGCGCAACTGGGGAGGAGGTTGCTACTGACATCTAGTGGGTAGAGGCCAGAAATATTGCTAAATATCCTGTAATACACAGGACAGCAAAGAATTATCCAGCCCCAAGTGTCATTGTGCTGGGGCTGAGGAGCCTTGTCTTAGAATGGGCCTTGTCTGCCCAGCTGGCTCTACTCAGCTCCTCCGTGGCGGGCCAGGAGCCACACAGCCAGTTTCTGGCCCAGGGGCTAGTTTCTGGGGTAGGAGCGGAGAGGAGAGGGCAGGGAAAGGAAGAATATCACATGTTAGAAATATGGTTTCTCTCACAGAAGGTGTGAGGGAGAGAGAACTTCAGAGTCTTACCCTGGCCAGTGTAGTTGCTTGTGACACACTGGCCTTGCCTGAAGTTTTAAGTCTCGTTGCTCAAGCAGAGTAGTAATTACTGGAGATAAAGATTTGTCTTAGATTTCTTTGCGTCACTTTACAAGAGTAGCTGTTAGTAGGTACACAAGAGAATTTTAATAAATACCTAGCCACTGATTCTTAGGAGATGGGCGGGCATCTGGGATTTGAGCTTAGTTGTGGCACCCATCATTCATTCTGAGACTCAACCTAAATTGATTCATCCCATTTTGCAGATATATGCTGCTGCTTGAAACTAGTGAAGTTGATGACAGTGCACATTAAGGAAAACTTTATGGTCTTTCAAACTTCCTGAGAATAAAATAATAAAAAACATGGATTAGATTTTAATTAAAGCTATTTAATTACAGTGCTGGTTTTGTTTTTTGTTTTTTTTTGTTGTTGTTTTTTTGCTGCGGTACGCGGGCCTCTCACTGTTGTGGCCTCTCCCGTTGCGGAGCACAGGCTCCAGACGCGCAGGCCCAGTGACCACGGCCCACGGGCCCAGCCGCTCCGCGACATGTGGGATCCTCCCAGACCGAGGCACGAACCCGCGTCCCGTGCATCGGCAGGCGGACTCTCAACCACTGCGCCACGAGGGAAGCCCTTGTTTTTTGTTTTTTTTTTGTAAAATCTAGTCATGTAATTTAAGAACTTTTAAATACTTCAATTCATAATTTATGCTTACACGTTTTCTAACTGTTAATAGCCACTAGTAGTGAACATATACTCTTCAGATTTTAACCAAGTTCACTGCTGTCCATCTTGTCTTTGTCTAGCTCCAGGCTGGCAATTTATGTAAGGTGCCTTGTTGTGCTCTACACATGTAATGATACATATTATAGTCACGCAGCCTTTTTCTGAAGACTACAAAAACACATTTTGCCTTATTTAACTCTGGGTGGTTAATTCCTCTAATTTGGACAAATATAGATGTTTCAGAATGTCCTATGGAATCAAAGAAAGTTGGACAATTTGCTTTTAATTAATACCTCCTAGTATTAGCTTACCACATCAGGCTTCCTCACTTTTGTCCCCACTGAATGAAGTCTTCAGGAGTTGATTGTTTTTCTAAACCAAATAATACATTGAACCGAAAAATACAAGAGAATGTTAAGAAGCAAAATGGCCTGTTTGTTGTTGGGATACATTTATATTATACAATGTAAAATATTCAGATATAGTAACATGTCTGGTTATTTCTCTTGTTTGAGAAATAACCAATATTTGAGAAATATTGGTTATTTCTTGGTTTTGATATTTCAGGAATACTGCCTAATTTTAAAAATAAGGTCCATTTAATGATAAATTCGTACCTGTCACCTTTAGTGTTTCATCACTTCTCTCTCTTTTGTTACATTTAAGACTGGTAAAAGTCTGGAGGCTTATATAATTTAAGGTGTTGGTGTTGCACAGCTGACAAGTGGCTATGCAGACACTTGGCTGACAAGTTTGTCCAGATTAAAAGCCCACGCCTATTCCACTGCACTGTCATGGAAAGACTGGCAGGGCATTATTAATGAGAGTAATTCACCTGCCACGGGACCATCAATCCAAGCTCTCTGGGGTTTTCTGAAACAGATGGTTCTCTGCAATCTAGGGTAGCTAAGCCCTTGTTGATTATTCAGTTTGCTGCCCCCCACCCCTCATTCCAGCTTCCTTCCAGTATAGCTAAACCCCTAAAGTTATAGTAGCAAAGACTGGGTCTTTCTTTCTTTCCTCCTCCCTCCCTCCCTCCCTCCCTCCCTGCCTGCCTCCCTTCCTTCCTTCCTTCCTTCCTTCCTTCCTTCCTTCCTTCCTTCTTTCCTTCCTTCCTTCCTTCCTTCCTTCCTTTTATCTCTCTTTCTTTCTTGAACTGGCTAGTTGAGAAAGGTATGGATGTGTCAGGTATTGCAATACAGAGTATATGGGTATTTTCCTAGAAAATAAACATGGAAAAAAGGACAAGAACTGTATATATTTCAGCCTGAAACTTAATATTTTTCTTACATCTAATCCTTGATGTTACATTTTTTTAAACTTTTTGCCAGAATTTACATATTTATTTATTTAATAAATAAATTTATTTATTTTTGGCTGCGTTGGGTCTTCTTTGCTGCGCGCGGGCTTTTCTCTGGTTGTGGCGAGCGGGGGCTACTCTTCATTGCAGTGCACGGGCTTGTCATTGCAGTGGCTTCTCTTGTTGCAGAGCACGTGCTCTAGGCGCGTGGGCTGCAGTAGTTGGGGCTCATGGGCTCAGTAGTTGTGGCTTGCGGGCTCTAGAGTGCAGGCAGTAGTTGGGCTCACGGACTTAGTTGCTCCGCGGCATGTGGGATCGTCCTGGACCAGGGCTCGAACCCATGTCCCCTACATTGGCAGGCAGATTCTTAATCACTGCGCCACCAGGGAAGTCCCTGATGTTAGATTTTATTTTTAATTCAATAAGTACTTATTGAGCTTCTGCTGTAAGCATACCACTGCTAAAGTCCTCTTTAGTTTCATATTTGTTTACATTTTAATTTCAGACAAATGTGATTCATTTTATTTAGAAATTAAGTGTTATAGTCATGTTGGTTTTATTTTTTAACACTTAATTCAATTTCAACCTCGTATCATTTTCTGATTTCATTGTAGTTAGGAAATTGTTTCTTTTTTTTAACGTTTTTATTGGAGTATAATTGCTTTACAATGGTGTGTTAGTTTCTGCTTTATAACAAAGTGAATCAGTTATACATATACATATATCCCCATATCTCTTCCCTCTTGCATCTCCCTCCCTCCCACCCTCCGTATCCCACCCTTCTAGCTGGTCACAAAGCACCGAGCTGATCTCCCGTGCTATGCGACTGCTTCCCACTAGCTATCTGTTTTACATTTGGTAGTGTATATATGTCCATGCTACTCTCTCACTTTGTCCCAGCTTACCCTTCCCCCTCCCCTGTCCTCAAGTCCATTCTCTAGTAGGTCTGCATCTCCATTCCTGTCTTACCCCTAGGTTCTTCATGACCATTTTTTTTTTTTTTAGATTCCATATATATGTGTTAGCCTACAGCATTTGTTTTTCTCGTTCTGACCTCACTCTGTATGACAGACTGTAGGTCCATCCACCTCACTACAAATAACTCAATTTCGTTCCTTTTTATGGCTGAGTAATATTCCATTGTATATATGTGCCACATCTTCTTTATCCATTCTTCTGTTGATGGACACTTAGGTTGCTTCCATCTCCTGGCTATTGTAAATAGAGCTGCAGTGAACATTGTGGTCCATGGCTCCTTTTGAATTATGATTTCCTCAGGGTATATGCCCAGTAGTGGGATTGCTGGGTCATATGGTAGTTATATTTGTAGTTTTTTAAGGAACCTCCATACTGTTCTCCATAGTGGCTGTATCAGTTTACATTCCCACCAACAGTGCAAGAGTGTTCCCTTTTCTCCACACCCTCTCCAGCATTTATTGTTTGTAGATATTTTGATGATGGCCATTCTGACCGGTGTGAGATGATATCACATTGTAGTTTTGATTTGCATTTCTCTGATGATTAATGATGCTGAGCATTCTTTCATGTGTTTGTTGGCAATCTGTATATCTTCTTTGCAGAAACGTCTGTTTAGGTCTTCTGCCCATGTTTGGATTCGGTTGTTTTTTTTTTTTTGATATTGAGCTGCATGAGCTGCTTGTAAATTTTGGAGGTTAATTCTCCGTCAGTTGCTTCATTTGCAAATATTTTCTCCCATTCTGAGGGTTGTCTTTTGGTCTTGTTTATGGTTTCCTTTGCTGTGCAAAAGCTTTTAACTTTCATTAGGTCCCATTTCTTTATTTTTCTTTTTATTTCCATTTCTCTAGGAAGTGGGTCAAAAAGGATCTTGCTGTGATTTATGTTATAGAGTGTTCTGCCTATGTTTTCCTCTAAGAGTTTGATAGTTTCTGGTCTTAAATTTAGGTCTTTAATCCATTTTAAGGTTATTTTTGTGTATGGTGTTAGGGTGTGTTCTAATTTCATTCTTTTACTTGTACCTGTTTTCCCAGCACCACTTATTGAAGAGGCTGTCTTTTCTCCATTGTATATTCTTGCCTCCTTTATCAAGGATAAGGTGACCATATGTGCATGGGTTTATCTCTGGGCTTTCTATTCTGTTCCATTGATCTATATTTTGGTTTTTGTGCCAGTATCATACTGTCTTGATTACTGTAGTTTTGTAGTATAGTCTGAAGTCCGGGAGCTTGATTCCTCCAGCTCCATTTTTCTTTCTCAAGATTGCTTTGGCTATTCAGGGTCTTTTGTGTTTTCATACAAATTGTGAAACTTTTTTGTTCTAGTTCTGTGAAAAATTCAAGTGGTAGTTTGATAGGGATTGCATTGAATCTGTAGATTGCTTTGGGTAGTATAGTCATTATCACAATGTTGATTCTTCCAGTCCAAGAACATGGTATATGTCTCCATCTATTTGTATCATCTTTAATTTCTTTCATCAGTGTCTTATAATTTTCTGCATACAGGTCTTTTGTCTCCTTAGGTAGGTTATTCCAAGGTATTTTATTCTTTTTGTTGCAATGGTAAATGGGAGTGTTTTCTTGATTTCACTTTCAGATTTTTCATCATTAGTGTATAGGAATGCCAGAGTTTTCTGTGCATTAATTTTGTATCCTGCTACTTTACCAAATTCATTGATTAGCTCTAGTAGTTTTCTGGTAACATCTTTAGGATTCTCTATGTATAGTATCACGTCATCTGCAAACAGTGACAGCTTTACTTCTTCTTTTCCGTTTCGGATTCCTTCTCTGATTGCTGTGGCTAAAACTTGCAAAACTGTGTTGAGTAATAGTGGTGAGAGTGGGCAACCTTGTCTTGTTCCTGATCTTAGTGGAAATGGTTTCAGTTTTTCACCATTGAGGATGATGTTGGCTGTGCATTTGTCATATATGGCCTTTATTATGTTGAGGTAAGTTCCCTCTGTGCCTGCTTTCTGGAGGGTTTTTATCATAAATGGGTGTTGAATTTTGTCGAAAGCTTTCTCTGCATCTATTGAGAGGATCATATGGTTTTTCAATTTTGTTAATACGGTGTATCACATTGATTGATTTACATATACTGAAGAATCCTTGCATTCCTGGGATAAACTCCACTTGATCATAGTGTATGATCCTTTTAATGTGCTATTGGATTCTGTTTGCTAGTATTTTGTTGAGAATTTTTGCATATATGTTCATCAGTGATATTGGTCTGTAGTTTTCTTTTTTTGTGACATCTCTGTCTGGTTTTGGTATCAGGGTGATGGTGGCCTCGTAGAATGAGTTTGGGAATGTTCCTCTCTCTGCTGTATTTTGGAAGAGTTTGAGAACAGTAAGTGTTAGCTCTTCTCTAAATGTTCGATAGAATTCGCCTGTGAAGGCATCTGGTTCTGGGCTTTTGTTTGTTGGAAGATTTATTTTTTTGCGGTACGCAGGGCTCTCCCTGTTGTGGCCTCTCCCGTTGTGGAGCACAGGCTCCGGACGCACAGGCTCAGCGGCCATGGCTCACGGGCCCAGCCGCTCCGTGGCATGTGGGATCTTCCCGGACCGGGGCACGAACCCACGTCCCCTGCATCGGCAGGCGGACTCTCAACCACTGTGCCACCATGGAAGCCCTAAGTATTTCTTTTAAACTTATGTGATTTATTTTTTAAAAGACAGAGTTAACTTTTTCTTGCCCAGTGCCTGGGCCATAAAGTAGTTCCAGTTTCTCCCTTGCTTTTGGTCTTTGCTGATCCTTGTTTGCTCTTGACAAAGCAGTAGCCAAGGAAGGAAGGAGGAATGTTTTGCCTTAAAAATACGGCTTCCTAAAAAAAAAAAAAAAAAAGTCTAACTTCCTACAGCCAGTGATACTTTGAAGGTAGCTACATTTTTCAGGAAATCCTGTGACATGGTTTGCTTTTCAGCTTAGCCCTTTCTTTAGAAGTTATATTGAGAGTGCTTAGACAGCTCCCAGTTGAAAATTCGTAAGTGTTCAATAGAAAATTTCTAACTGTTCAGAGATTATTATTATACAACAAAGGGTCTTTGTAGACTTGATCGGACATGTGAAATGTTAATAATTTGAAGTTTAGTTTCAGTTTAGACTGCTGGAACGTTCAGAATGTCAAGTTTTAAAGAAGCATCTCATACATTTATCTGAATTTTGATTTCTTATAAGTAAAGACCTTTGTGGACAAAATTGTCACATGGGAAAGTAAACATTAAAATAATTGTCATAGAGCTTTATAAAGTGTTACATTTATATTATAGAGGTAATGGGAGGGTTCATACCTTGTCCTCTTAGCCATGAATTATTAAGCCTCCATTTCTGTCTACTACTGTGAAGAATCTGAGACTTTTGCTGTACTCTCAAGCTAACAGATTAGCCTGCCGCAGTTTTGAGGATCCTCTTAGAGACAGTTTCTTGCTCACAGTAGTGTGAGCCAGAGTATCATCATTTTCTTGTGTGGTTCCCCACGCCCACTGGGCAGTGTGACCAGGGTCACGTGACATCTGCACATGCAGTGGCTTGCATTACTGGAGAGAACCCTGAGATTAGGAAACCGCATCTTTTATAATAGGCTTCAAGCAAACCTGCCCAAACTTTGCTTTGGATGGAGATACCTTTCATATATTTGATGGCAGCAAACTGCCCTCTGCTTTAGAGGGAGTCACCATCTCTACTATCCACATCTGTTCACTCTACAAAATTCATGAAAAGAGAATCCAGAGCACAAGGCTGCTAATACCTCTGCTTTCAAGATGTACAGAAACACCAGAGACCCATGGGGAACTCTCCCTATAGTCTTAGTACCTAGTTATGCCTTTCTGTTGCCAATTGGAAAAACCTGTCACCAAGTCATTAAGGTAGCTAGTTGATACTGTTCTAGCTAAGGCATGGGATTTATGTGTCTTAGAAGGAGTAGTAAAGGACTGACTGGCCTCACTAGCCTCTGCTGTGTCCACGTGTCATAATGAGTCTCCTGCTCAGGTGTCAGTGTCATTAATGCAATCCTTAAAGCCTTGTTTCTGAGTGGCTTTGACATAACCCAAGTATTTTTGTATTAAACACAAATCATAAAATTTTAGGTTTGGAAGGGCCCTTAAAGAACATCTAAGAGAAGTGTGCACATTTTACATATGGAAGTATTGACACCTAGATTTATTATGTGACTTGTCTAAGTGAACACTATTGCAGAAGCAGATGTAGAAATCAAGCCTCCCAGCTCCTTGCCTAATCTTCTTCCCAGAACAAAAGAGAAAAAAGGTGTGTGTTCACGCACACATATTCTCTCTTTCTCTCCCTTTCTCTTTTACATAGTTGTGATACCTGATACGTTTAAAATGCTAAGCCAGGTAAGAGAAATAAAATGACTTAATAAAGCATTTTCTTTCTTGATGAATTGCGCATGCTTCACGGACTTTGTAAAAAGCACCTTTGCCAAGACAAAGAAACAAGGATTGTGCTAACAGGAGAAATGAGAGTAAACAGAAGGATAAAGAGATTTTCAATGACTCACGTGTTCCATATAAACACATGCAGAATCGGATGTACCTGAGACAGGGACCCACAGGGAAGGGAGAATGCTTCTTTAGGAGAGGTAGGAGGATAGTTGGGAAAAGGTAGCTGCCGCAAAGGTGGGTAAGTACTCCCTATCAACAGTACTGATGAGTGTTCTGAGCATTTAACATTTGTTTATTCATTTAATGGGCCTCGATTTCCTCATTTACAAAATGGGAATATCCTCTTAGGACAGCCGTGAGGAATAAATGGGTTATTAACGTAAAGCACTTAGAATAGAGTCTTTTCAATAGCAATCACCTAGGAATTATCAGAGGGAAAAAAAATCTTGCTTGTTAGAGGACAGACAGCACCATGTCTTGCTTGTGGTGGCTCAGTAGGTATTGGAACGAATGATGAAATTCTGACACTCTAACTGGATTAAAAGAAAAACAGTTAAAATCTACAGCTCTAGGTTAAGAGGAAACAACATGCCACATAGACCGCCTTTGTTATTTTTGTTTTTTTGTATGGCTGGGATCTGCCATATGCTGCATACTAGGCCCTATACAACATGTTACTTGTCTTATCTGATGATATGGGTATTATTATTTCCATTTTATAGTGAAGAAACTAGATTTCAAAGAAGTAATTTATTTAAGGTCACCTTGCTGGACAGTGACAATGCTGGGGTTTAAGCCTTCATCTGTCCTCCATCCATAATACTGTACTACCTTCCACTGTCAAATGCTTCTTGTAAATGAGGTTTTAAACTAAAAGCATGCAAATAATTTGTGTACAAGAATTTTAATATCGCATCCTGCCCTGGGTGAGTTGTTTCTGACCTTTCTAAGCATGTGATCCCCTTGTTGACATACTTTTAAAAACTGTTGACTATCTTTTACTAACTGAGAAGATTCCAGAGTGAATTGTGGGGTCTCACATACCTCGTGATACTGTAGCAGCTTTTCTCATTTGGGGTTCTGTGAGGGAGTCAAGCCCTGTGGAGAATGACATGAGTGACAGTTTTTTCAGTTCTTCCAAGGGTGGCACATAGACAACACTTTCCTAAACATGTAGCAGAGAATTTGATTGATTACCAGATTTACACCTTCTTAGGAACTCTGGTTGAAAAAAATCTGAAGGGATTTTTGGGGTTGAAACCCATAAGTTAAGAAAAACTACTATAGGAACCCAGTGTGACACTCCTGTTAGTGATGTTTTTCCATCTAAAATGTGCCTGTTTTCTTACCTTCATTAGTCAAACATGAAGATCATACTGAAGCCCAGGAACATTTGTATATTATTTACTTGATGAATTTTCATGACCCCATTAGTCCTGGCAACTCAGAAGTGTACACAACCCTGTCATTATTTACTGCTATAAACATAATCGTGGTACCTTTGTACATAAGGTAATCAAAGACCTTCATATCATTACACATTTCCCATTTAGAATCACTCAGTCTTAAATAAATCACTGGGATTCTACATATACCCTCTGAGAAACTAGAGTAACTGGGTTCTAATAATGTTTTCTTCATGGAGTGTTTTATAACACGATTGTGATTTTTTAAAACAAGGGTAGGTATTTTGGGGTCATTTAATCGTTTATCCAATATTTTGTACGTCTGCTTGTGTTAGACATTGCTGGTCATTGGAGGTTCGCGTCATATATTTGTGCCCTGCTTTCAAAGAGCTTCTCATCTGGCTGAGGCAGTGGGTTAACAGTCATCGGGCAGCGTGGGTAGTACGCTGACGACAGGGCGACAAGGGAGAGAGCAGACAGCTAACCTGAACACCACTGCACCCTTCTCCGGTGAGGTGATGCTTGCGTTATCTGAAGAGGTGAGCAGTCTACCCTCTTTTATATTGGTGATAAGGGAGACAGTTCTTTTCTCCATCTGTCTTGCTCTCGCTAAACTTCCTTTAGAAACGCTAGGTAAGGTTTCATTTGTATAAATATAGCTCCCATTTAGCTACCTACAGAAAAACTCACAAAACTTAACTTTATCTAACTCGATTCCTATAGGAAGGTGATAAAATTTTTTAAAAATATGTATTTAAACAAAAACTACTACTGCAGAAGCCATCTGGCAAGCTGACCTTAGAGCAACTTTATTTTCCTATTCAGAAAACTTTTCAACTTGTGTTACAGTTGTCACGTTATTGGAATACTCATGTGACTTTAAAATTTGGTTTGACTAAAGATGCAGATTACATCAGCACTTCCCAGGTGGAATGGGATGGGAATTGGCAAGGAAAGCGTGTGGTGTGTGTTGTTGTGGGAAAACTACTAGCATAGAAAGTGCCTTGCTGAACCTGTGAATCTGTAAATTATCAAATTAGCTAGAGTCAGTGGACAAACTTAAGTATCATTTAAAGACTTTTCAAATAAGTGACCAGTGTTTTCCTTTTTAATTTGGAAATTTCAAAACGTATTTAAAGAGCATGCTATAATGAGCCTGTAGGTTCCCATCCCTGAGCTTCAACAAATATATCAATTCATGACCAGCATTATTTTGTTTATACCTCTACCTTTGCCTCCTTATTTTGAAGCAATTTCTGACATTTCATCTATCAAAATTGCATTATGTTAAAGGATGACTTTTTATGACAGTCTGTTATGATTTGGTCCCTCCACAAGTGGTAGAGAGAAAAATAAAATCAGTGTTACCACTGTCATTCAAATATGGACATTAGCCATATTTCTGGTTCTCAGTCATTTAGAATCCTGTTCAGTTTAGGACTTACTCTGTGTCACACACAGTGCTTGCCATTGTTATTTGGAGACTGTCCAAGTGTGACTATAGCCCTGTATGTGGTACATAATTCCTACTTTATAGATGAGGAAACAGGCTCAGAGAGGCTGGGAAACTCATTCAGGATCACGCAGCTCATAGTGTAATGGAGCTGAAATCGGAATCCTTGAGTAACCCTAGCCTAGAAGTGTTCTTTCTTCTCTTTATGGCAGACCTGACATTGATAAATACTGAAAAGGAAAAACAGATGTCAGCCACTTTAAACTCAAGTTCTCAGTTATGAATGACTGAAATGTCTACTGTACAGAGTTACTACAGTCTTTTTTCTTGAATCACACCTGTGCAGAGGTTCTCACAGTGTACTTCACAGACCACAGAGGTTCCATGGGGTCTAAACCATTTTTTATAATAGGCCGTCGTAAGCCATTTCCACCGTGCTGACATTTGCACCAGGGTTGTGAAAGCTACGTTGGGGTAAAACTGCTGGTGCCTTAACCATAAATCAAGGCAGTGGCACCAAACTATACTGGGAATCACTATATTTTCCACAACCACACGCTTGCAGTGGGGGGGGAGGGAAAGCCACTTTTGCTTAATGTCCTTGATGAAACAGTAAAAATGATTAGTTGTAATAAATCTTGATCCTTGAATCCATGTCTTTGTAATATTCTACGTGATGAAATGAAGTTCACATGAAAACAGTTCCACTGCATACTAAACTACAGCGATTATGTGTGTGATTGAGTTGTGAGCTAAAGTAGCCCTTTTTTTGATAGGATACAATTTTTCCATGAAAGAACGAGTGACAGTCTGTGGTTATTTAGACTATGCAGACATTTTCTTAAAAATTAATAAAGTGAGCCTGTCACTTCAAGAAGACAGCTGCTGGTTTTGGTTGCCAATGATAAAATTGGAACTTACAAGCAAAAATTAGAATTTTAAAAAAACTTGTTTTGGCACCATGAGTTTGACAGCTTCCCAATAATTAAAGACTTTTGTGATGACATTGATGATTATATTAATAAATGTGGGATTTTTTGGATACTGGATGATGCAGTGTGTTGACATTTGGAAGATCTGTATAACTCAGTGAAGTGGTATTTTCATAAGAGAATTTTCATTCTCAAAAAGTTGACTTCCACTCTTGGTCTGAATTGACTCCTTTTAACGTCTTTGCCTTAATTCCAACATCTTTGAAAGACGCTAATATAATTGAGACTATGGAAAGGAAGTTATTTCATTTTGTGAAGAAGTCTGAAGACAGATAGCATTACAATTATGACTCACCTCTAAAAGTTTAATGTTTCATCCTTTGCTTATTATTGTCTTTTTGTGCAGCATGATTAACGCAGTCTGTTTCTTGTGACTGTCGCAAGAGCCATGAAATTAACAACTTTTCCTTGAATGCTTGTGTATAAACTTACCATGTAAAAAAATTATACCACTCAAAAAAATAATGAAGTGGTATATTTCAAATGACTAGTGCATGAAGTTACAAATTATGCATGAGTGAAAAGATTAATTAAAAGTATACAAAATCGGGCTTCCCTGGTGGCGCAGTGGTTGAGAGTCCGCCTGCCGATGCAGGGGACGCGGG
>NW_006792448.1:2156501-2167676 GCF_000442215.2 Lipotes vexillifer
GGTTCGTGACCCGGTCCGGGAAGATCCCACATGCCGCGGAGCGGCTGGGCCCGTGAGCCATGGCCGCTGAGCCTGCGCGTCCAGAGCCTGTGCTCCACAACGGGAGAGGCCACAACAGTGAGAGGCCCCCGCGTACCACACACACACACAAAAGTATACAAAATACACTAATGAATCTTAATGCAACAGACTCAAAAAGCTTTTTGTTATGGTGTCTGATTCTACCTTTTTACCTATCTTTAAGAAACTACCACTTGTTTTATTGTAGTATCAAAGAAGAGTATCTGCAATTTTCTGTAAAGGGCGTTAAAAGACTGCTCCTTTTCCCAAGTCCATATCTTTTTGAGGCTGCATTTGCTTCATATGCTTCAGCCAAAACACGTATAGCATGAGACTGACTTCAGAAGCAGGAATTAGCATCTGTTTTCTGTTAAGCCAGACAGTAAAACGATCTGCAGAAATAGAAAATAATGCTTCTCTTCATCACATTTTCTTTTGGTTTGGAAAAGAGTTGTTTCTCATTAAATGTTTATGTTAACGTGTAATGTGTTCATTATTTAAATGAATTAATAAGTATTTTAAATTTTTTTCAGTTTCATTTCTACTATAGTTAATGTTTGTAGGTATATTCCACATACAAAAAAGTTCTTTGGGGTCCTCAGTAATTTTTTAAGAGTATAAAGGAGCCCTGACATAAGTTTAAGAACCACTGTTCTAATGCCCTTTCAGAGGAAGGGGTAGAGATAGTGAATGTGAGTGTGCCTGTATCACAAAGGTCACTGTACATACTTTTAAATATCTATTTCTGAATTAATTATACCCTTACTTCCATCAGTATAATCAATAGTTAGCTATTTTTGTATTATTCATGCTCCCATTTAATAAATATCTGTTGAGAACTCAGTTATCAGAGGTTGGAAGAGAAAGGGGATATACAGAATATATAAATCATGTTTATTCCCTGTAAGACGACATGGTTCCTATCTCTGAAAGTCGTAAGATGGAGGCAGTTCCCTGGTGGTCCAATGGTTAGGATTTGGTGCTTTCACTGCCGAGGGCCCAGGTTCAATCTCTGGTTGGGGAACTAAGCCATGCAGCGTGGCCCGCCCCTCCCAAAAGTGGTAAGATGGAGATGTTACTGTACTAAATTGTCTTATAAGTTTATTGCTCATCTTGCCAGGGTGTGGCTATAAAATAAATTTGTTCTGGTTGTTTATTGCTATGTAACAAGCCACCCCAAAACTAAGTGGTTTAAAACAGCAATGTATATAATTCTTTCTCCCAGTGCTGTGGATTGACTGCTTAGTGGAGTGATACTCACTCCAAGCTTCTCACATGCTTGCATTCAAACAGCAGCTTGGCTGGATATCCAGTGTGACTCAGTCTCCTGGCTGGCAGGTGATGCCAGTTGTCAGCTGGGGGGGGGGGGGGCCTGATGGTGACTGGAGCACCTCACCTCATTTTTGTGACCTGTCCACAGTTTGGTCTTCTCACCGGTTCCCAAGAGGGATGCTCCCAAGAATGAGCATCCCAAGAGTGACAGAAACTAAGGTTTCTTACAACCTAGCTCAGCTGTCTCTGAACCTCGCTTTCACCACATTTTATTGGTCCAAAGCAGGTCACAGGACCAACACAGATTGGAGAGGAGGGGACCACAAATGACATAAACTCTGGGAGGCCTGGTTCATTTGTGGCCATCTTTGGATACTAGCTGCCACAAGACTGTCATAAATTATTACACAGTGTAGCTGAAGAAATGAATAAGTTTTTTGTTTTTTGTTTTTGCGGTACGCGGGCCTCTCACTGTTGTGGCCTCTCCCGTTGCGGAGCACAGGCTCTGGATGCGCAGGCTCAGCGGCCATGACTCCCGGGCCCAGCCGCTCCACGGCATGCGGGATCTTCCCGGACCGGGGCACAAACCCATGTCCCCTGCATCGGCAGGTGGACCCTCAACCACTGCGCCATCAGGGAAGCCCATGAACAAGTATTTTCATTCTCAAATTCTAGGCTTAAGATAAATGTCTAGATTTCTATTCAAAAGAGAAAATTAAGCTGAATCTGTTCAATGCTAAGAGTTCTCTCCCCTGATTTTTGCCTGTATTTGGTTTGTTTTGTTCGGAAGGAAATGACCACTTTGCGTAATGGTGTCTTTACTTATACCAAGTGGGCGGAATTCCTGTCCTGTAAATGCTCATGGGGCTGCACTTGCTGGTTACTGAGCAGCTGTCGACAGCCAGCGCTTGGCTTTGGGCGGAGAAAATGTAGGGCGGGCTCTGTTACCCTGTGGCAGCGTGACTGGCCCGAGGGGGCACTCCAATGATGGCAGCTGCAGAAGTCCTATATAAGGGAGGTTAAGTGGCAGCATTAAATTTGGAGGGCGGAGCTTGGAGATTGTTTGGAGGTGGAATTTGTACAGCGGTTGCACTGTCTCCAGCCGATTATGTGTTTGCTGTGGCTTTGAGACCTGGCTGAAGGACATCTGATGGGGGGATGCTTTAGCTAAAGCTCCCCTTGGTGGTGCTGTTGCGCTATCAACTTCCAAAGAAAACATCTTTCGGTGCCAGTTTTTTTAGCAAACATTTTATTGTTCATCTAAGGTGCATCAGGCCCTGTGCTAGGCTTAGGGGAACTAAGACGTGGCTATTGTCCTCATAGTCTAATCCTTGCCGTTCACTTTCTTGACATTTTCTGGAAAGTGAAAAAATAATAATTGAATTCAAGCCAGGCCCATAGCTACCTGTAGATGCTCTGAAGGTAGTAACCAATTTGCCTAAAGATGATGTATTCACAAAGTTTAGAAGTTTTTAAGTTAAAAACTTATCAGAGTTTTAAACTCTGATAAGGGTATCAGAGTCCTTAACTAAACTTTAAAATGCTTAATTTCACTCTAATAAGAAAAATGCAATTTAAAACTTCACTGAGACTGCCACTTTCCACCCATCAGATTAGAAAATCTGTTTGCATGGTTATGTGGAAACACACTGGAGTGTAAATTGGTACAAACTCCTATGAGGAACAATGTGGCAATGTGTGAACAAATTCTAAATACATTACCCTGTGACCTAACAGTCATTCCTGCATTTGTGCAAAATGACAATGTACAAGTTTATTTTGGCAGTATTTTTTAATAATACGAAAAGGTTAGAAACAACTCAAGTATCCATCAGTAGAGACTTATTTCAGTAAATATGGTACACCGATACAGTGGACAGCATGTAGCTTTTAAAAAAAAAAAACAAAAAAAAAACAGTAAGGGTACTGATAGGAGGCTTTCCAAGATATATTATGTGAAAAAGCAAGTCATGGTTTCCTCGCTTTCCTCGGTTTCAGTTACCTGTGGTCAACTATGGGCCGAAAATATTAAATGGAAAATTCCAGAAATAAACAATTTATAAGTTTTAACTTGTGTGCCATTCTTGTGCTGTGCCACCCAGGACATCCCTTTCTCCAGTGTATCACTTAGTAGCCACGTTGTGTGTGTGTGTGTGTGTGTGTGTGTGTGTATGTGTGTGTCCACTATGTTGAGAGGATATAGTTCCATAGCATGACAGCTTCAAAATATCATTGAGTTTATCCAGTAAAATTAATAATGTCACATATTGGATATTTAAGGTGTTGGCACACATGCATATACATACACATACAGCTCTGGAAAGAAAATCCTTGCGTGTGCCTGAGGGACAGTGCATGATAGTGGTTAGCAGTCACACTGGAGTGAGACCCACCTCTGCCACTTGCTAGCTGTGTGATGTTGGACAAGTTACCTGACCTTGCTGTGGGTATATCTGTAAAATGTGGATTAAAATAATTCCTATCTTATAGCATTATGAGGATTAAATCAATAAAAATATGAAAACCTTTTAGAACAATGTTTAGCACATTTAACTGTTAGCTAGCCTCTTCTCTCCAAATATGGGGATAAAATGGCAGACTTGGTTCTGAGCGACTATTACTGTTCATTATTAATGACCCTCAGAACTCTTCACAAACACTTGTTTGTAGCTGGTCCTTTAGGTACTCTCCCCTAAAGTGATCCCTGGGGTGATAAGCAGGAGGCTCTTATGGATAATTTGCATGAAGATACCCAGAATGAGCAGCTGCAGAGGAGTTCTTCACTTCACGGAGGTGAATCTAGTTATGCTCCCAAATCTCAGGTGTGTCTTACGCATTATTATGTATCAGGGAAAGTTGTTCAGCGTCTTTCTGGGGAGAGCACGTTGAAAGTGGGTGATCCGGATTCCTCATTCGCCTTGCTAGATGGTGTGAGCAAGGAGAAGACCTGGTTGGACTAAGCTGACTCTGCTTGTTTCTGTGCTGTGTTCTCCCACCACCTCAGAGGCTACGTAGTTGCCTTTTGGGGCAGTCAGTTCACATTTTCCCATCTCCTTAGATTACTATTTTTAAGTTTGTATGTTCTTTCTTACTGTTAATTAGCTTCTAGAATTCATCCCTGCCTGTTTTCCTTCCTGAGTCGCACCATTTATCAAGCAGTTTCTTCTTTCCACATCTTGGCTCTCTTGAAGCGGGATGTGCTTGATCACTTTGAGGTAGTTTTGAAACACAGATAATGTGACTGGGAATGGCTGTTGATATATATGTTTTTCATTTATGTATTAATAGATATTTCACAGACCACCCTCATAGAAAGGAGAACTGGAAGTCCTTTCTGAGAGGTTTTAAAAGAAGGTTTTAATTTTTAGATTATCTAAGAGTGACACCTGAAATGTGAATAAAGCATTCCACAACCAAAAAATTTTTAAACTAAATTTTCAAGTCTTTTACACAGATTTTGTTTTCCTCATGTCTAGAATCAGATGTTTCATGTTAAGATTGAATTAGCTTAAACAGATTTTCTTTGCAGAAGTCTTTGCTTCCTTATGAAGAAAAATAGTGTGAAGGTTTTATAGTAGTATGTGTTTTTTATATTATAGTTATGAAATGGAGTATTTTGTGATAATTAAAAGATTTAGGTATTTTTTCAAGCCATAGATATTTTTTTTTTCTTTCACAGCGATATATAGTACTTACTTGAAATTGTGTTTTTCTTTCCTACCAAACTATTTGTATCTGTTTTGCTCATGTGTACTGTATCCATAAGTAGTTACTAATCCTGACTGGTCTAGACATTGATAGCGATGTAATCTTATGCCATTTTGTTTAGACTGTCTTAAAATTGGATCATATACTAAGTGTTATGAAGTTTGAAGTAATGATATATCTATTACAAATAAAAAAGTGAAAATAAACCTCATTGAGGACTAACTATTATCATCGCCTATATAAAGTGTTCACAGCTTGAAATAGTATTTCACTTTAGCCTCTTCCACTTTATAGCAGTTGATAATGATGCTGTGCTAGGTTGAAAGGATTTCGTCAAGTATATCAGTCAAATTTAGGTTCAACTGTGAGTAACTGAAAAACTGGCAATCCTCGTAGTTTAAAGAAGAAAGAACTTTATTTTTCTCCAGGTAAAAGTCCAAAGCAGACTTTCAGGGCTGATAAGGAGGCTCTACTATAGGAAGTCTGTATGAGTTTCCTTTATCTGCTGTAACAAATCACCACAAACTGAACTCCCGAAGACAACACAAATGTATTCTCTCACAGTTCTGTAGGTCAGAAGTCTGGCTTAGCTCAGCTGGTAACTCTGCTCCAGATTTCACAAGGCCTAAGTCAAGTTGTTGGTCTGCTGGCCTGACCAACAACCTTCTCCTGAGAAGGAGGCTCTGGGAGAATCTGCTTCTAGATTCCAGGTTGTTGGCAAAACTGGTTCCTTATGATGGTAGAACTGAGGTTCCCATTTCCTTGCTGATACTCAGCTAGGAGCTGCACTTAGCTCCAGTAGCTTCTCTCTGGTCCTTGTACCTGGGCCCCTGCATCTCAGAGCCTAATGGCACATCAGATGGCTCACATGCTTGAGATCTCTTTTATTCTTTTGCCACACCCCCCTGACTCTAGCCAGAGAAAGTTTATTGCTTTTAAGGGCTCATGTGATTAGATTGGGCATATCTGGATGGTCTGGGGTAATCTCCCTATTTTAAGATCTGTAATCTTAATTACATCTGCACATTCCCCTTTGACTTGTAACATATGCACAGGTCCCAGGGATTAGGGCATGGGCATCTTTGGGTAAATTCCTTTCATTGTACCTCCACCATCCCTAGGGTCTGATCTTCCTTCTTATGGTCCCAGTCGGCATCTGAGTTTAAGCCACAGAACAGAGGAGGAGGCAAAGAACAAAAGGTGAGGCAAGGCACCAGGTGATTCTTAAGGAAGGTTCCCAGAAGCTGCCTCAATATCTAGTAAGCCAGAACTTAGTCACTTGACCACATGGTGCAGCAGTGGAAGCTGAGAAGTGTAGTTTTTATTCACTGCAGCCATGTGCTCTGCTAAAAGAATCTTTTGCTATAGAAGGGAAAAAGTGGACCACTGGGGAACAACCAACAGTTGTGTTTTTCCAATTACTGAAAAACAAGAAACTAGAGGGGATTATAGTAGCACAACTACCATATTTAAGAGTGGGGCAACAGTGGCTTCCTGGGTGAGATAAAGGCCCTTAGGGGCAGATTGAATCAAAATCCTTAAATAAGCAGTGTAACTTGACACCAGAGCACCAAGTTTCGATACCTAGAAGAGCATCTAGTCTGGATTTATTTGTCTGTCCTTGTGTACCAGGCACAGTGCTTTTACAGAGTGAGTTTTAGTAAGTACTTTTGGAATAAATAAAAAAATATTACTACTCATGTGGCACTTGGAGTAAGATTCTTTCATAAAGCTACAGTGAATCCAGCTGTTCTGTGAAAATACATTCTAGAAATCCCCTCAGTATATCACCCATCCGTCCATTTTTGCATTATATGAGTCCTTAATTCCTACAACATTTAAGCATCTTATCTACTGAAAAAAAAATGTGAAAGTGTAGTTTAGGAATAAGAAATTCGGTTTCAATTCAGTAGAATTTCTATAAGGCCAACTGTAGAATAATACAGGAAGTGATAAGTTGCTCAGAGTGCTGTAGGAACATAGAAGGAAGGGGAGAGTAGTTCTAACCTAGGACAAAATGGAAGCCTCCATGAAGTACCTGACAGTTAATCGCAAAAGTATG
Source organism: Lipotes vexillifer (assembly GCF_000442215.2). Taxonomy (NCBI): domain Eukaryota; kingdom Metazoa; phylum Chordata; class Mammalia; order Artiodactyla; family Lipotidae; genus Lipotes; species Lipotes vexillifer. The sequence goes on from NW_006792448.1 coordinate 2,163,604, forward strand.
AATAATATGTCAACAGGTAAAGGCAGGGAAACAGGAAAATCATATGTGTAACTAAAAAATATCAGTGGGCTGACAAGGAAGAAGAATTCCGGGAAGTATTTAGAACTGCCTGTTATAGAAGAATTAACTTGTTTTTTATTTTATATCAATGAATATTTACTTCGGAACTTTTCTGGTCTGCAGCCTCTAGTCCTTTTCCTGTTAGCAGAAGTAAAATCAGATACAGACACTATTTTAGGAGCCACGTTGATGTGGGCCTCTTCAAAACTAGTCAGTACTGTAATCTGCATTTGGACTTTGACTAAGGTTCTTCTGGTAATTTTTCAGCTCTAGATGTGCTAGTACAATATGAGGCTTTTTAATGGCTGTTTAATGTCATTATCTTTGGATCTAGACTGCCACTAATTCAAAGGAACTGGACACAAATTCACCCCACCCTGCTCTGTTTTGCAAAGTGGGCATGCTGATGCTAACAACTAAAAGGAGTGTGGTAGGACTTCCCTGGTGGCGCAGTGGTTGAGAGTCCGCCTGCCGATGCAGGGGACACGGGTTCGTGCCCCGGTCCGGGAAGATCCCACATGCTGCAGAGCAGCTGGGCCCGTGAGCCATATGGCCGCTGAGCCTGCGCGTCTGGAGCCTGTGCTCCGCAACGGGAGAGGCCACAACAGTGAGAGGCCCGCGTACCGCAAAAACAAAAACAAAAACAAAAAATAAAAGGGGTGTGGTAGCTTTCATACATTTCAGTATCTTTCACATTGAACAGTGTAGCAATGACCTACATTTCAGCTTGATCTGGGAAAAGGCTAAGATAACTTAAGCTATTCAACAGTGGCTACATACCTTTGGAGGCAGCATAGAAGAGATTGATGGAAAGTAAAGAACAGCAAGGTCCCTCTCAAATCCAAGATGGTATGGTTCTGCTTTTGTGTTTTATTCACCTGTAGAGCTCATGTTTTCCTTGGTGCTGGCCACATGAGCCACCAGGGCTCTCATGCCGCCCTACTCATCCCAGAGCAGCAGTGCTCTACTAGTGTCTGTGTTCCTTGTTGCACTTTCATGCCAGATTTTGTTTGAAGAAAGGGTTTCCATTGCTTTAAATACGTGCATGCATACATACCTCCATGAATAAATAACTAAGGTGAAAATGAGAAAACACTTCTTTAAATGAGGTAATGAGGTTGATCTTAAGGTTCCTCGAACTTCTCAGAAGGCGGTATATTATTCTAACGTATGATATCCATCTAAAAGATCTACAAAATGAATATCATACCGTAGAATAATAGCATTTTTTAAGTACCATTAGTGAAGTCAGCGTTAAAATAAATAATGGGTTTATTTGGTAATTTAAACTCTGCATTTTCTTATGTACTTATAATTTAGAAACATTCTGTTTTGTCTTTTATTTATTTCTACCTATAGGTTATTGAGTTTTTCTACTTGGCTCTATCATTTACTCTCGTTCTCTGCCTTCCATAGAATTTTATCTATTAAAAGATAGGATGTAGATTCTTATGGAGAAAATCTGTTTTCTTAGTTATAAGGCATATATCCCAGACTACCAAACCAAGTATACTGAGTGTTTTGAATTAAATATTTAGTGTTTTATTGACTGTTTCCTCTGACTTCCATTAAGACCTCCAGAAATAATTCTTCTCTAATAAGCCTTTTGTTTGTTTTGGGCCAGTATGCAGATTGGTATGGAATGAACCATTGCTGTAAAACTTAGTGTGTGGTAAGCTGTTCTTGATAACATATCTCCCTTCACTATAGCTCATTTTTGGTGAGATGTTCAGTTTCTGTCACAGTAGGAAACACTGGTTTTTGTTCTCAGTAGACAGAAGTACTTATTTGGGAATAGAAAGTTTTTGATGATGCATGGAATAAGAACTTTAAAAGTGTGCAGAGATTAAAAAGGGCTTGACATTAAGGGTTTTTACGACGACAAATGGTCTGTGCTTGAACAGGATATATAGAACTGAGCTTGGAATCTATAACCCAATGTTCTTCTCCCCTTGAATACATTTGGTGTGTCTGACTAGCAAAGGCTAATATTTCACCATAGGTGATTGTTGTTTTTAATTTTTTAGGACAGTTTTAAAAATTGCTTTATTATTACAGAAAATGTCTCCTTTTTTGTGTATAGCTTTTTGAGTTGACAAACACATATAGTCATGTATCTACCACCATGATCAAGATAAAGAAAAGTTTTATCTCCCTAAAGATTCCCCTGTACAAGTCTATAGTCATACCCTTCCAGTCACCTAAGCCTTATTCTGTTCCCCTGTAAGTGAAATCATATGATATGTAGTCTTTTGAGTCTGGCAATTCATCCATGTTGTTGTATCATTCCTTTTTATTACTGAGTAGTATTTCATTGTATGGACACTACAGTTTATCCATTTTTCAGTTGAAGGACATTTGGTTTGTTTTCATTTGGGGGCATTTATGCATGATGCTGCTACAGATATTTGTGTGGAGAATTTTGTGGGAATGTAAGTTTTCATTTCTCTTGGCTAAGTGCCTAAGAATGGCATCTTTGGGTTATATAGTAAGTGTATATTTAACTTTATGAGAAACTGCCAAACTCTTTTCCAAAGTGACTGTACCATTTTGCATTCCTACTAGCAGTGTGTGAGTGTTCATTTTCACCAAATAGCTAATAATATCTTTTTGTAAAAGCCATTCTGATAAATACATAGTGGTATCTCGTTGTGCTTTTAATTTGCATTTCCCTGATGGTAATAACATTGAGCAGCTTTATGTTCATATAAATCATATAACTTCTTTATATTCATGTATTCATACAACTCATATTCATATATCTTCTTTGCTGAAATGTCTATTCATACCTTTTGTCCTTTTTATATTGGGTTGTTTGGCTTTTTAATTTTGACTTTTAAGAGTTTTTCATATATTTTAGATTCAAAACTCGCAGGTGTACGTTTTGCACATATTCATCTGCAAGTCAGTGGGTTGTCTTTTCCCTTAATAGCATCTTTCAAATAGCAGAATTTTTTTATTTTGATGATGTGATGATGCATATTCTCGTTATTGCCAATTGAATGGACACATCTCGCCCACTGTATTAGTTTCCTAAGGCTGCTGTAACAAAGTACCAGAAATTGGGAGCTTAAAACAACAGAAGTGTATCATCTCACAGTGGTGGAGGCTAAAAATCTGAAACCAAGATGTCAGCAAGGTTGTGTTTCCTCTGAAACTTGTAGGGTAGAATGCTTCCTTTTCTCTTCTAGCTTCTGGTGTTTGCTGGCATTCCTTGATAGTATTTGGCTTATAGATGCATCACTTCAGTCTCTGCTTCTGTCATCAAATGGCCATCTTCTCCCTGCATGTTTCTGTCTCTCTTCTCCTCTTCTTATAAGGACACCAGTCATATTAGATTAAGTGTCCACCCTTCTTCAGTATAACCTCATCTTAACTAATTATGTCTGCAAAACTCCATATCCAAATAAGCGACATGTGGAAGTACCAGGAAGTACCAGGGATTAGGACTTAAACATGTATTTTGGGATGATACAATTCAATCCATGATACCTACATTATATTTTTCTCCTGATACTTAATTCTTTATAGTCTACGATCTTCTCTTTTGTCCTGTTTGTAACCTCTTATTGTCATAGATTTATTATTTTGTCAATTAGTAAATATATGGAATTGTGATACATCTTAGGTAATTTTTTTTATCATTTAATTTTTACGCTGTTTATACCTTGAATTTTCAGCTACACTATAAACTGCCTGATGGGTAACCATTGGTTAATTTTCTTATAGATTACATACCAAAGAGAGATGAGAAGAGTCAAAGAACTAATAACTATTTATTCAGATGCTAGATAAATAAGCACCTATGTCACTTCCATCATGATATAGATCTTTCTTGTACCCTGTTTTCTCCTGCTGTGATGTCAGAAAAAGTACTTTGGTCTGTCTTTCCATAGTAAGCTTTTTTTTTAATTGAAATATAGTCGATTTACATTCTTGTGTTACTTTCAGGTGTACAGCAAATATATATATATATATATATATATATATATATATATATATATATATTTTCT
>NW_006792448.1:2167791-2184297 GCF_000442215.2 Lipotes vexillifer
CTAGCCGCTCCGCGGCATGTGGGATCTTCCCGGACCGGGGCACGAACCCGTGTCCCCTGCATCAGCAGGTGGACTCTCAACCACTGCGCCCCTGTTTATCTATTTTATATATAGAAGTGTGTATATTTTAATTGCAAACTCCTAATTTATCCCTCCCTCCTCCACTCTCCCCTTTGGTATCCATAAGTTTGTTTTCTATGTCTGTGAGTCTATTTCTGTTTTGTAAATAAGTTCATTTGTATCTTTTCTTTTTTTTTTTTTTAGATTCCACCTATAAGCTATATATGATATTTGTCTTTCTCTGTCTGGCTTACTTCACTTAGTAGGATAATCTCTAGGTCCATCCATGTTGCTGCAAATCATAGTAAGCGTTTTCCCTCCTTTTTTGATCTCTTTCATCCCATCTTGGCCATTTCCTGTATCCAACAGTTACAACTTTTGTCTTAAAAACAGCATATGAAGCCTTTTATAAGGCACCTAGCTCTAGAAATTGGTAGATGGTTGCAAATTTTGATCCAAAATAATGTAAAGTAATTCATAGAATGAATAGAGTGATAGCTAGTAAGGTCTTCATAACTATTTCAGGATGGCCAGCTCTGAAGTTAATCATCTTGATCCAGTACTTTACTCCATGGAAAGAAAATTAAAAGTTTTTGTTTGTTTGGGGAGGGTGGAAGTGATTAAAACGGTTGAATCTTTTGCATTTCTGCCATGTGGACAAATCATGGGATTCTTTTAAAATTTAAAAAACTTAGAAGTTAGGGCCTTAGAGAGAAATTATTGTTTAAGTTCCTGTTGCTAGTGATTTATAGGCCTTTGCTCACTCCTAAGGAAGGGAGTAATTTTATATTTATGGTTATGACTGAATCCCAGCCCAGCATACAGTGTGATTGTCAGTGTAGTATAAAATGCACAGAAACCCTCATAAGCAGAGTAACTTGTGGATCATTGAATATGGAACATTAATTTTTGTCGGTTTTCCTCTAGTGAATCAGTAAATATTGTGCTTTCTTAATGCCAGGCATTGTGCTGGGTGCTAGGGAAACAAAAATTCAGGATCTTCCCTCAAAGAGGTTAGGGTTGAGAGAGAAGATAGATATGAAGACAGTTACAGATGCATTTTGTTAAGTTTTGTATTGGCAGTAAGCACAAGGCAAAATGGGAACCTAGAATGGATAGCGCCAGAATGTGCCTGAGGCAGTCAGGGAAAGCCTCACAGGAGAGTCACACTTACAGAATGGAGGAAGAGGAGTTTGCCAAAAGGACAAGGAGATGGAATGAGCATCACCAGATAGTTGGCAGCAGGTGCCAACAACCCAGAGGCAAAAGAACACATGCCTGTCTTTTCCCCCAGGAGTAGGTGTCCTGGCGTGTCTGTCAGGTACTGTGGCAGTAAGGCTGATACTTCCTTTAGGCTGATGAGAGCATTGAGCTGGTGAGACCAAGATCAGGCTTTTCATCTCCACCCACCTACGCCAGTGAGCTTCCTCAATTTCATGATGACCACATTCCTGTAACAGACCACTCCCGTGATCCTTGCCTGCCAGCTCACAGATGTGGGTATAGTGTGTGTCACCACGCCCACGTGGGTGAAAGGTTGAGGGAATGTGGTTCTTCCAGTGTATATCCATGAGCACACTGAAAAATGACTCCAGAATGGTCTTCTGATGATGGGTTATTAGCATAATTTCTGTATGTGAAGATTTGTTCTTATTTTTAATGACCTCAATAGATTTCCAGCTCTTGACTGTATAGCATTTTATCTTGTGTGTATTTTTCCAGCTCTGCTATAGAAAGGATGTGACATAAATATTTAATCAGTCTTAACAGAATTGGCCTTTGTTTCATGGCTCCAGATGATCTAACTTCACTGATCTAATACTTACGGCATATATGTTGAGAATTAAGACTCAGAACTCAGATTTTTCAGAATAATTTTACAATAGCTGTAAATCTTTCTGTGCCTTTTTGTCAAGAGAGTGTTTGTAAAATATAATGACCATAGAAGTAAACAAGCTTTTTGATGGTCATAAAATGTGCTGAATATGCTATTTTATACCTATTTCATTGTGAACCCAGTCTTTCTATTACATTCTTAGTGTTGATACCCCAGATTACTTAGTGTAGACAGATGTGTGTGGACTGAGGGACACTTTTGAATCTAGTATATAGTCATTATGAATGTCCCCTGAAGACTAGGTTTTTGAAAACAAGTCTTTTAATTTCTCAAGGTGATATGTAAAGATAAATTTTTTAAATTTCAGGCTAAGTTCTCTGTCTTTAATAGCTGTTTCTGTAATGAGCATGTGCTTTAGGTCTTCCTTTCCTTCAATCAACTCCACCCCCACTGGAACCAATTTGGAATCTGTGGGTGTCATTGCTTTAACGTGTGCTCTGTCGATCTACCACTTCCCTCAACACAAGGAGGAACATAATGACATATAGAAATGTTTCTTTCAAAACATAAATTGTAAAGAAATCCAATCAAGAAATTGTTTTCAAGTAAATTTTCTTTCCTTATGAAATTTCCATCAGTGTTCCCTTCCTCCTAACTCTTAAGTTCATGGGAAGAAAGTGTTAGGAACTTGAAATGAATGTCTGCATTTGTAGATTTTTTTAGACCTTGTTATTAGACCACAAGTAGGGTAGAGAACAGCACACTATTAACACGTTGAAATACAACTTCAGGCCATATAGGATAACTGTGCATTGTTGGGAACAAGCCAGCTCCACATTGCTGCATGGCCATATTGGATACTTGTAGGAGCAAACGTCTATAATGGAGAGCCACGGCGACATTCTTTTTAAATGGTTGCCTTGTCCACAGTCAAAAGACTTTTTTAAAATACATATACCATGTAAAAAGGAATGCCTGTAATAAATTGATCTGTTTATCCCCACCTGTAAATATAGATTGTCACATCATCTTTAAAACAAGGGACAATGTTATACTTAATGAGTACCGTGTAAGTTTCCATCTGCTTAGTCTAGTATTTTTAGATATTTGGTACATATGACACATAATGTTTACAAAACTTAAAAATATATATTTTCAAGTGCCTTATCCCCTTTGCTTTTATAGTATATGAAAATCAGTGCTTTTAACTACTTTGTTTTCTATAAAAAGGAGAATGAGATTCTGTAAACTGTAATCAAAGGCAAAGTTGAGATTCTCAGAAACATCCTTGGAAATAAAGTTTGCCCCTTAAAGTTAGTATGATTAATCCTATAGATACTACCAAATATATATCTGATTATAACAAATATTTTAAAATCAGAAAGCAAGTACATTTACAAAGACATCATGAAATTGCCATCTAAAATGTTTGCCTATTTTTTTTTTACTGCTTCCTCCTACCCTTTTTTAAATTGAAATGTAGTTGATGTACAGTATTATATGTTACAGGTGTACAGTATAGTGACTCACAATTTTTAAAGGTTATACTCCATTTATAGTTATTATAAAATATTTGCTATATTCCCTGTGTTATACAATATATCCTTGTAGCTTATTTTATAGACAGTAGTTTTTACTCTTAACCCCTTACCTCTGTATTGCCCCTCCCCGCTTTCCTCTTCCCACTGGTAACCACTAGTTTGTTCTCCATATCTGTGAGTCTGTTTCTTTTTTGGTTATATCCACTGGTTGGTTGTATTTTTTAGAGTCCACATATAAGTGATATCATGCAGTATTTGTCTTTCTCTGTCTGACTTATTTTGCTTAGCATAATACCCTCCAAGTCCATCCATGTTGATGCAAATGGCAAAACTTTATTATTTTTTATGGCTGAGTAGTATTCCATTGCACACATGTGTATGTGCGTGTGTGTGTGTGTGTGTACCACATCTTTTTTTTTTTTTACATCTTTATTGGAGTATAATTGCTTTACAATGGTGTGTTAGTTTCTTCTGTATAACGAAGTGAATCAGCTATACATATGCGTATATCCCCATATCTCTTCCCTCTTGCGTCTCCCTCCCACCCTCCCTGTCCCACCCCTCTAGGTGGACACAGAGCACCGAGCTGATCTCCCTGTGCCATGCAGCTGCTTCCCACTAGCTATCTGTTTTACATTTGGTAGTGTATATATGTCCATGCCACTCTGTCACTTCGTCCCAGCTTACCCTTCCCCCTCCCCATGTCCTCAAGTCCATTCTCTACATCTGCGTCTTTATTCTTGTCCTGCCCCTAGGTTCTTCAGAACGTTTTTTTTTTTTTTTAGATTCCATATATATGTATTAGCATACGGTATTTGTTTTTCTCTTTCTGACTTAACTTCACTCTGTATGACAGTCTCTAGGTCCATCCACCTCACTACAAATAACTCGATTTCATTTCTTTTTATGGCTGAGTAATATTCCATTGTATATATGTGCCACATCTTCTTTATCCATTCATCTGTTGACATACACTTAGGTTGCTTCCATATCTTGGCAATTGTAAGTAATGCTGCTGTGAACATTGGGATGCATGTATCTTTTTACGTTCGTGTTTTTGGGGTTTTTTCACATATATACTCAGGAATGGAATTGCTGGGTCATATGGTGGTTCTGTTTTTAGTTTTTTGAGAAACCTCCATACTGTTTTCCACAGTGGCTGCACCAATTTACATACCCACAAACAATGTAGGAGGGTTCCCTTTTCTCCACATCCTCAGCAGCACTTGTTATTTGTGTTCTTTTTGATGATAGCCATTCTGACAGGTGTGAGGTGATATCTCATTGTGGTTTTGATTTGCATTTCCCTGATGATTAGCAATGTTGAGCATCTTTTCATGTGTCTGTTGGCCATCTGAGTGTCCTCTATTTTTTTGGATCTGTCTCCTAAAGCAAAGGAAATAAAAGCAAAAATAAACAAATGGGACCTAATTAAACTTAAAAGCTTTTGCACAGCAAAGGAAATGGTCAACAAAATGAAAAGACAACCTACTGAATGGGAGAAAATATTTTCAAATGATATAACTGATAGGGGGTTAGTATTCAAAATATATAAACAGCTCAAATAACTCGACATAAAAAAAAACAAACAATCCAATTAAAAAATGGGTATAAGACCTGAAATATTTGCTTATTTTTAAAATTTCTAAAAATGTTCATGTTGTAGGTCTTTATTGATGCATTTATATCCCCAAATAAGTAGCTAATTTAGGATGAAAGTGCTTATTAGAAGATTTTTAAATCAGAGAATTTAATTAAATTTCAAGTATGAATGGTAGTATAAATTCTAACTGATTAAAATGTTGTGTTACACTGCAAATCCAGGGGATTTTCTTATTTTGAATTTCTTCAGCAAATGAGAATAAAACAAGTCACAGAAAAGAAGTTTATATCATAGTGTTATATGGTTGTTGAAGAGGTCCTTTTTTAATTATTATTACACTCTCTATTACTTTCTAGACCTGGCAGTGGGATATTAGGTCATTTCATCCCTTCTGAGCTAGTACTAGATTGTTCCTTTCAATGTATTTTCCAGTGTTTGGGCCAGTTTCTTAATCCTTCATACTAGAGATTCCCAGGATCTTCATTGCTGGCAATAGATTTCGCTCCAGGAAAAATGGCTTCTGCTGCCAGGGAGTTAAATGATTCAAGGGCTGTGCTTCCACCACTGCTGTGTAGTTTCCTGACACTTGTCCCAGATTTTATTTTGCTTAATTTTTTGGATATCCTTAGATATCCACACTGTATTGTAAGTTTTATCCTATGTAAAATTAGGTGCGTGAGAGCTATTTTTTAAATTTTTTGGTTTGCAAAAATCACCCCTGGCAACTTAATGATATTTAATGCACTTAAATGAGCTTATCAGTGGTATTAAACAGAAGTCTTATATCCAGAGTTGTGTTTCAATGAATGGTGTTTTTTTATGTTGCTAACAAAAGGGACTGTTGGCCACCAATGACTTTCATATTGCTAAATCCAGGAGACATTTTCTGTCTTATTTGTCCTCTCAGTTGCATTTGACACTTCTAACTACTCTTTCCTTAAGATAGTCTCTTCTTGGTTTCCTCATCTTCCTTCTGGGTTGATTGGTTTGTTTGTTTTTGCCACTCCTCAAAATTCTGTGGAAGTTTGTCTTCCTCTAGTCTAGCTTTAACGTGATCTTATTACACTCTTAAATGTTGGCATTTCTCAAGGTCACTCCTAGATCCCCTTCCCTCTACTCCTTTGGTAGGTGATCTCAGCCGCTACCACTTATATGTGGATGACTCCCAAACGCACAATCTCCTGGCTAGACCTGTCCTCAGACCTCTGAAACCTTTTGGTCCAATCAGATACGTGGTATCATCTTTCAAGTCAGAGTCATCTCAAACACAACACGTCCAAAATGTAAATCTTGCCCTTTCCCAGCGCTCCCCAGTCCTCTTTCTTGTTCCCTGCCTCAGTGAATGACATCACCTTTTATGTGAGCCTGAAAGCTGGGTGTTATTTTTTGACACCCCCTTTCTCTTACCTGCCACATCCAATTGAGTAGCAAGTCTCGTTAGTAACTGTCTCAAATCCATTCGCTTCTCTCCTTTACTCCATTGCCTTAGTTCCCTACAGTAACTTCCGAACTAGTCTGTTACCAACTCTTCCCTCAACTGTCTGCAGCCAGACTGATCCTTTCAAAATGCAAATCTTATCCTGTAATTCTTCTGCTTAATAGACTTCAGGTGCTTGCCATTGTTCTTAGGATAAAGACAAAACTCCTGTGTAATCTGGCCCCATTTACCTCTCTTCTCCCACAAGGTCAGCTCCTGCCACACTGTCTTTTACTTGCATAGGATACGTACGTGTTCCCTTTGTTCTGACTTTCACCATTGTTCATATATGTGATGGCTTCATCTCTTGATGATTGACCAAATTGGTTGTTTCATTGTAGGCTGCCAGAAGGAAAAATTTTAATTATAATATTACATGCATATTTTTAGGTAGGATTCTTTTCCAGTTAGGTTTAGTTGGAAAGACAGGATTAATGCTTAATTCTTTCCCTTTAAGTGCCCTTGTTACCTCCAGTCATAACTAATGCATTTTTGTTTCTTGTTTGTTTTATTTTATTATGATCTCCTTGATCTCTGTCTATATATATACATATATAATGTGTTTCAGTGCATATCTATATATTTGTGTGTGTGTGTGTGTGTGTGTGTGTGTGTGTGTGTGTGTGTATAATGTGTTTCAATCACTTGCAGAGTAATTTTTCTGATTTCTTATTGTGCCATCTTTGGCCAATGGCAGACCTCGTATGATATTGTCTCTGTGTCCTTTTGATAGGACCCCATTTGTCTTTGATAGTTTTCTTGCTTCCTTGCTCTTAGGCCAATAAGATGTCTCAGGCCATCTTGCACATTTCCTGTCTCAGATGTAGAAACAGCCATTCTTCTAAGGACTCTGGTTTCTTTTAGTGGGAATGATACTTAGAAACCACAATCTGGCTCGTAGGTGATAGGGGTGCTAATTGCTAAGGAGATTGTCATTTCTTTTAGCTCTCTTTAGTGGACAAAGCTAGGGAAATATAAATTCTTGAAAAGGAAAAAGTTTATACTGTTAGTTCTGATTCAAATTTAAGATTATTTAACATAAATTCTGATTTTATTGTTTGAACAGCATTAATATATTTTTCCTCTTTATCCTACTAAATATGTCTCTATATGTCTGTGTGTCTCTCTCATGTCTGTCTGTCTCTCTCTCTGTATATATGTATGTATATTTCTTTCAAAGTAATGTTAATATTACTACTGTCAGTGAATGAAGTTTAGGATTTTTGGTGTCTCTTTGTCCTTAGGGTATATCCCACTGAGTATGTAGGATCAATTCTACATTTTAAAGTTATACAAAAGAATTATTTGTGTAGTTTTATCATCACTTGCTATACAGTTAAATTCATTTCAGTTCTCAGTTTGAGGGAATTTTTTCTTTTTGATTTAATTTTAGTTTTTGAAATTATTTTGAGCTTTACTGATAGAATATAATTTTCTCATCATTGCCCGAAACACAACACATCTAATATGATGAGTTCACTTATGTTGCCGTATTTTGAGAATAACCAGTGGTGTACTAAGCAGTGGATGATATCAGTGGTTTAGGCAATAAGGGAGTGTATTGTCTATGCCCGTAAAGAATTTTAAAACTACAGTAAGACCAACTAAAAGTTGCTCTCCATTTTATTATCAATTCTAAACACTGTCAGTGAGAAAATACTCCTCTTTGCCTTTCTTACATTGCTGTGAAGGTTATTAATCAATGTGGATGTCCAAAGAAGAGTAATAAGACTGATGAAGAATTTAGAAACTGTAGTTCTTGAAAGATGGAAGAACAGATGTTTAGTATCAATGAGAGAAGAAAAAAATTAAGGGGTTCACAGTTTCTTTATACAGTCAAAAGCTATTATGTAGAGAAAAAAGTTAGACTTTGTGTATCTAATTCCAGATGTCATAACTGGGTAGAAATTTACTTTAAGGAACAGTTTTCTAATTGTTACACTTATCTGTGGAATGGGGCTGTCTGTCAAATTAGAGAGTTCCCTTTTGCTTAAAGATGTATATAGTAAGAGCAATATGAACAGCTTGCAGGAGTGCTTAGAAGGACATTCTGCTGTGGGTAGAAGATTGGATAAAGCGACCCCTTGGGCCTTCCCAGCCCCGTGACTATGAAATCACAGATCCGCATTATCAGGCGTCCTCATTTTTCCAGTCCCATCCACTGAAAAAACTCATTATCTTGTTCATGTCTGAGCCCTATTCAGATTTATTAATATCTCTTTCAGTTGAAATATCAAATGTTTTTATTCAGCTATGGAGTAAAGAATGTAAGTTAGCTCATAATATTATGAAATACTCGAGAAGTTGAGATTGTAGTTCTCCTAGGCATTCATTTCTCAGCTCAGATGTCATTCCATTGGTGAAACCTTTCCGAACAACACAAGTTAGCCCCTCTGGCCCCTCTCCCACCACCCTTGTTCATATTTTCTTTATTTCATTAACTGAAATTTTCTTGTTTTTTTTTTTTTTTTAACTCAATTGTTCTCAGTCTTCCTTCCTATTCAAATGTATGTTCTGTGAGATCAGAGCCCATGTGCCTAAAACGTCCGTATTCCTGTATTCTTGCCATCCCCATCAGATTTTTTTAAAAAACACATCTTCCAGTTTGATAGCCAAAAACTGGTGTTTCATTCTTGAAATTTTGTTTTTTTAATCACTAGTGAGAGTAAATTGTTTTCAAATGTTTATTGCTTGTATATTTTATGAATTACCAGCATATGCACTTTGTTCATTTATCAGTTGTGTTTTTCATCTTTCATTTATCGATTTTAAAGAGTTCTTTATAGACACAAGGAAAAATTGACTGTCTTATATTATAAATATATGTGTTACCTTTTAATTTTAGTGATTGTTTTGACATTTTAAATGTTTATAAAGTAACATCAATAATCCTTTTTCTTATGGCCACATCTCCCACTTCCCTCTTTTATTCTTCTGGTCCTTTGGTGGATTTTGTTTGGTTTGCTATGTAAGAAATATGTCTGTGTGGGTTTTTTTTTGTTGTTGTTGTTTCAAATATGTTACTGGTTTTTCCAGACACATATCAAAAAAAAATCCCTCTCCCTTACAAAGTTTAAATGCAACCCTTAGCACATACTAGATTCTGTTTTTTGGTTTTCTTAGCTGTCATATTGACTCATATGTCTGTTTTTCTTCTAGCACTTTTCTTTCCACTTTTATTATTATAGACTTATGTATTTGAACAGCATAAGGTTAAATCCCTCCTAATTACTATTCTTTTTCAAAGTCTTCTTGGCTCTTTTACCTATTTCTTCTTCTACACAGGAGCTCAGTACTTGTAGTTCATAAATCTGGGACATAGGGATCTTATGAATGGGCTTCAGGCATTCCATGAAGATCTTGAAATTTTATATAAAATTTTGTGTGTATGTGACTTGCTGCATTTTCCTGTAAGGGGATCCGTATCTTTTATTGGCTTTTAAGATGAACACTTAAATAAAAGAAATTTAGGAATCACTGTAAGATTGTTACACTGTCAAAATCAAACATTCCTATTGTGACTTTTAATCTGTGGAGGATAATGGCATTCTTTGTATTTTGTTTTCCCATGCAGAAGCATACTGGGGTGTCTTCATTTATCGAAGACTTCTTTTATGCACAATAGTAAATTTTTGTAATTTTCTTCATATTGGTCCTAAACATTTATTATTAATTTAGTTTTCTTGGTATTTTAAACCTACTGGTGAATCTGCTGACAAGCTTTTTCAAAAGAAAGGAAGGGAGGCAGGGAGAAACAAAAATGGAGATTGGAAAGGGATACACAGAATATTCTAGGTAGTCCATAAAGTTTAACCTGCCTCATTTTTATGGTAACCTCATTTTTATGTTGTAATTTTTATGTTGTAATTTTATTGTCAAAGTATTGTAAAATACATTATTAGAAAGCCTGACCCTAGGTTCTTTTTAGAGCATCACTCTTTTTGCTTGTGGTTTTGGGGATCTTTTACAGACTTAAATGTTGTTCTAGGACAGAAATTTTCCTATTTTACTTTGGTGAGGCATAACCATATCAAGTAACATTTCAGAACTATACATTGCATAATCTTGGACATTTTCATGTAAGAAGGCACTAAAGAGAATTTATTTTTTATGAAAGTGCAGCTCTTAAGTAACAGTGACTGTTTTTTATGGGATAGCTCCAGACCACATTTGCTTACTTCCCACACTCTAGTTTTTCTGATGTCCTAAGCTTTCAGTATAGAGGTCAGGATGACATTTGAGGGCTCTAGGTTTGCGTTCCATAACCTTAAAATGGATGTTATTCACTATATCAAAAAGGCCAGTTTGGTTTTCTTTATTTTCTAGATTAAAAATAAATAAGTTTTTTGATGTTATAATATTGTATTTGTTTTTAAAAACCTTTTAAATTGCAGACTTGGAAAGATAGTATAAAGATTTCTTATTTACCTTTAACTCAAATTCCCAAAATGTTAAAATTTCACATTTGCTGTATCATTGTGTGTCCTATTTTTTCTGAAACGTTTGAGAATAAGTGTATAAACAAGATGTACCTTTACCACCAAGAACTTCAGTGTGTATTTCTTAAAAATAAAAAGATATTTCTCAAAATTAGGAAATTAACATTGAGAAAATACTCTTGTCTAATCTACAGGCACTCAAATTTTGTCATTTGCCCCACTAATTTCCTTTCTAGGAAAAAAAAAAAAAAAAAGCCTTTTTATTACCCTAGTCTGGGATCCAATCCCAGAATCACATGCTACATTTAGTTGTCTTCTTTATTCTTCTTTAACCCAGAACAGCCCCTTGGTTTTTCCTCATCTTTCAAAATTTGAAAAACGCAGACCCTTTTTTTGTTTTAAATAAAGAATGCCCCTCAGTTTGGATTTGCCTGATGATTCCATGTGGTTAGACTTAATCTGCTGTGATCATATCAGGAAACACATAAGGTTTACTTTACTGATGTTAATATTCACTGTGATCGCTTGTTTAAGGTGGTGGTGATTCGCGTTTTTAAAGAGCACAGTTTTTATGTTTTCTTAAGTTTTTGCTTTCCTTTGGTGGATTGAGTCCTGGAGTCCTTTTTAGGACTCAGTAAAAATATCTATTTAATTGTAAACCTGTTAAAAAAATTTTTTTTAACCCTACCTTATCTTGGACATTATCAGCTTCTTTTGTTTTTTTGTTTTTTTTTGTGGTGCGCGGGCCTCTCACTGTTGTGGCCTCTCCCGTTGCGGAGCACAGGCTCCGGACGCGCAGGCTCAGCGGCCATGGCCCACGGGCCCAGCCGCTCCGCGGCATGCGGGATCCTCCCGGACCGGGGCACGAACCCGTGTCCCCTGCATCGTCAGGCAGACTCTCAACCACTGCGCGACCAGAGAAGCCCATCAGCTTCTTAATAATACTTTTATTTGGGAGAAGTGAGCAGGAATAGGACTTGGAGAACTTCCAGAACAGATGGGTCCTGGGCTTGGATATTCATTTATAGAGTTAGAAAGCCTCGGGCCGGAGCATGACAGCACTGTTGGTGGGTTCCACTGGGTAGAATTCTTCCATTACTAATTGACAGGATAGTTAACATGTAACTTCTTTATTCTGCAATTTTATCATTTGTTAAATGGGGATTCTGATACCTGTTTTTAATTACCGTGGTGGAATATGGGGACAAAAAACATAAGTAGGTCATAAATGTGAAAGTATTTTTTTTCACATTCCTCCTTCATATATTTATGGCTGAAAATGCTGTTGATTAGTGTTTCTCTATGCACTGATGGCCAACACAGAGATCCCTAGTGCATTTTTCTAGGAGGTCTGTCCTTGACCTGTTTCTATTCAGTGCTTCTGTTAATGATTTTCTTAGAAGAAATCATGAGAGATATTCTCAGTTTAGTAGCTGACAAAGTCACAGAGTTCATATTCAAAATTATCTTGACATATTAGAATGAAACCAAGCACTGCAAGATGACATTTCCTAATTTAAGTTCCAAAGATCAGTTGTAAAATAAAGGATTGGAAAGATTGTCCTATAATGCGTTACATTTGGTCACCAGCTTAATATGAGCAACTGCTAAAAATCCTAATGTAAACCTATGCTCATCAAAAAAATATTATACTGTTCCATTCATGGAAGGTAATAGTAATATTATCACTGTGTTTTAAGAATATTTAAAAATTAGAGTATCTAGGAAAAGGTAACCAAGATGTTGATCTTTTTGTCTCGGCAAGATTTCAATCAGACACCATATAACTTTTTCAGTAATGATTAGAAGGTATTCTTTTGTGTAAAATGCTGAAGTAAATGCAACATCATATCTTTTTATCCATTTTCATATTTGTACCTTTTGAAACATTTTATTAATTTTACGTAGACTACATGCCTTTAAAATAATTTCACAACTGAAGTCTTGTTCAGCAACCAATAAATATTATTTATCCAGTGGATGCTCATAAAAATTAGTTAATAATGACAACTGAATATAATTAAAAGCCAATTTTCTGTGCCTTGATTTATATTTAAGGACTACAGATTGAGCTGAATTCAAAATAGCAATTTCAAAGTCTAGGGTCTACTGAATTTTGAATTCATTTTTTAACCATTTTTACAATTGCTGTGAAAATATTCAGACTTCATGATAGACTTGTAAGTGGTTAAAAGGTAAGTCCGAAAAGCTAGTTGTGTTGTTTTTTGTTCATTTCTTTTTCGTTGTTGTTGTTTTTCTTGTAAGCTAAAAGTATGAAGCTAAAGGATTTTCCACGCAATGGGAATACATCTGTCACATGTCTGCTGGTCACCTGGGCTATTTCCATTCACTCTCTATTAAAAATAATAAAGAATATTTCAAGATGATTAAATTAATAGGAAGGAGCTTCTCTAAATTGAACAGTAGCTCTGTTTATAAAAATATTTTAACTATTTCAGTCATATGGCTTGAAAAGTTTATTATTTATTTAGTATATTTGGAAATTATCTTAAAGGTGTATTATTACCAAGGCTACGTTGAAACACTCCTTTTCTTGATTTCTGACAACACTCTTAGATTTTCTTCCTGCCACTCTAGTTACCACTTAGTATTCATTATCATCTTCCCTCCCTCTCTCTCTCTCTCTCTTTCTCTCTCTCTCTCCCCTCCCCCTTCCTCTCTCTCTCCCTCTTCCCCCTCCCCCCCCCTCTCTCGCTCACTTGGAAAGGTTGTAACTTCTGGCTCCTGCTTCTGTCTCATCACTTTGACTATAGGTGATCTCATACATGCTCTCAGAGTTTTGATTTCCATCTGTGTGTCTATGTCTCTATCTACCTGTATCTCTAGGTTAGTTAGTCCACACCTCTCCTAGCTTCAAACTTACCCATATACCAACTTTTACTGACATCCCATAACTACAGTATCTGATACCGTACATGTTCAAAACCAAACTCATGATCTTTTCCATAAAACCTGTCTCTCCTTCAGTTTCTCCTATCTCAGAAAGTTTACTTTCATTCAGTTCCTAATACAGAAATCAGGGAGTTATTCTTGATATCTTCCTACACTGACACCGTCCCCCATTCCAATCAGTGTGCAGGTTTTACTGGTTTTACTCTGCCATACCTGTCCTCTAAGCCATCAGCAGTATTTGCCTAAACTATTGCAGTAGCTTCTTACTGGTCCTTGCTTTTCTACTCCTGCCTTTGTCTAGTTTTATCTTTCAACTTTTGCCCCTCTCCAATTTTATCTTTGCATTGCAGAAATGTATCTTAAAAAATGTAAATCAGGGACTTCCCTGGTGGCACAGTGGTTAAGAATCTGCCTGCCAGTGCAGGGGACACGGGTTTGAGCTCTGGTCCGGGAAGATCCCACCTGCTGTGGAGCAACTAAGCCCGTGCACCACAACTACTGAGCCTGTGCTCTAGAGCCTGCGAGCCACAACTACTGTGCCCGCGTGCCTAGAGCCCATGCTCTGCCACAAGAGAAGCCACCGCAGTGAGAAGCCCACGCACCACAAAGGAGAGTAGCCCCTGCTCTCCACAAGAGAAAGCCCACGCACAGCAACGAAGACCCAATGCATCCAAAAATAAATAAATAAATTTATTTTTAAAAAATGTAAATCAGATATAGTGGCTCTCTGTTCAATCCCTTCATTAATTTTCCATGATAGGATAAATCTTTTAAAATAGCACATAGCCTGCAGGCGCCTGCCTTACCTTTGACCATGTATTCACTGTTACAGCAGCTGTACTGAACTTCTTTCAGATCCATGAACTCGCCTGGATCTCCCTGCTTTAGAATATTCCCTCTGATTTGAAAGTATCACTCGTGTGCCCCTTTAAATTTTAAAAAATTAATTAGTTATTAATTTATTTCTGTCATACATGAAAATGGCAGAAAGTGCAAACAGTACAAAAGATAGAGAGTGAAAAGTGTCTCCTCCATTCATGTTTTCCATTTTTTTTGTGTGGTCAAATTTATGTCTTTATTTTTAAATGACTCTCAGGTGTATGGTTTATTTTTGAACTTTCTTGTAGTAGTGTTTTTCTTTCAAGGCTTTGATCAACTTGGAATTTATTTTAAGAGGTGAGGTAGAAAGTCAGCTATATTTTTTTCTAGTTATTTACCCAGTTAACTTAATATCATTTGTTGAATAACTTATCTGGTTTTCTGTTTTAAAGTGCCACCTTTATCTTATACTAGGTTCCTGTCCTATTTGAGTCTATTCTGGTGTTCTGTCTGCTCATGCACTATACCAAACTGTTTCTGATAATGTCACTTTAGAGTATTTTTTAATAGGTGGCAGAGCTAATCCCATCTTATAACTCTAGTTTTTCGGAATTCCTGGCCGGTTTTTTTAAAATTTTATTTATTTATTTATTTTGGGCTGCGTTGGGTCTTTGCTGCTGTGCACGGGCTTTCTCTGGTTGTGGCGAGCAGGGGCTACTCTTCATTGCGGTGCACGGGCTTCTCATTGCGGTGGCTTCTCTTGTTGTG
Organism: Lipotes vexillifer; assembly: GCF_000442215.2. NCBI lineage: Eukaryota > Metazoa > Chordata > Mammalia > Artiodactyla > Lipotidae > Lipotes > Lipotes vexillifer. The sequence goes on from NW_006792448.1 coordinate 2,183,249, forward strand.
GAGCACGGGCTCTAGGTGCACAGGCTTCAGTAGTTGTGGCACATGGGCTCAGTGGTTGCGGCTTGCGGGCTCTAGAGCGCAGGCTCAGTAGTTGTGGCACACGGGCTTAGTTGCTCCGCGGCATGTGGGATCTTCCTGGACCAGGGCTCAAACCCGTGTCCCCTGCATTGGCAGGCGGATTCTTAACCACTGCACCACCAGGGAAGTCCCCCCACCCTGGCTCTTCTTAAATGTTCAGTTTCCTATATGAACCTTAGAATTAACTTGTCTAGTTTCTGAAAAACCTTACTGATATTTGTGAGGATATAAATTTTTAGATTAACATATGAACATTTGGTGACTTTACAACCCTAGAGTTTCCTGTCTAAAAAATTTTTTTTTCCATTTTATCGAGTCTAGGGAAGTCCCCCCTGGCTCTTCTTAAATGTTCAGTTTCCTATATGAACCTTAGAATTAACTTGTCTAGTTTCTGAAAAACCTTACTGATATTTGTGAGGATATAAATTTTTAGATTAACATATGAACATTTGGTGACTTTACAACCCTAGAGTTTCCTGTCTAAAAAATTTTTTTTTCCATTTTATCGAGTCTAAAATTTTTCCTTACTACCATTTTAAAGCTTTCTTCATACATATTTGTACATAACTTTTGATTTATTCTTGAATACTTCATCATTTTTTGGTGTCATTGTAATGGAATCATGGTATTTTTTTAAAAACGGATTGTTTTTTGAATAGAGGAAGGCTATTAATTTTGAGCCCACTCTTTTTGCCACATTCATATATTATTTGTAATAGATTTTTAATTTACTCATGTCCCCTCTTCCCAGCCCACACTCTTTATTTAGCTAACTTGCATTCTTCCTTAAGATGTCAGCTTAAAGTTCACTTTGCAAGAGCCCTTTCTCAACCTCCACATCTCAAGGAGATCCCCGTTTTACTCCTCTTGAAGCATTCTGTACTTTTCCTCTAGAGTGCTTATTGCAGTTCGAAGTTTGAAATTATACAGTTTATGGTGGAATTTTGTTACTGTCTAACATCTCTCTTTCC
>NW_006792448.1:2184366-2202932 GCF_000442215.2 Lipotes vexillifer
CATCTCTCTTTCCCTCTATCTTGTAAGCTCTATATGGGTAATAATTGTATGTATTTTCTTCCTCATCCTGTCTTCAGTGTTGAGCACTGTTCCTGCATGCAGTAGATAGTAGATACTGCTTGGCTTATTAGTTGATTGATTGGTTAGTTGGTTGAATGGATGATTGGATTGTCCATTTGTGGAAATTTCCCTGTTTCTAATCTTTCAGTCTCTTAGTTTTATTTTGAGTTCCACCACACTTTAAAAATCACTGGTTGCCTCCTTAGGAACTTTGATAGACTTTTGGTATGGTTTTTCAGACATGGTTCTCAAAGACAAATAGTCTAGGCATATCAATTGATGTATTCACTATTTGGTTAATTGACCTTGATTGATTTGGCATTTTCCTCTTTCAATCTTGTTGTTTTTAAGTGGTCTGAGATGTGATACAAGTGAAATTGCTCTGGCAATAATAATAAATTCTTACTATTTTACCTTTTTATAATATCACTTCAGAGTTTTGGAGTAATTTAAACTTTTTACTTTCATGTTGCAATTTGTGGAATTGAGACTTAGATCAAGTACCAACTGTTATAAAGCTGCCAGTGGCTGGGCTGGATCTAGATTTCTAAGTTTTCTGACCCCTAGTATCCCCTCTACCATGGCATCTTCCACATTGCTGTAGTAGTATTACCTATCTTCCAGGAATGAATTTGTAATACTGCAAAGAGAAAATATCTCACGTCACTGTGCTCTACCAAGGCAAATTTTATATGGTTAACTAATGACATGATATTTTGAGACTTTTCCCTCTGTCAGTATATCTTTTTTTCCTTTTAAATAGACTTTTTCTTTAAGAACCGTTTTGGGTTCCCAGCACAATTGAGCAGATTGTGCAGAGAATTCCCATATACCCCTGCCTCGCCCCTACACTTAGCCTCCCCCACTATCAGCATTCTGTACCAGGGGTGATACATTTGTTATAATTGATAAACCTACTTGGACACATCATTATCACCCAAACTCCATAGTTTACATTGGGTTTCACTCATGGTGTTGTACATTCTGTGGGTTTGGATAAGTGTATAATGTCATGTATCCACCATTATGGTATCATACAGAAGAGTTTCACTGCCCTAAAAATCCACTGTGCACTGCCTTCCTCCCCACCAACTCCTGGCAACCACTGATCTTTTTACTGTCTCCATGGTTTTGCTTCTTCTAGAGTGTCATGGAGTTGAAATCATACATTACGTAGCCTTTTCAGATTGGCTTCTTTCACTCAGGAATATGCATGTAAGTTTCCTCCATGTCTTTTCATGACTTGATAGCTCATTTCTTTTCAGTGCGAATAACATTCCACTGTCTGGATGTACCACAGTTTATTTATCCTTTTGCCTACTGAAGGACGTCTTAATGGTTTCCAAGTTTTGGCAATTATGGAAAAAGCTGGTATGAACATCCATGTGCAGGTTTTTGTGTGGATATAAGTTTTCATCTCATTTGGGTAAACACCAAGAAGCATAATTGCTGGATTATATGGTAAGAGTATGTTTAGTTTTGTAAGAGAAAACTAAAACTGTCTTCCAAAGTGGCTGTACCATTTTGCATTGCTGTCAGCAATAAGTGAGAATTCCTGTTACTCCACATCCTTGGCAGCATTAGGTGTTGTCAGCATTCTGGATTTTGGCCATTCTCATAGGTATGTAGTGGTATCTCGTTTTAATTTGTATTTCCTTCTTAACATACGATGTGGAGCATCTTTTCTTATGCTTATTTGCCATCTGTAAATCTTTGGTGAGGTGTCTGCTTAGGTCTTGTCCATTTTTTTTAAAATCAGGTTGTTTTCTTTTTAATCTTTTCAGTATTCTCTTTTACAGTTGTTTTTTCTTGGGCACCATCTAGTGAAAATACACAGAAAGCTTTGAGGTCATTGAGAATGATTTATTTTTTCAAAGGAAAACTCCTCTATTTCTGTTTTTCTCCTTTTACCCTTGTCTTTCAGTTATACCTGCCGCCACTTGCGGAGATATGTTTATGTGTTGGACAAACTGTATTTTCCCCACTCTCACTGTTCTACGCTTCAACATTGCTTCTCGACCCTCAGTGACAATGGAGAGGAACTCTTGTCTTTAACTTGCTCTCACATTCTCAGATCCTATGCTTCCAGGTTATTAACCTATGCTGTCCATTTACTGCATGCTGCATGCTGTATATTGACTGATAATTGCATGCTTTAATGGGATACATGTCAATTAAATGATTAAGGAGGAAATTTATATTTGAAGTGATACTAAATAATTCTTTAAAAAAGTGGCTGGGATTTTTTTTTTTTAAACAAATGTCTTAAGTACTTTGTTATGTTTCATGGGAGAGAGAAAAGCTTTTAGCCACATAGTTGTCATGTAAACTTGACAGAATTTTTCTCTACTTTGCTTCATTTGGAAATCTTTAGGTTTAACTTGTAATAGTTGGGAGGGGGCTCTGTCTGGTTTATATATGAAATTACATATGAATTTTGAGGTCTCTTTCTTGCTCTGCTCATATAGCTGAGAGCTGGCTGTGAGGCTGCACCCGTGTTTTGATAGAGGCACATTCAGCTGAGCAGGTTTGATTTTATAAGAAGGTAGAAATTATTCATTGGGATTTTGTATTTCTCACTCATTTCGTTTACATACAGAGGGGTTATAAAATCAGCAAGTTGCAACGTGTCATAGATGAATCTAGATTAAACCTAATGGAGGTGGGAGCAGTAAGAAAGAGACAAGCCATCAATCTCAAGTATCAGAGAAAATCAACTCCTGTTGTTTAGTAGAGGGCAGTATGACATTACTGCTTTGTACTTGAAGTTGACATTTCTAACACAGATTTTCTGTAAGTCAGAGATGACGTGCACCAGCACTATACCGTTAGCCAGGTATGATGTCTGAAGGCAGTGTCTTCGCTGCCAGTTGATTTAGAGGAAGACGGGAAAAACTCCATGACCACCTTCTAGAAAAGAGCAAGCATTTAGAATTAAAATAGATCTTTTCAGGTGAAGACGCATAGGAAAGCTTCAGACTACACAGTATATCTAAGTGAAAACACTTTGATTATTAGGAATTGAAGACAGTGTGACAACTAAGGTGACAGATCCTTTTCTTGGTAGCAGAAAAATTTTAGACTCTCGTAATGATGTTGGTTAGACTCTTACTGAGTCAGTAACAACACTTTCAAGAAATGAAAAAAATCAGATAGAAAAGCAAGTGGAAATAATAGATCAACTCTTATGTGTATAATATAGGAGAATTTATCAAACTAAAGCCAGTGACTTTCAACTGGCTTATAAAGTGAGTGAATATCAGTTAAGTGAATACTCTTTGGACCTGGAGACAGAACTTGTCTGGTTTCAGAGAATGGAGAGAGAGCAGCTACTAATCATTGAACCTCTGAATTGGACACCATAATTGCCCTTGCCCTTGTTTACTAGAGTACTAGTCAGGGTTCTCCAGAGAAACAGAACCAATAGGGGTGTATGTGTGTGGAGAGAGAGAGAGAGAGAGAGAGAGAGAGAGAGAGAGAGAGAGAGAGAGAGAATAGTTGAGATTTATTTTAGGGTGAGTCTGAAATTAGGTGGAAGTTCAGGTGTTGATGTTTCAGTCTTAAATCCTATATCCATAGGGTAGGCCAGCATCCTGGAAACTCAGGCAGGATTTTTATGTTACAGTCTTGAGACAGAATTCCTTCTTCCTCAGGAAACCTCAGTGTTTGCTGTTAAGGCCTTCACCCACATTACAGAGGGTAATCTGCTTTCCTTAAAGTGAACTGATTATAAATGTTAATCACACACCCAAATACCTTCACAGCCACGTCTAGACAAGTGTTTGGCCAAACAGCTGGACACCATAGCCTAGCCAAGTTGGCACATAAAGTTACCACCACACTGTGCTTCTGTTTTTCTGGGTGTGTTCATGTGCATCGTATCTGTCCTACCGGACTGTGAGCCTCCTGGGAGTGGACACTGAATCTTATTCCTTATTATACATCTTATAGCACCTCATGCCTGGTGCATTGTTCATTAATACTAGTTGCAGCAGGTTTTACCATCTGCCACGTGTGACAATGTGCCACTGTACTCTGGAGTCACACCCCTCACCTCACAGGAACAGACAGGAGACAGAAATACACAGTCGACTGGGAAGATGAAAGAAAACAGAAGGAAAAGGAAGAGGAAGACAAAGTAGGAAGGAACAAAAGTGAAAAGTTGACAGGAGGAAGATGAAGGTACCACGTGGCTAACGAAAGCAGTGTGCGATTCCCAAGCCCCCTTCAGCTAATTCCTGGCAGAGTTCAGTCCACCCTCAGTTTCTGAGTTGCTGTAGCATTTCTCTCCCATTTTCCTTGTCCTCATTCACCACCTTTGCTCAAAGGGCCACCTCAGCCCATCCCTACTCCGGGTCCTTTCTCGTCCTCAGGAGGTTGCTCAGTATTCTTAGCAGAGGTTTAAGGCATCAGTCCTCCAAAGGGACTGTTTTTCAATCCAACGTCCTCGTCAGCACTGAAAAGCCTTTAGGACACGTTGGTAAGGAAATGTCAGGCCCAGGTACCTGGGTAAGGACACATTCTGATGCCAGGAATACTTGCAGCATTTTTGAAATGCTGCCCCCTTGCAAGCCTGTCTCCTCTCTGACATCTCCCGTCTTCTCTCATCTTGTAACAGGGCGTTTGCATCAGAGGTGTGTGCTGTCTTTTGGCATCCAGTTTCTGCCTGGCCCTGTCTACTTTTCCTCAAGTGCAAAGGTTAGGGCCTTGGGCCCCTCCTCCTCTCCCACTGGCTTAACATCCACCACTTGCAGGCTGAGACAGTGGACAGGAAACGCTTCCATTTGGGACAGACTTCAGAATGTGGGCGGGATTCGCATAAAAGGAGATGTCTGGTCGCCTTTGTGTCATGTTCATCTGCAAGTGATGAGCATCCTGCATACACAGTGACACGTGGTCAAGTGTGATCTAGTCCCTGCAGTTGAAAGATTTTTCTTTCAACTATGTTGTATGGAGGGATAAACCAAGCCAAATGTCTGAAAGGAGCAATCTCAGACTCATTTCACAACCTCAAGTAGCTTTTGGTTATGCAGACTGTTGAAAATGTAATTCAATTCCTAGAGAGAAATATAAGCCTGTTCCTTAGAAAGGAACTTTACCTTAGTCTAACGCGAATCACTGCGATAGAAATTTCAGTCATTCTACTGTGAACTTCTTTCCAGTGTAAGAGTTCTTTTTATAGCATCCCTGAGAGAGAGCTTCTGGGTGCTTCCTACTTCGGGAGGTGGTAGGGTTCTTGCTGTTTCATTGTTAGAAAGGTTGTCATATGTGAAGTCTGCCTGCCAGTAACTTTCATGTATTGGTCTGGCTCTGCTTGAGAGAAGCACATAAATGTATAAACTTTACTGCTTATCAGAGGGCTTCAGGTTTTTAAAAACATCTGTCATGACTCCCCTTAAAGTTTTTTCTTTAACTTAAATAGCCCGATTACATTAACCATTGCAGAGACAAATCATCTTTAGATTATTCAGCCTTCTTTTTCTCTTTCTGGATAATTATATTTGTCAGCACATATCACAAAATTTGGTACCCAGAATTGGATGTAATATTCCAGTTGTACTTTATAATTTTGGCCTTTATAAATGAAAACTATATAAATTAGAAACTGAATTATAGTTATAAATTATACTCTGTTAGTTTGTCCTAAGACAAACTACACATTTTAAAGCAGGCACACCTTAGCTCATGTAAAATTCCCAGATCTTTTTCACCTGAACACACGTCTCCTTCGACCTGTTGCACATTTAATTTTTTTTTAACCTAACTGCAGGGCTTTACATTTATTCTTAGTTTAATGTATTGATTTTGGCCCATCTTACTCTTAAGCCAAACCTTATGAAGCTAGAAGGCTTTCAGACCTGGTAGCTTCTCCTGTTTATCCGCACAAGCCTTGAGAGCAACTCTCAGATTACTAACCTAAGAGTTGCCATCTGTAGAAATCAAATTTAGAATTTTGAGTGAGCATTTGAGAATTTTAATTAATCACTAGTAACTACAAGTAAACTATATCCTGTCAACTCAATGGAATATTTTGCACCCATTAAAAATACTATAAGGAAAAATGAGTAGAAATATGGAAAACATCTGGTACAGTGTTAAGTGAAAAAAGTATATAAAGTTATGTACCGCTGTTAATACAACTGTGTAAAATTATATGCACATGGACAAAAACTAGATAATGTATAAAAATAGTTGTGGAACATTAGTAAAATATATATGACATTTCTTTTAAAAATAAGTTTGCTTATTTTGCAAAATTAAGTTTGCAAAGTTAATTTTAAAATAATTTTTTTAATTATGCAAATTTAAATTGTAAGTTTCTTCTCTCCCTTTTCTGTGCCCTCTCTCCACTGCCCAAATAAAATCTATGTCTTTGGCTTTTCTTTTTTTTTCCCCCTACCAACATAGTATAATGTCATTTTATTAATTGACAAAGACCTGCAGTGTGATTTATGGGAATAGATAGGAGTTCCCTGATCTGTGATCACAGAAAATTTCTCCCATGGCTTATGTTAGAATTTTTATTAATTCTTTATTTTTTCTTTTGGAGAATGGGTCTATAATTCTAAGCACAGCATTAAGTCATTTCTCTGTCTAACTTTCAAATTTAGGAGTGCTTTTACCCTATTTGGTATGTCTTTTATATTGCGATTTAAAAAATCACATCACATTTTATTGCTTTGAAAGGATTGCCTCTTCAATCTAAATGTAAGATAATATTCTAATGAGTTTCCTCAAGAGAGGTTTTTTAAATTAGTAGAACAGTCTTGTCATACTGTATGCTGTTCACTAAATTTGTAATGAATAAATATTTGAAGCCATAGTCGTAATTTTTCATGCATATGATACTGTCTTAATAATTCCATTGTGGCTATGTGCTTTATTGATTTTTGTGCCACTTCTGTGGCATGAATGAAATGTATTATCCCACTTAAACCATTAGGGTTTCTTTTCGAGTTACATATTCACTACTTGATCTTGTCATCAAGCTTATCCCATTTTCTGTAATGTGGTGTTCAGTCTTAAGATTTATTGCCTTAGTACTCAGTGCTGTATAAATCAAAATAGGACAGGTAAATTCAGATCAGCAAAGTTGGGAGGAATAAACAATAGGCAGTGAAATTTTTTAAAAATCATTATTCTAAATTAGTATGTGTTCTGATCCGGAGATTTGGGGGTTTCTTTTTTCTTCTCAAGATGTACAGGAATGAATCATCGCCGTGCATTCTGGAGAAAAGAGGAGGGCAAAGCTTGACAAACCTAGCCACCGTCTTTGCTTGGTCTCAGAGCTGAGGTGTAGAGAGCTTTGTCCCACACCCTTCTCTTCGCTTCTGTGACATTACACTCCTGGCTTTCTTCCCACCATTTTGCCATTTCTTTCTAGGTTCTTTTTAGAAATATTAGAATTCCGTAAAGCTTGATCCTAAGGTCTTCCTCTCCTTTCACGTAAACTCTTACCGTGGGCATTTTTGTCTATTTCTATGACTCTCCATGTCATGCAAGTGGCACCACTTCTCAAATGGATAACGCCAGCTGAAATTCTGAGCTCCAGCACCGTACTGTCAGCCGTCTTCACGCTGTGATCACCACTCACACCTCTCACAGGCCCCATCTTTCAGGTGAGCTCTTAACCTTTCCCCATTAGCCTTTTCTTTTAGTCCCCTCCATCTCAGTAAATGGTGTCTCCGTCCATCCAGTTACTTATGCCCATCCCATGAAAATCTTGCAGCATTTTCATTCCCTCACCCCCTACATCCATCCTGACTCTATTCATTTCATTTCTGTATCCAAACTGTAAGTAGTATCTGCCTTCTTTTCTCCGTGCCCACTGCCAGCCACTCTAGCTCAGACTGTCTTCTCTTACACCTAGACTGAGAAAACCTACCTGGTTTCTCCTCCTCCAGTCTTATCACTCCCACTCCCACTCCCACCCCTAATGCCTCACCTAGCAAGCATGTTCAGGCACTCTAAATCCAATTACTGCTCGAAACCCTTCAGTGGATTCCCTTTGCCCTTAGCATGGTACATCCTCTAGCCACACCGGTTCTTTTATTGTCTAGGATTTGCTGACCCTATTTCCATCTTTAGGCTTTTTACATGCTCTTCCCTGTCTAGAATGTTCTTTCCCCAACTCTGTATTTCTTACACTTGTTCCTTCCTCAGATTTTCCCTTATCCCCAAATCCATTGTTATACCTAATATTGTACTGTGTTTTCTCTCACACACACGTTCTCTCTCTCTCTGTCTCTCTCAGAGTAGACTCTAAGCTCCATGAGGGCAGAAAATATATGCTTTTTTATCCACTAATCCCTAGCGCCTAATATCATACTTAAGTATGCAACAGGTGCTTCATATGCGATGAGCACGGATGCTTTTAGTTTATTACAATTAACTTTCTTGCAGACTAGCCCAGTCTAATAATGACCACTTCTTCAGCGATTACTTGACCAGAAGCAGTAAGATGACAATCCTGTTTTAATGCTACTATATCTTCAAAATGGCATTCAAGGTAGCATCATTAGATAATGAAGTATTCTTGTCATACTTTCTACAGATATGCAGTAAAACTGCCTGCCAAAGGAAGGCTCCTTAATTCTTGAATATGTGAAATTGCATTGCTTTTTTCCTCTCAGTTAAATAGTTTACAGATTTTCCACTCACCTTTTGGATTTATATGGTAAACCATGACCATCAAAGCAATATCAACATGGTTTGAAAGATGACTTATAAAAATGCAAAAATATTTTATCTGGTGGCTCTAGCTAAGCAGAAAAAACTCAGAGGAAGCAGTAAGCTTATTTTACATTAAATTTTGTCTCTTGAAATTTAAACATAATACTATACACCATAGTCATATACAGCATTTCAAATAACTTGAAGCTAGAATAGTTTTTACAAGCTTTACCACCCTTCCACCGAAAACTTGTCCTTTGGCATAAATAAATTGTGGAGGCTAGTAGCTGTCATAGTAGTAACAGAATGAAGTTTCAGAAATATAGATAAGAAGTAAAAAAAATATATCACTGTGTGTATTAAAAATTCTATTTAACTTCCTTTTTAATTCAAAATTACCTAGTAGAAAAGCAGACATATTCGTTACACTATACCTAATTGGAAACGTTTAGGAAAATATTTTCAGTGTGTTACTTATAAGAATATTGGTAAGATTTATTGAAGATCAACAGTAACATTAAAACCCTTCTCAAAATAAATTGTTATACTAGCATGACATAGTGATCGGCACTAAAATGTCGCCAAGTCGCACTGAACAGTTTATTGTCCAGAGGGAAGAAATGTAGATAAAATATAACAAAAGATACCTATTAACTAAGTAAAAAACAAATTTTAACTGGTAAATTGGATTTAATGAAAATTAAAATTCTCTGCTCTTCCAAGGACACTGGTAAGAATAATGATTGCAAGAAAATATTCAATGTACGTATATGTAAAAACACTTCCAAAAGGAGATATTAAAATGGTTAATTAAAAAAAAAGGAAAATTACGCGTTACAGATAAGTAAAATTTTAGTCTAAGAAGGATATCATGAAGATTTTTCCGTATGGAAACAAAATAAGAAAGAAAGGAAACAACAATATGAAATTCATATTTGATCCCCCAAAGTGGTAATAGATCTTTTTTTCCACCAAATGCTCTTGGTATAGATTTCATTGGTAAAGGAGGCACTCAAGTCTTAGTTAATGTACCTGTGATGTGTAGGTGTAACAAGAGTTCCCGAAGATGAACACTCTAAACAACAAAATTAAAACTTCTCATGCAGTTTAGACAATGTATGGAGGATTTGGAATGGATACAAAATCCCCCAAGTTGGATGCTCTTTCCCTGGGGCTGCCATTTGCAGGGAATTTCATGTACATATTCAGACATGCAGACCTGCATAACTGCTTATTATAGAAATATTCTTGGTTACTGAATGTCTAACAGAATTAAATATACAGGGTTTCCCATATATGGAAGAAAAGTGATTTCACCCATTTTCCATGCCTTGGTACGTCACGATTCCAGCCTTACATTTATTTGACTTCCAGAATTTAAATAGGCAGTGATGTAAATCAGAAGTTAATGTTTCACCTACTGGCAGTAAGTAACTAAATCATTGTACTCATGATGAGAAAGGTAAATCCTTTTCAGTTTGGCCACAGAGTGGGAATGACATTTACTCTAATCCTATCCCTCTAAGTTAGATTGACAACAAATTTATTTCCATCTTACAAAAAATGAGGAATTGGAGGAGAATATGGAGAAGTTAAATGGTTTGGCAAAGATCACACGAGCTAGAAGTAGAATCCAAGTCTCCGGAGATCAGAGTTTCAGCTTACTGAATGTCACAGCATTATAAAGTGAGAAATGCGTCTCGCTATATACATGGCGCTTAATGAATTATTCTCAATAGATAGCTCCCCCAATTTTAAAAAAAATTTTATGTTTTGAGATTTTGAAATTTCAGTTCAATCCTGTTATTTTTTTTTTAATTTTTAAATATTTATTTATTTTTGGCTGCATTGGGTCTTCGTTGCTGCGTGCAGGCTTTCTCTAGTTGTGAGCATGGGCTACTCTTCGTTGCGGTGCGCAGGCTTCTCATTGCCGTGGCTTTTCTTGTTGTGGAGCACGGGCTCTAGGTGCAGGGGCTTCAGTAGTTGTGGCTCGCAGGCTCTAGAGCTCAGGCTCAGTAGTTGTGGCGCACGGGCTTAGTTGCTCCGCGGTATGTGGGCTCTTCCCGGACCAGGGCTCGAACCCGTGTTCCCTGCATCGGCAGGCGGATTCTTAACCACTGCGCCACCAGGGAAGTCCCTATTAACTATTTTTGTTTTTATCCTCAAAGCAACTCTGTGAGGTAGTTAATATTGTTATCTCCATTTTATAGATGAGGAAACTGATGCACAGAGGAGTTTAGTACCTTGCTAGAAGATGGTAAAGCCAGTATTGAAACTGAAGCTATTCTAGCTGTAAAAGCTACACTTGTAACCTTATACTGCCTCCCAAGAAGCCTTTTAATAGTAGTATGATTTTATTAAGTAACTTTGCCCTTGAAATCATTTCAACCCATCTTAGAGCCCAGTACAAATCCAATATTATTTGATGATTATACATTTTAAACTATTTATGTTTAAATTCTTGAACTTCACTACCCACTCAAAATTTCACTTGGAGATAGTTTATAAAACTGGCTAAAATTCAAATTTGAACTGTGGACTGTAGAAACAGAAGAAACTCAAAACTGTATTTCTTGGTTCTCTAAATTCTGTAGGTACCATTTAGTCTGGTTTCTACTCTCTAAACATGCAGTGTCTCCTGTTTTTCAAAGCTGCTAATCCTTATAAAAGTTTCATAATGTATCCCAAATGTCTAAGTTAGGTTTTAATTTTTGCTATAGGTTTGATAATTTTTCCTTCTCAAAGTAAAAAAAAAGATACAAGCTATTCTCAAAAGGTTTTTAACCAGATTTCACAAAGTAAGCATTTATAGGCATATTTTCAAGGTAACCCAAAGGATATGTTTTACATTTTAGTTACCACTGGGAAAAGGAAAAATAAGTGCAGTTAGCAACCGAATATAATTTCCAATAGTGACTAAAAGTCTTATAGCTTCCATGTTACTCCTCTGTTTAGTGACTAACAATTGGGTCGTCCTTCTAACTTTGAATGAACAAATAAGCAGAAGCTTTCCTGGGGATTTAGAAGTATATTTACTATCTATATATGTACTTTTTTTTTTTTTACAGGTAACATTTACATCAGCTTAAAAATGTTTGTTATTTTTAAGTTTATTCTTGGTGTATCTCACGTTAATACCAGTAGTTCCTTTTCCTATGTGCATTTATTCTCAGGTAGCGCATACTAGAAGCCAATAGGAAGCTCAGGTCCCTGTCATGCATGGCAGTAGAAGTTTTACTGTATGGGCTCTGCATCCTGGCGTGCAGTGCCTGTGGCAGCACTGGGAGTCTGGGCAAAGAGCAGTGTGTGTCTTGTTGCGGTGGGTCCACCTTTTAGGGTATGCGTAATGTCCTTCGGTCCTGAACTTCCAAAATCACGTTTGAAGATAGGGATGCAACTACATATAGTAACATTTCAGCATCATTTCTATAAAATGTTAGAAAATAAAAGAAAGGTTAACAAATTAATCTAAAACCAGTAAATAAATAGCTACAGGTAAATTTATTTCTGAGTGCACAGTGAAAAAAGTGCATTTGGGGAATATTGTTCATAGTTCAGAAGATTGTGTAATAGCCTCAAGATTCCTCTTACTGTCCTTCAGTGGTCAGGTGGAGAGCATCACTATGGATTAAATACGGGTCAGTAAGACACAATGGGCAATCATCTGTTCTGTGGGCTTTTTAATTCTTGCTGTTTTCTGGTCTTGCATAACAATATATTACTGTAGCCGGCAAGATGTTGAGGCAATGTGTTGTGATAGGAAAGGAAAGGAAAGAGCTTTGATTTTCATTCCTTTTTTTAATATTCTTTCTCAAGAAGCGCTGCCTTGATTTTTGTGCCTGACACTAAGCAGCAAATGCAAGAGGTATCCAAGCTACCAAATTTTGCATGACTCTTGGTGTGACTATGGTAATGTGGTATTTCCTGTTACCATGGTTTAGAGATTTTATTTTACTCTCACTGTCCGGTTTTCTAGTTCCCTCCCTTCCTCTTGTGACTATAATAATGATAATAGTAACCTGTTTATACAGTGAATCTATATACATTAATTACTTGTGGTTCCACTGAAAGATGATCCACTTGAGCTAGAATTGTGACTAAACTCAGAGGCATTGGTTGCAAACTTGTAAATGTAACTCACGTATATATCTTTTCTTTAAGTGAGACCAAAGTCAGTTTGGCTTCAATTTGCAATGCCTTTTACAGCCAAAATGGTGGTGGTTTTGTTCTGCTGTCATGGGAATATTAGCCCAAACAGTAAAATGAACTCTTAAAATTGTTGCTTTGTTAACTAACTCAGCTCTGGTGTATTTGTAGTCTCGGATTTGAATTTGTTGGCACATGGCTTGAATCACTGCTTTTTATGTATTGGGGAATGTACATACTTATATGAGTCAGTGTTCTTTAACTTGAAAAATTAAAAAGAATCAATAAGTAGCCTTTTCAGAAGGTGATGTGGAAATTTGACATATCTCCCCATAACCAAAACCATAGAACTCACTTTCCCATCGCATGTACTGTAGCATTCTTTAGCATAATGAAGCTATGTATTATGCTATATGTATTATCATGGTATTCCTAATCTGGTTCTGGAGGTGCCTTTTCTGATTTCGTGTATTTACAGAAGCTGGTTTTCCCTCTTACACAATCAAATGACATTTCTTCCGATAACCTATACTTGTATAAATGCAGTAGTTATTTCCTTGCTTATTAATATTTGTTATTCAAATATTTTTCTGAGGAGAGTTTAGTTTTCATTTTCTTTTTAGATATGTTATCTCATTAAAAATATCTTTTTGGTGTTGTCGTTTCAGCCTTGAATTTTAATTCATTGTTGTTTTAGACAAACTGTGATGTTCAAAAGTTACAATATTACCTAGAACTAATTATCTTCCTCCTTGAATGTAAAATACCACTGAAAAAATAATATGAAAACGAGAGTGATTATACATTAATTCATTAGACTAGTTCACTAAATACCACTAGTCTTTGGCCTAAAAGAGATGTTTTTTCGTGGGACATTTTGTTTTTCTGATTTTTCTCTGTAGCAGATATCTCTGTCCTTATTGTCAGTGTGGACGAACAGAGCTCTGGTGTTCAGAATTGGGCGAGTTGTAGGTGATAGCAGCAGGGTGAGACCAGTGTTCCAATTCACCAGTTTTTTTTCCCACGAGGCCTAAGAGTAATTTTTTTAATTGTGTATTACCAGTGAATGTGGTCTTCTTTTTGACAATCATATTATCCACATATCACTTTTTGTCCCTGTATCCTCTAAAAGCAATGGTTCATTTATAATTTTTAGTAAGATCTGTCTGGATTGTGCATTCTTTTTGGTTAATAGATATAGATATATCTAAAAGCCCTACTTTTAAGTTGTGAAGTCTGTCAGGATTCACATACTCTTTGATGTCAGTGAATATGGTGAACCTTATAGTAGTGTAATAACAAAAACAATTCAAATTTGAATCGGATGGATTCAGTCCATAAATAGGACAGGTGGGTGCATGGGTGATCTCAGGTAGGCTTTACTGACTAAAGTGACTCTTAAAAAGTGATTTGAGTTAAGAGATTTGGTGGATTAGTAGGTTGTTCCAAGCGTAGGGGGTGGCATGAAAGAAGATATATGCAGGAGTAGGCGAGAAAGACAAAAGGTTCATTTAGGAGAAAAGAATAGGGAATGGGACAGGGTGTGGGAGGAGATGAGATCAGACATATAAATTGGGAAAGAGCTGTGGGACCATTTGGAGACAAGAAAAAAGTTGTACTTTAAATGTTGAGAAAGCCAACACTCTGATTAGAAGAAAAGGTCTCATGAACTTACAATCCCAAAAGAAAGAGTGATGGCAGTTTACTATGTTTCACTGTTTAATAAGGAAGACAGTGAATGGGTGGAGCAAAAAAATGAAGTGATTATTAAGTAGATGACCATATAATTTATCATTCAAACCAGGACACTTAATAGAGTGAAAGGGAACTCTGCCTGATAGTTCCAGTGGGACAAAATGTATAAACTGGGACTGTCCTGGGCAAATCAGGGCATAGGGTTCTCACATTATTATTGAATATTTACTTGGAGTTCATTCATAGATCACAAAGATAGGAAGCATTAAAATCCTGAGCTTTGAGAGCGCTACACCGTAATATTCCTTAACAAAATAAAGTGTCAGTAGTTGTATCAGATTCTGGCCCTGACTAGCAGGACCCATCACTGAGGTTGATTTATAAATATTGGCGTTTCCATGGCGTTTTCATGACATGATGCTTAGGTGTTGAGTCAGGCCTAGACTTGACTGCTAGTTCTGCCGCTGAGTAGATGGTAATCTTGAGCAAGTAAGATGGAGATAATAGGGAAACCTGCCTCTCTAGGTTGAGGTCAGATTTAAATGAGATGATGTATGCAAAACACTTAGCACAATGCTAATGTCACATGCTAAGCAACCAAATTCTGCTATTATCGTTTTCCCCATGATTACTACAGCCACCACGACTATTTACATATTGGTGGTTAGCATGTTTTCAATTTAAGCTAATTTAAAGTAACAAATACTGATGTTGCTGGTAGATTTCTGCCTTTTATTTGTAACGACAATTCACTAATTAAAGAAATAAGTTTGGAAAACTATTTTTCATTCCAGCTTTAATATAATACAGCTCACATCTCACCTTCTATCTGTCTCTGCCAGAGGTAGACAGATTGTCACAGTCATATTATTGAATACAGTAATTCTCATTTTGTATTCAAGTAAGTCTTAAAAATGTTTTCAGTAGCATTGTGGTTTTCAAATCCAGTTCCTGTTCTGCAGCAGACTGCTGGCTGAAGAGTAATCATTTAATTTTCTGTTTTAGGTTAAAAAAAAAAAAAGTTAAAGTTAGTTTTTGCTGGGGGTGGGGTGTGGTCTTGGCAACTACAAATAATGATGTGTTTTAGATCTTTTATGCTTTAAATAATTCTTTAGAGAGGTTCTTGAGATTGTTACCAGTAATGCAACTTGAACATGCCCTTCTTTGGTCCACTTACATTTATTATTACTTTTTCCTAGAATGCTCTTTCCCCAGATATCTACTCAATTCACAACCTCACTTTCTTCAGGTCTTTACTTAAATATCACTTCCTCAGTGAAGCCTTCTCTGACTACCTCATCCAAAAGCAGAGCCTCTCTCCACTTTATTTATTCCTTCTTTAGCTTTATTTTTGTAAAGGACAGTTATTTCAGAAGCACTGTGATCGTCCCCACACCTCTGAGATATATATATTGCTGGAGTGATTATAAACTCTAACCTTATAACCAGGTTATAGAATGTCTGATCTTTTTGGTTTGGAGTGAGTTGTGTGGTAGCAGTGGCTAAGGGTGAAATAGCAGCACTGTTTCAAGTATAGCCCTCCAGAGGAAAGACAGAAATAAATTTCTTTTTAAACAGAAGAGAGAGCTCCTACTGCTGGTCCTTGAGGCTCAAGAAGGCTAACCTGCCTTCTGGTTGGGAGAGAGGAACTGCCTCATCTTAACCACCTCCCTATGTGCATTAGTCAGCTCAGGCTGCCGTAACAAAATCTCATAGACTGGGTGGCTTATTTAGCAGAAATTTATTTTCTCACACTTCTGGAGACTGAAAGTTGAAGATCAAGGTACTAGCAGGATGGATGTCTGGTGAGGGCTCTGCTCTTGAGTTGCAAATGGCTGCCTTCAGGCTGTGTGCTCACGTGAGCTCTTCTTTGTGCCCACCTGGAGGGAGAGGGAGAGGGAGCTCAAGTCTCTTCTTACGAGGACAATAATCCTCTCCGATCAGGGCCCCACCCTTATGACCTCATTTAGCCTTAGTTACTTTCTTACGCCACATACAGCCACACTGGGGGTCAGGGCTTCAACATAGGACTTTTGGAGGGACACATACATTCAGTCCATGACATGCTGCCTCCCAAATTATTTCTGTTTCTGAGTTTAGTTAATTAAACAACCACTTTTTGAGAATCTTTTAAATACATAGGCACTATGCTAGGTACCAGGGAGGCCAAAGTGAATTATTCCATGCTCAAGAACTTCATATTTTAGTGAGGGAAATAAACATGGATACAACTAACTAGAAAATGTGATTGTTGTTTTTTCTAAGTTTGAAGGGTGAGTAGAAATTTGCCAGGCAGATTTTTGTAAGAAAGGGATGTAAAGGCAAAGAGGTTAGTGTGGACAAAGGCATAGTGTATTCAGGAAATGATGAGCAGAACAATGAACAGTGTGTGGAATGAAGTAGGGGGTGATGGACTTGAACTAGAAATGTAAAACTGCTTTGTAGTGTTTGTCTTCCCTAATGGGGTCACAACATTATCTGAAAAAGTAGACAGTACCTAGTATGTTGATTTCTACAGATTGAACTGTGTACTTAGTGTCATATTTGAGAAATCAGAGTGAAATGTAAAATACCGTGATTATTAGAGGTGGGAAAAATTGTACAATCACAGCTTAAGTAAGGAAAAATATTAGATTAAAATTCTTTGGTTTTCTCCAATGTTCCTTAAGTTTCTATATAAAATTTATAAAACTATGTGTTTTTTTCCTATAAATATTTGAAAATCACTATTCACTTCCCACCAAGACAGAGTAGCAGAGAGTGGATTTACCCTTCTACCTGAAACAAAAACAAAACAGACAAAATATATGAAACAGTGGTCTTTAAGACATTGAGCATGAGGCAATAAAAGAACTAATCCCTGAGAGATGGGAAACAAAAGGAAGTGATCCCTGCGAAAATCGCAGCTTACTATTCTAAGAGAATTTCTTGACCACTGCTCAGAATTATAGCTAATAACTCAACAAGTGGACTCACAAAAAACCCTCAATTAATCCGAAAGAAGACAGAAAAAAAAGGAAAAGGGAAAGAAAAAAGAAGAGATGGGACAAATAGAAAACTAACAGCAACATGATAGACATAAACTTAACCCCATCAGTAGCACTGGTCAAAAGCAAGAGGGAGTGGCTTCAGAGCATAGACTCTCCAGGAATAAAGGAAGCCATTTCATAATGATAAAGGAGTCAGTTCATCAAGAGGACTGTTAGAATCCTAAATGTTTGTACCAAATAGATTGCAACTTCAAGACACATGAAGCAAAACACTGATAAAATTGCAAGGAGAAATAGACAAATCCACAGTTACAGTTGGAGATTTAAATATCTCTTTCTCAATAGTTGATAGAAGGAGTAGACTGAAAATGAGCACAAATATTGAAGACTCAGACGACACTGTCAATCAACTTGACCTAACTGATATTTATAGAGTACTCCAACCAATAACATCCCAATACACTTTCTTCTCATTTGCACACAGGAACATTTATCAAGAAAGACCATATTCCCAATCAGAACATGCCAGAGCTACGTTCCAGACCATCAGAGTCCTGCTATGACCCTGACTTGTTAATGTGATAAACTTGACTCATGCCACAATATCAGTGGGTGAAAACGGTTTAAAGTGTTAGCTTGCAATGATATTGGGGCCTAGACTGGACTTTCTAGGGCCTTATATAAATGCAAAAACTGAACAGAGATATCTTTTCTTTTCCCCCTCTGGCTTAGATACTAAACTTACACATAAATCTCTGAGAGAAAAAACAGGTTAAAAAATAATTCTTTTATCTGGTTTTAAAAATTAAGGAGTTTTTGTTGTTATTGTTTGTTTTTGCTTTACATTCTCATTTACTAACACTCTAAACTCTAAACCATTTCTTTTTTTTTTTTTTTTTTTTTTTATTAGACAGCTTAGGGGTTCCTGGGGAGACCAGGGTTTGCTGCATCTGGATCGCTAACTACAGTCTAATAGTGGGGCCTCTACATGAAACACTGAAA
>NW_006792448.1:2203476-2220183 GCF_000442215.2 Lipotes vexillifer
GCATGTGGGATCTTCCCGGACCGGGGCACGAACCTGTGTCCCCTGCACCGGCGGGCGGACTCTCAACCACTGCGCCACCAGGGAAGCCTAAACCATTTCTTTTAAGCAGAACGTGATTCATGCTGAAATTAATAGTATTTACCTGCTGAAGGCTTTATACTGAAAGGAAAAAAAGAAAAAATGTTTTTCAAGTCTTACTAGGTATTTTTTCTGAATATGGTGCTTTTTCTTAAAGGTCTAATTTCTTATTATATTTCATTTAGGTGAGAGATAAAACAGATTTTCCAAATTTAATATTAACTTAGAATAAAACTTATTCACAAATTTTCCCAAAAAAAGACCGTATTCTGTGCTGTCAAACAAGTCTCAGTGAGTTTAAATAAAAGGGTTCCAGTCATGGAAAGCATATCCTCTCACCATAAAGGAATCATAATAGAAATCAATAATAGAAAGCTCTCTGGGAAATCCCCCAATATTTGGGAATTTCAAAACATACTTCTGAACAACCCATGGATCAGAGGAAATTTAAAAAGTAGTTTAGACTAAATGAAAATACAACAAATCAAAATGTGTGGGATGCCACTAAAGCAATATTGAGAGGGAAATTTATAACCTAACATGCCTATATTGGAAAAGAAGAGAGGTCTCAAATCAGTGACCCCAATATTCACCTTAAGAAACTAGAAAAAGAAGAGCAGATTAAACCAAAATAAGGAAATGAAAGATAATAATAAAGAGCAGAAATCAATGATATAGAAAACAGAAAAGCAGAAGAGAAAGTCAGTGGAACCAGAAATCATTCCTTGAGAAGATCAATAAAATTGATATACCTCTAGCCAGGATTGTATGTTCAGTAATTTTATACTGTATCCTGGATATATGAATGTTATGTTGTAGAGACTTTGGATTCTACCATAAACCAACTGATCTATCTCTGATAGAACATATTCTGTTTACTGGAGAATCAGGGATTAAATGGAAATGCATCTATACAAAAATCAAAGATTTTAAACTGGAATGTAAGTGTAGTACTGAGCTATCTCAAAACTATGGTTTGCCAGGAAAAACACACTTTTTGCTTTGAGTTCTCATGAAATCTTCTTAACCTCTACCCTTGACTTTTCCTGCCAGAGCACATCTCTTTCTTCTAGAACATCCATCTAACCCCAACACAGCCTTGACTCCCGATGCCTTGCTCAGTTTCATGACATGTGGCATTTCTAGTGATTCTCCAAAACAGAAACTAGGGTCTGGATTCAGCCCAGAGAGGTACTGTGTTTGGTTTTGCACAGTATGTTTAAAAAGTTAGCATTTGTTGCTAAAATATAACAGATAAATGGAATAGCTGGTAACCCAGGGCCCACATTTCTCCATGCCAATAATCAATTGGGACTGACTGGTGGCTTTTTCCTTTGACTCCCTATTAAGTGTTTTTACACTAATTGAATTAATTTAATCATCACAGGAATTCTTGTTCAGTAGCTTTCACCATCATCACCACCACATGTAAGGAAATTGAGTCTCAGAAAAGTTAAGTAACCAAGTTCACATAGCTAGAAAGTGGAGGACTGGTGTTTAAACAGAAGTGTATCTGAATTATTCTAAATGCCTTTCTTCATAACATCAAAAACAAGGTAATTTTTATCTGGCATTTCAGTTGAAAAATCAGTATCCATAAATACTATATGTTGATCGCTATAGAGCCCTGGGTAACAAGTTTATCACATTATTTAAATTGTGCAAGGTTAAAATTTACATTCATCTGTCAGTTTTCCCTAAATTCCTTAAGGCTGGGTTTAACCCAGGCTACTTTCTAATTTCTAAAATGTTGACATTTGTTGTTTGTACTGTCCAAATTGGTTATCAGTAGGTAATTGAGAAATATATTCATTTTAACACTGTTTTCCTATTTATTTAAATACTATAACATGATTCCCTTCCATGAAAATAACAACTAATCACTGCCAGAGAACAAGGATGGGCACTGATGCGTTTAGTTTTTTGTTTTCAAAAGGAGCACAGAATTTAAACTTTACTTTGAATAAAAATTGTTCTTGATTTAGATAACAATTTATATCTTTCATCAAGAAACAAATGTCTCTTCCCTGCAAAGATAGACTTGTATATTCTAGCTTAATAAATATTTACTTTTTGTCTGAATAGATTAGATTCTTTAATCCCAGACTGTTTGTGTCTATCTAAATAGTGTTGTTATCAGACTAGAGCTAGTATTTCCAGTTTTCCACACACAGACTACTTGACAAATAATTAAATACATCTATTCTACAAAAGTCAATTGGAATTACATACTAACTTATTCTTTGGGAACATTTATGACGTAGGTCATATACCTTATTCAACTAAAAGTAAGGAAAGTATTAACCTCCCCACTTTAGATTAAATTTTAAAAGAAATTAAACAGGTTCTTGTTTTTTTTTTTTTTTTTTTTTAACATCTTTATTGGGGTATAATTGCTTTACAGTGGTGTGTTAGTTTCTGCTTTATAACAGAGTGAGTCAGTTATACATATATATATGTTCCCATATCTCTTCCCTCTTTGTCTCCCTCCCTCCCACCCTCCCTATCCCACCCCTCCAGACAGCCACAAAGAACCGAGCCGGTTTCCCTGTGCCATGCGGCTGCTTCCCACTGGCTATCTACCTTACGTTTGTTAGTATATATATGTCCATGTCTCTCTCTCGCCCTAACACACCTCACCCTTCCCCCTCCCCATATCCTCAAGTCTGTTCTCCAGTAGGTCTCTGTCTTTATTCCTGTTTTACCCCTAGGTTCTTCATAACATTTTTTTTTTTTAATTCCATATATATGTGTTAGCATACGGTATTTGTCCTTCTCTTTCTGACTTACTTCACTTTAGATTAAATTTTAAAAGAAATTAAACAGGTTCTTGTTTTTAATAAACTATCTTTTCCCTAAAGCTTTCATTTTTAATTGGGCACTGTCCAAGAAAATTAAAATCAGGGACACTCTTTGTATGTCTGCAGTGAATATTGGTCAGATGCTCTTACCAGTTGTAATTACAGTTCAGTGAAAAATCTGTGTGTGGCCCAAAGAGATCAAGCTTCAGATTTTAGGTGCTTGTAGCAAAGTATAGTCTTGTACTTGAAGACATCGACATTGTTATGGAGTAGAAGGAACACTGGATTAGGAGTCAGACCAGAATTATTCTGTCTCTCAGTACGCTGTGTGACCTTGGTCAAGTTATGTTTTTCTTCTTTTATTTTTCCTCAAAGCCCAAAGGAGGGAGCTGTATTATACCTTTAAGATCCCACATATAATGTACCATTGCCTTTCAGTGTGTTGTTAATAGGATTGTGTTGTACAAAATATCTCCCAAGAATGGGATTAACTATAGCTATATAGCCAGCAGAGGGAGCACAAGGCATGAGTTTATGTCTGGATTTTAGGAAAATTGGGGGATGGGGGGGGGTGGGGGTCATATGGTTAAACATTAACCACAGTTCTTAAAACAGAAGATTATTCTTTATCAGGTTATGTTCGACTTGATTTGAGCTATAATTGTGTCTTGAAATGGTGACATTTTTACAACTACTGATAGAATTCTACCTCTGTAATTATTGGTAGTTATAATAAAGAGCTGTGTTCTAAAATGACATTTAATAATGGTTATTCGTGAAGATTACTGTGGTTTATATTCTGTATTGTTAAATGTATTTAACAAAAAAAATCATAATTTTTATCATATCAGAAATATTCTGGTTGATACTGTAGTAACTCTGCTGTTTGAACTTAACCCAGAATTAAAAGGGACTGTGGCTTCAAATATTACAGGCTTTTAAAAGTCCTGTTTAAGTAATACCTCATTTATCTACCATCCCTGGAATTATGGATTTCCAAATATTTTCCAGATAACAAAAGCATGTTTCATAAAACATTAAAATGGTTTAAAAGTATTTCAGATAAGACATGTTGCTATTGCAGACTTTCTCGAGTTTTTAAGTACAGGACCTTGTGCACATTTGAGTCTTTTTCTTGATACTTTTGTTGCTGTGAACATGGACTGTTGTACAGAAAAGTAATGGAATTCTGAGTTTGCTCCTACTTTGATGTCAAAACTCTCTTCTCTTTTTTGGTTACGCTATTAACCATTTTGGGAAACCATCCTGGTTTTCCCTTCTTCATTAATTTTATTATTTAGAAGTTTTAGCTGAGGAAGCTAATAATTTAGCTTGTTGATAGTTGTGTTAAATCAGACAAATAAGACCTTGAGTTAAGTTCATAGCTTTCGTTTGGGCATTGATAACCACTTCTTGCATGGAAATCTTTTTTTTGGCTGTTTGGGTTTTTTTTTTTTAATCTTTATTGGAGTATAATTGCTTCACAATACTGTGTTAGTTTCTGTTGCACAACAGAGGGAATCGGCCATACGCACACACATGTCCCCATACCCCCACCCTCTTGAGCCTCCCTCCCATCCTCCCTATCCCACCCCTCTAGGTCATCGCAAAGTACAGAACCCATCTCCCTGTGCTGTGCTGCTGCTTCCCACCAGCCAACTATTTTACATTCGGTAGTGTATACACGTCAATGCTACTCTCACTTGGCCCCAGCTTCCCCTTCCCACCCCATGTCCTGAAGTCCATTCTCTACGTCTACATCCTTATTGGCTTGGGTTTGTCTCTGCAGGTAGGAAAGGGGGCTGCTCCTCTATTTGAGGATGAGTCACGGTGGAGGAGGGTTTCTTATGAAGTTACTATGAATACGTATTTGGTTTCTTGGTTATTCTAAAAAAGCATTTCTAAACTTTTAACTCAAAGTATATTTTATCCACCACCAATCAGTCAGTGGATATTTTTCTTGAAAGGAAAGTGGAGAAGGAAATAACTAGTCACTGTGTACACATGAGAGGCATTGCAAAGGAGTTGCAAGAAAAGAAGAGGAATGGACATCTGTGCCCTTGAAACTGTGTTCACAAAAGAAATGGAATAAATATACAAGCAAAAGATAAAGGAAGATGTATGTTAAAATGCGTAGAACAAGTATAAATTAGTACTTTAGTACACAGAGGTGGAAAGGAAGTTGAAGTAAGAGGGTAGGGTTTTTACAAATCTTAAGATTTTTAATAGTAATGAGGCTGACAGATGTTGAGAAAAGCCACTTACTAGTAAAGACCTGTAATTCCAATTAAGACTTCCTTTTCCTATAGCCCTCCCGAAGACTAATTGTATTTGCTAAATTAAGATTACGGGCTAAGCAAAAAGAAATCTTGAAGTTCTAGTTGGGATCCTCAAATTAAGGGTCTGCCACCATCTTCCTGATAAATTGTTTACAAGAGTAGGTATCCTGGGACTTCCCTGGTGGCGCAGTGGTTAAGAATCCGCCTGCCAATGCAGGGGACACAGGTTCGATCCCTGGTCTGGGAAGATCCCACATGCCACGGAGCAACTAAGCCCGTGGGCCACAACTACTGAAGCCCACGCGCCTAGAGCCCATGCTTCACAACAAGAGAAGCCACCGCAATGAGAAGCCCGCGCAGTGCAACGAAAAGTAGCCCCCGCTCGCCGCAACTAGAGAAAGCCCACGTGCAGCAACGCAGACCCAACACAGGCAAAGAAATAAAATAAATAAAAATTTAAAAAAATAATAAGAGTAGGTATTCTGCATCATTTTCTAAATGCAGTTATTAGTGTCATGTTTCCTTTGACTATCTTTGTAAAATCTGACATAGAGTAAACATACTTCATTTGGTAGGTTTCCCCTGGGAGGAAATTTCTTTACACTTAGGAAGTGCCTTACAATTTGTGATAATAACTTAAAAACTGTTCACTCTGGCTCCTCTTGTGTTCACTATGAGATAATCCCACTTTTCAAATGAATATTCTCATTAGATATCATTTCAGTCCTAGTTGTTGCCATAAATTAGCGACATTTTGCTACAGAATTTTTGTTTTTAAGTGGATGGGTTTGCTGTCTGCTCAGTGTGCAGTTTTTTTCAAGGGACTAAGAAAGGGTGTCAGAAAAAGGCAACCTAATTTCTTTCAAGTCAGAAGATGCATTTCTGTTCTTTATAGAATATATTTTCTAACAGAGAAAATACCATAAAACTTCTAATAAACTTGATTTCTTTAGAATTACATACTAATTACAAAATACTTTCTGTCTTGTGCTGTTCTTGAGTTTATATACGGATACACATTTTTAAGTATGTTAGCCATGAAAGAAGTATAAAGTGAAGACTAGGGATAAAGTTTTTCTTTTGAGATAAATTACCAATTTTTAAATTTAGTTAGGTCATTCTTACTCGGTAGCATTTCTGACCAAATTTAGTCAAAATTGAAAAAAAAAATCTGCTTAAGAAAACAACCCTTTTGCATTATGTCCACTTATTAGCAGTTTTCCACTGAATTACTTCAAAGGTTAAAAACATGCAAGAAGTTTTGCATGCATGCCTTTGTGAAAAATAAAAGTAACTGTTTTTAAGTTAATGATAGATTATTTTATTTCATGCACTTATATTTTTGTTAATATAGTTACCAGATCATGTATTTTATCCATTATTGTCAAAATATTTTTACTTATAATAAGTCATGTAACATTATTTTTAAGGTTGTTAGTGATCTTTCAGTTTTCCTTCTGCGTCTTCCTTATGTTGTTACTATAACCAGGGGAAATTCAGTTCTTGAGTTTTAAGCTTTTTTTTTTTTTTTTTTTTTTTTAAAAGAAACTGTTTAGTTACATTGTTGGTCATGTTGCATGACATGCATACAGTGCAGATTATACTGGACATTGTAACCATAATTTCATGTTCTTTCCAAGATACCTTTTGTGTTTTTATGGCAAAGAGATTGGATTCTCCAGTTGCAATTCAGGATGTGCCCTGGCTTACTAGATTTTATAAATGGGTGTCTGTATCTTTTGCTTGTACTTCAGAGTTTTTGAAGATGAGTTACTGCCTTTTCCTTAGAGTGCTGAAACATGGAATAATGTAGACCTGATGGAACATGTTGCACTCAGTGTGGATGGACACATCTTCCCATGCATTGTGCTCCGTACTGCTAGTCCACTAAACATTTGCATTTTAACAAGCCTTACTTGAAAATCAACAAGCTGGTGGTGCTGAGGTTTCTTATTTTGTACTCTACCTTATATACCACAAAAATCAATGCCATTTTAGCACTTGTCCTGGATGGAAATGAATTTTAAACTAGTTATTATATATCTAAAATAATGTTTATGGTTATTAAGTCAGTTACATGTGAATGAATGGGCGGTTTGCTCTAACCTTGCTTCTTTTTGTAAATGTCAATGTTTTTAGCAAAGATAACTATGTAGTTGGTTGTCTGCTTCATCTTCTTCTTTTTTTTTTTTTTTTTTGTGGTACGTGGGCCTCTCACTGTTGTGGCCTCTCCCGTTGCGGAGCACAGGCTCCGGACGCGCAGGCGCAGCGGCCATGGCTCACGGGCCTAGCCGCTGCACGGCATGTGAGATCTTCCCAGGCCGGGACACGAACCCGTGTCCCCTGCATTGGCAGGCAGACTCTCAAACATTGCGCCACCAGGGAAGCCCATGTCTCCTTCATCTTAATTTTAGATCCTTAAAAATAAGATTTTTGTGTTCTAAAAATAAACAAAGACCTCTCATTTCCAATTTTGTAAGGCAGGATTATGGATATCTTTGAAGTTTCTTTTACTGGAGTAAGAAAGATGGAAGAGAAATAGAAAGACATTATTAGTAGCAAGCGTATTTTCGACCCTGTTATATGTAGAGCATTGTAAAAAGATCTACAATCAAGGCTGTACGTGAACTTAGCATTTGGAGGGAAGCCATATTTGCTATACATGTATATATTTTACATATGTATGTGTGTAGGTGCATAGCAATTCAATAGCATAAAACAAACAAATAATTAGGAGTACGTAATTTGATAGAGAGGAAAAGCCTGGGAAGTTACTTTTTTTTTTTTTTCTATTTCTGTTTTATTCTACAAATACAAAGGGACACATTTTATGAAATGAATTTGTTCTAGTCTTCATAGACTTTGAGTTTTTAATCACTCAGAGGCGTTTTAATCCTCAGATTTCCCCCATGTTTATTAGAGCCATCCACTTCTCCCTCGGCCTTTCCCCCGACCTCTGATTTGATCTGACTGTCTTTGACAAAGACTACAGGAATCTTGTCTTTGGCAGTTATTGCTCTGCTTGACTCTCTCTGAATAGATGGAGGGATTTTTCACGAGAAGCAGACATATATGTAAACAGACCAATATTTCAAAAGTAATAGTCATCATCTTCAACTCCCCTACAGCTACACACATCTACATGCACACGCTCC
Source organism: Lipotes vexillifer (assembly GCF_000442215.2). Classification (NCBI taxonomy): domain Eukaryota; kingdom Metazoa; phylum Chordata; class Mammalia; order Artiodactyla; family Lipotidae; genus Lipotes; species Lipotes vexillifer. The sequence goes on from NW_006792448.1 coordinate 2,211,790, forward strand.
AAGGTGCCTCTTCCCCACTCTCCCAGTACGGGTCAACGGTCATTTTATGCTGCATCAATAGAATGTTTACATGGTTATAACCAGATATCATTCACAGATGATCCATATAGTATAGATGATCCATATAGTTTACTTTCTTAGACAGTTTGTCTAAAAATGTCTTCAGTCTTTAGAATAAAAATTTGGCAGGGTTTAGAATTCTACGTTCAGAGTCATTTTCACTCTGCATATGGAAGGCATTGCTCATTGTTTTGTAGCTGTTAAGATGTCTAATGCCCTACTAATTCTTGACAGTTTGTATATGGCCCTCCCTCCTTCTTTCTCTCTCTCTCTCAGTTTTTATGATCTTTTGCCTCCAGTGTTTTAAAATTCCAGTCATATGCTATTATGCTTTGTTTCTACCTGTTTTCTGGATTCATGGAGGGCTCTTTCAGTTTGGAAATTCATGTTTTTCAGTTTTGAGAACTTTCCTTGGAATAATTCTTTAATAAGTTCCTTCTTTTCCCCTTCCGTTTTCTTTGCTCTTTTAAAACATTCTATGTTAAACTTTGTGGAGCAGTTCTCTGATTGCCATTTTCCCACTATTTTCCATCTCTTTGTCTTTTCTGTTCCACTTCCTGGGAAAGTTTTCCAAATTTATTTTTTAAATAAATTTATTTTAAATTTAAATTTTAAATTTATTTATTTATTAATTTATTTTAAATTTATTTTTTCTCATCCACTGCCATGGCTTTCATTCCTGGTTGTATGTTTACAGTTCCCAGTTCCGTTGAATTTTTCATATTTACATTTTCCAAGAGCTCTTTTTTGTTCTCTGATATTCCTTTTTATATGACTTCCTTCTTGTTTCGTAGTTGCAGTATATTTACTTTTTCCTTTAGCTTAGTAATCGTAACATTTTGGGAATTTCATCTCCTCCCTGCCTTTTCTGTTTCATCCAGGTTCCTTTTTTCTTTTTTCACTTGTTTGTCATTTTTGTGGCTTTTTCTGGTGATCTTTGGCAGAGTTGATATTTAAAGTGAGCCACTAAAGAACGAATTGGAAGTTCTCTGTGCTTGGGTCGGGCTTTTTTTTTTTTTTAATAAATTTATTTATTTTATTTACTTTTATTTTTGGCTGTGTTGTGTCTTCATTGCTGTGTGCGGGCTTTCTCTAGTTACGGCGAGCGGGAGCTACTCTTCGTTGCAGTGTGCGGGCTTCTCATTGCGGTGGCTTCTCTTGTTGCAGAGCACGGGCTCTAGGCGTGAGGGCTTCAGCAGTTGTGGCATGAGGGCACAATAGTTGTGGCTCGCGGGCTCTAGAGCGCAGGCTAAGTAGTTGTGGCACACGGGTTTAGTTGCTCTGCGGCATGTGGGATCTTCCCGGACCAGGGCTCAAACCCATGTCCCCTGCATTGGCAGGCGGATTCTTAAGCACTGCACCACCAGGAAAACCCCTTGGGTTGGGCTTTGTTGGCTGGTGGCTTCATCTCAGAGTGCTCCACCTGTACTAAGTTTTTGGAGAATCCCCAAATGTTGGTATCTTTGGGTTCGTCTTACACTTTTTTTTTTTTTAATTTTTAATTTTTATTTTTTAGCAGCACTGTGTAGCTTGTGGGATCTTAGTTCCCCGACTACGGGTTGAACCTGGGCCCGCGGCAGCGAAAGTGCTGAGTCTCAACCACTGCCCCGCCAGGGAATTCCCCACTTTTTATTTTCTCCTGAGAATGATCCTCCAGTATTTTTCTTGAGTATACACACCTCACTGATGGCATTCTCTGAGCTGATCAGGGGGTGAAGCCAGAGGTTTCAGTGTTCAGCATCTAGGCTTTTACTTAGTTGCTTTCAGTGTAGCGCTCCCATCCTCACTTGGGTGTTATATCCGTAAGTCCAGAGTCTGCCTGCTTCATCCTCTGGAGAGTGAACACCTCTATTCTTCTGCCAGGATAGAGGGAGGCATTCATTGGGCTGCGTGCGAGAAGGGAGGTGACTGAAAGTCTGACTTTGTAATACAGACTTTCAGTCAGTCTTCCTGTTTTGGGCCTCGTCTGCATCCTGCTTTCTAATACCTGGTACTTTTAAGATCTGTACCTTGCTGGAGTTCTGGAGTATAAACTCATTAGCGTCTGGTCTTCCTTCACTTCTAGCGTAGGTTTCAACTTTTTCTAGTCTCTCTTCTGCTCTCTATCTATACTAGTCACTGAATTTTCTCATCCACTGCCATGGCTTTCATTCCTGGTTGTATGTTTACAGTTCCCAAATGCATATCTCTAACCTAAATCTCTTTCCTGAAGCCAGATGCACACATCCAAATGTCTAGTCGAAACTTTCACTTGGATAATGAATAGGCATCTCAAACGTAGCATATCTAAGAGGGAACACCTGATGATCTCCCTGGAACTACCCCCACTCCAGTGGATAATCTCCCATATCAGTAAATGGCATACCTACCCTTCCATTTGCTTACGCTAAAAACCCTGATCATATCCTTGACTCTTCTCTTTTACCTCAAATCCAGACTGGCAACAAATCCTGTTGGTTTTGGCATCAGCTAGGTGTGTATACCAAGGAAAGATATTGGAGGATAGCTCTCAGGAGAAACTGAAAAGTGTAAGACAATTGAATTTCCAGGTAAATGGGAGAGAATGCTTTTTTTTTTTTAAGTGCAGTAAAGATGGAAAGGAGATATTTGCCTAACTATAAAAATCTCAGGTTTTTGTGTAAAGAATCAGAAACCAGACAAACTTTGAAATTTTAAGCTTAGCAAAAGTACTTTTCAGGGAATTTCTGCTTTGTATTTTATTCAGTGAACCAATATTGAGTACCTGCTATGCACCAGGCATTGTTCTAGGTACCAGGAATATAGCAGTGAGCAAAACAGGTGAAAATCTCTGCCATGGTGGAGCTTACATACTAGTGCAGGATCAGAAAACTTTTTCTGTAAAGGACTGGATAGTAAATGTTTTAGGCGTGGCACATCAGATTGTCTCTATCACAACTACTCAGCTCTGCCATTGTAGCATGAAAACAGCCATAGACAGTACAGGAATGAATGGATGTGGCTGAGACCCAATAAAACTTTATTTACAAGAACAGGTGGTGGACCGGATTTGGTCTGTGAGCTGTAGTTGGCCAGCCTCTGTTCTAGAGGATGGAAGCAGTAAAAACATATCAGTAAAGCATATAGTATTTTATAAATTGATAAGTAGTATGGGGGAAAAAAATAGAGCAGGAAGGAAAATAAGGCATTCCAGGGTTGGATTGTGATCAGCTTCAAAGAGTAGGTGACATTTGGGCAAAAACTTCAGGATGAGGGAGTAAGCCATACCAGACTCTAGCAGGTGTGAAAAAGGAAAGGTTTGTCTTAAGAATACTTAGTGGAGAATAGCTCACAAAAGAAATGCTGGAAATGTTGGGAACCTCAGAGACTTGAACTGGGGAGTCAGTACCTCCAGGGCATATTCTCTGCCCGCCTCCCCCTTTCCCTTTCTTCCTCTCTTCCTGTGTGTCTGTGTCTATATGCCTGTGTTTGTGTGTTGTGTCTATGGTCTGTCTTTCTCTTTCACTCTCTTAGCTTAGGTTCATTCTCTCCTTTTATATGTGGATTTTCTCCACGAAACTAAACCATGACCTTACATCTCTACAGTCATCTAACCAAAGAGGAGAAACAGTCTTTCTCACCATTCCTAGTTAGAAAAATCTTAGGCAAAGTTTTCAACTGGTTCAACTTAAAACACGTATCCATTGACCAATCTTTGTGACCCAGGGGATGGGGTATTATAACTGACTCACCGTGTGCCATGAGCTCACTTTTTTCGGGATAGTCAGTTCTTTTCCTAAAAGAAGTAAGTGGGAGTGAATCATGCTGGGCAGGGGGAAAAAAAAAAAAAAAAAAACCACCCCGGATAAGAGATAATAAAATTAAGGTAGTTATGAGTACCGGCTCTGAAGTCAGATTACCAAGGTCTAAATTCTAGCTCTTCCACTTAAAAGCAGCATAATCCTTGGCAAGCTAATTTACCTCTCTAATGCCCTAGTTTCCTCTTGTATGTTGTGATGATAGCATTAATACCCTTTTTATTAAGCATGTTAATTTAGTTAAAAAATATGAAAGATTAAAAAGGTACATGGCATAGAGTACATTCTAAGTAAGTGACAACTACTGTCATTCTTATTATTTATCCTCAGCATATAAAAGGATAACCGGTGGGATCGGCCCTAGGAATGTAAGGTTGCGCTAACATACCATCCTCAATTAGTACAGTCTACTGTATTAGTAGACTTAAAACTGTATGGTCATCTTTATAGGTATAGGAAAAGCATTTGATGAAATTCAATACCTATTCATGATGATAAGAAAATTCAGTTAGCAAGGAATAGCAAGGAATAGAGGGGAATTTCCTCAACTGAGGGAATTCTATGAGAAAACTTACAGCTAAAATCTTACTTAATGGTAAAAGACTGAATGCACCTTCCCTAGGATCAGGAAAATAACAAGGATCTTCACTCTCACATTTATTCATTATTGTGCTAGCGATCCTAGCCAGTGCAGTGAGTCAAGAAAAAGAAATGTTAATAATCCAGATTAGAAAAGAAGATCTAAAGGTGTTTTTATTAACGTAAAACATGGTCATATGTTTAAAAATCCTAATGAATCTACAAAAAATCTACTAGAGTTAATAAATGAGTTTAGCATGGTCGTAGGATTAAAGGTCAGTATATGATAATAATTGTATTTTGATATTCTTGTGATAAACAGCCAGAAATTGAGATTTTAAAACAATACTATTTACAGTAGCATAAAAAATACGAAATAACTTAGGAACGAACATAGTAAGATACAGGCAAGATCTGTACAATAAAAGCTAAAGCACTGCTAAAAGAAATTAAAGAAGACATAAATAAACGGGGTGATCCCATGCTCGTGGATCAGAGACTTAGTATTGTTAAGATCCTGAAATTGATCTATACATTCAAGTAATCCTAATCAAAATCCCACCAGACTTTTTGGTAGAAATTGATAAAGTTGATTCTAACATTTGTATGGATATAAAAAGGACCTAGAATACCCAAAAGCAGTTTTGTCAAAGAACGCTTAAGTTGGAGGACTAAGACTACCTGATTTCAAGATTCACCCTCAATTACAGCTAGAGTAACCAAGATAGTATGTGATAGCTTTTTAGTCCAGAAATAGACCCATTCACATATGGTCAATGCAATTTTGACAAGGCTGCCAAGGTGATTCAAGGGGTGAAAGGGATAGCCTTGTCAACAAATGATTCTACAACAATTAAATATTTACATGCCAAAAAGCCCAATAACAAAAAAGTGAACCTTGACTCTTACTGCATGCCACACATACGTATGAAGTCCAAATAGAGCACAGACCTAATTATAAGAGTTAAAACTATAAAGCTTCCAGAAGAAATTATAGGAGAAAATCTTTGGAATCTTGGGTTAGGCAAAGATTTATGATGCAGAAACTACAAATAATTTCTTTTTAATTTCATGAATTGGACTTCATCAAATTTTAAAACTTTCTTCCACTTCCCACCCCTCCCCCCAGTATGGGAGAAGTTGTTTACAAAAATAAATAATACCTGATAATGAGATCCAAAGTAAGGGTAGTTAAGATCATTGTTTAATCTTCATCAATATGTTAAATTCTTCCTTTAATTTTATAACCCACCCTACTCTGTGTTGTACTTAGGGTGTATTTTCATATTTATAGTTTATAGGTCATAAGAGACAGCTGCCTCTGAGTAGACTGTAATTTTATCTCAGTGACAGTACCCAGATGTTTAAAAAATGATACTACAACCAATTTGATGTTTAGCTGATAACAAGGTCAGAGAGTACACACTTCCAGTTTTATGATAAATAAGTTCTGGAGATCTAATGTACAGCATGGTGATCACAGTTAATAGTACTCTAGCACATCCTTGAAAGTAGTTCGGAAAGCAGGTCTTAAATGTTCTAGCCACAAGAAAGAAATGGTAGTTATGGGATGGGATGGAGGTGTGAGCTAAAGCTGTGGTGGTCATCGTTTTGCAATATGTATGTATCAAATCAGCATGCTGCACACCTTAAACTTTCACAGTGTCATATATCAATTACATCTCAATAAAGCTGGGAGAAAATATTTTAAAGCTGACCCAAAAAAATACCTGATAAAGGACTTGTGTCTAGAATATATAAAGAACTCTCACAACTCACGAAGAACAAAAACAACCCATTTTTTTAATAAATGGACAAAAGATTTTAATAGACACTTCAACAAAGAAAACGTGAGCACAGGGAAATTCATTAGGGGCATGCAAACTGAAACCACAGTGAGATCCACTTCACACCCACTAAAATGGCTAAACTTAAAGACTGAAATATCAAGTGCTAGTCAGAATGTAGAACAGACAGTTTGGCAGTTTCTTATAGAGTTAAAACAAAGAGCATACAACACAGCAATCCCACTTCTAGGTATTTATTCAAGAGAAATGAAAACATATGTTCACATAAAAACTTGTACGAGAGTGTTTATAGCCTCTTTATTCATAATGGCTCAAAACTGGAAGCAACCCAAATGTCCACCAACTGATGAATAAACAAATTGAGGTTCATTCATACAATAGAAAACTACTCAGCAATAAAAAGGAATGAATTACTGACACACAAAACAATGTGGATGAATTTGAAAAACATTATGCTGAGTGATAGAAGCCAGACACAAAAGAGTACATATGGTATGATTCTATTTACATGAAAGCTAGAAAAGGCAGAGCCATAGTGACGGAAAACAGACCAGTGGTTACCTGGAGTGAGGTCTCGGGGTGGGCATACTGGAGGAGGGACTTGACTTCAGAGGGGCACAGGGGAACTTCTTGGGGTAATGGGAATAGACTCTATCATGATTATGGTGATGAGTCACATGAATGTTTGTATTTTTCAAAACTTATTGAATTGTCTACTTAAAAGTGGCCAATTTTATCATATGGAGATCATTCCTCAATAAAGCTGATCAAAAATAAAGTAACCAGCAGTGTAAGACCGTATTTAAATATCAACCGAGTGGTAGAGAAGTTAGTATTGTTCAGAGGCAGGGGGGGCACAGGTTAGAGAAATCTTTCACAGAGGGTAGGGAGTTGTGCCTTGAAAGAGAGGCAGCACTTAGATGGGTGGAGGGGCAAGAAGGGCTTCCTGCATGTAGAAAGAGTCCCTGTCTACAGAGGAGAGAGCCCGAAGCTTGGCGGAAGGAGATTTGGTGTCTAGCTGGAGCTCTGCCTTTAATAACCTTAATAATATTTTGTGTTTCTCTGCATTTAAATAGCTCTTTAGGGTTTGTAAAGAACTTTTGTATTCACTACTCTACGGAACTTTGACCTTGGATGAACTACCAGCTCTGTAGCTGAGCTTCATCTGCTCCCAGTGTAGTGTGGAGTTGATGTGCTTCTCATTTCCCTGGTGACTACTGTTTGAGTGTGTCAGCGGGAAGGACTGGGGCATGGAGAGGAAGTGACTGCAAGTTGTGAGGAATGTCTGCAGTTTTCAAGGAGGGAACCCCATGCCACCCCGCAGTAACTGACCTCTGTCTGCGTTGCCTTCCCCGTCAGGCGGTTACTCTTAACTCTCCTCGCCCCAGCGCCACCTGTTTCCCCACATCCTGCTTGTCTCTCAACCACCAAGGGCCAGCTTCTGCCTCCTCCTCCCCGCTGAAGACAGTTTTGAGTACAGTAACCATTGATTTCTTTCCTTGTGCCACATCCAGTGACTTTGTTTCTTTTTTCAATCCTTCTTTACCTTTTAACAGCGGTGAGTGCTCCCTCCTTACGATTATTCTCCTGACTTAGAGAAGAATGTCTTTCTCTTCTTGTTCTTCTGCTGCTAGCTCTTTGAGTACCGTTTACTGTGTTTACCCTTTTGGTCTTGGTGTTTCCCAGATTTCTGTTCTTATCTCTCTTGTTTTATATTACATGTTTTCCTTGGGTGATCAGATCACCTGTACTTTTATGATTTCGACTGATGCTAATAGCCCTTGAATTTCTTACCTCTCTCCTGAGCACCAGATTAGTATGTCCTGAATCTGGATATTTCTTTTTTTTTTTTTTTAAGAAATCTCTTCCAGGGCTTCCCTGGTGGCACAGTGGTTGAGGGTCCGCCTGCCGATGCAGGGGACACGGGTTCGTGCCCCAGTCCGGAAGGATCCCATATGCCGCGGAGCGGCTGGGCCCGTGAGCCATGGCCGCTGAGCCTGCGTGTCCGGAGCCCGTGCTCCGCAACAGGAGAGGCCACAACAGTGACAGGCCTGCATAAGGCAAAAAAAAAAAAACAAAAACCCATCTACAAACAATAAATGCTGGAGATGGTGTGGAGAAAAGGGAACCCTCTTGTACTGTTAGTGGGAATGTAAATTGATATAGCCACC
>NW_006792448.1:2220251-2239976 GCF_000442215.2 Lipotes vexillifer
AAAAAAAAAAAAAAAAAAAAGAAAGAAATCTCTTCCAAATGCAACTTTTTAAAAATTAATTAATTAATTTGGTTGTGCTGGGTCTTAGTTGTGGCTAGTGGGCTCCACAGTTGTGGCACATGGGATCCTTAGTTGTGGATTGAGGGCTCCTTAGGTGCAGCTCACCAGCTCCTTAGTTGTGGCACGCAGGCTTCTTAGTTTTGGCATGTGAACTCTTAGTTGTGGCATGCAGGATCTAGTTCCCTGACCAGGGCTCGAACCCGGGCCCCCTGCATTGGGAGCGTGGAGGCTTACCCACTCTGCCACCAGGGAAGCCCCTGAATCTGGATATTTCTGACCACCTCCATCGGGATATTGCCGAGCACCTCTGCGTTTCATGGCAGAATTGTTAAGAGCACAGCTCTTGGAGCTCTTGAATTTGTCTCCTGACTCCACCACTTAGTAGCTATGAGCCTTAACCATAGCCTCAATTTCATCATCCCTTCAGAATAAAGAAAGCATGGAGAATAATAGCACATCTGTCAGATGATGATCTGATGAACAGTGTCTGATGTGCAGGAAGCACCCTGCCACTGAGCTGCTGCTGCTCTTGTTTTCTTTGAGGCACAGCTCTTTGTCTTCCTGGGTCTTCTCCTTACTCTTTGGCTCTTCTTCTATATATCCCTGGCATGTTCAGTCACATTCTCAGGCAGCCACTAAGTTTCCCAAGTTTCCCAAACCTGAGAGTCACCCATGATTCCCTTTTTTCACTCTGTGTTGTCTCCTTTGCTTTCCAAATAGCTCATATTTGCTTCAGTTCAAGCCCTCCTCACCTCTCACTTTTAGTGGCATAAAAGTTACCCAAAGTATCTTTCTGTTTCCACTCCTGTTCCCTTGCCAACCCCTGTCCATCCTTCCCAAGGATGGAGCCAAGGAATCTTTCTAAAAAGAACGTAATTGTTATATACTTATACCTCTCTGCACAGGTATGTGGTTTTCAGGTTCCGTGGCAGGGCCTCTGTGGCCACCACGAGATGAGAGCGCATCAGGGAGAGATAGAGGACAGAGATGAGCAAGGTTGCTCCATCACCCCTCCTGCCCATCCCTGCCCCCCACCTCCCACCTGGACACCGAACATAGCAGCTTTGCTTCTGTCTCTCTTACTTATCATTATAGTCCTGCTGTCAGAAAACACCTCTGGCTTTCAGGATGAAGTCCAGGGTCTAAGTAAGACACAAGAGGCACTTTATGAACTATTCCCGCTACTGCCCTGACCATATCGTGGTGCTCCAGATACTTAACACTTCATGAGTGTGCGTGCTGTGATGTTTACTGCACCCACAGTGCTCAGATTTCTCTGCCTACCCTCATGCTCTTTTCTCTGCCCACATTACCTTTACCGTTGCCTCATTTGCTTGGCTAACTCCGGATTGTTCCTTAAGATTCAGCTCAGGCATCACCTCCGGAAATGATTTCCTGTCCTTACTGCAGGTACAGTCAGGCAGCCCTCATCTTTCCAGTGCAAGCCATACTTGTCTCCATCACCACAGTGACAGTAGAACTTCTGTGTAGGCATAGCCTCCTTGACCTGACTGTGCCCTCCAGGAGCGCAGAACAAAGATCGTGTGGCTTTTGCTTGTTGCTGTATCCCAGGCAGACAACTCTCTCATTCCCTGGCATGTAGTAGGTTCTTGGTAACTGTTGGAGTTACTGTCTGTCTCAGTGACTTAGTGCAGACCTCTTGCATGGTCTTTAACAGGCCCATGCTGACCTTGCTAGCTTCATCTCTCGCCATCTCGAACCCTCTGCCCCGGTGGACTTGCACTTTTCTGGCCTTTAAGCTATTGGTACTTCCCTGAAGTCTCTCTGTGCCTTTCTATACACTTTTCCCCCTTTCAGAGTGGCTCTCCCTCCCCCTTTACTTTTCCCAACAAGCAAACCCCCTAACCTTCAAGGCCACCATCAAGGTAGATTTCCTCTGTGAAACGTACCTAACCTTCAGCTGTACTCCCATGGCACTCTCTTCAGACCCATGGAGTTCTCTGATTTCAGTATTGTAGACATTTTTTTCCCCTTATTCCATTAGACTTGATTTCCTTGGGGGCAAGGAATCATGTCTCTTTAACTCACTTTGTAAGACTGTAACATTAGCTTCTTACTCCATACAGAAAGGTCCAGGACTTTTGATGTGCCACAAGCGGTCCTTCACAGTCTGTCTTTAAACTGTCCTCATCTCCTGCCACCAGCTGGGCGCCCTAAAGGACAGCCCTTTGCAGCAGCCAGTGGTTTTCTGAGCACATTCCAGGTTGGACTCATCATGCATATTTATATGCTTCTTTCTTTTGTGAAATGCTGGCTTTTGGCCGGGGCTCTGTTTTCTTCAGGATAGTGTGTTCTTTTTATTCCAGTTTTTAAAATGTGTAATATTTCAGGTATACACCAAAAAAACCCAGTAATATAGCAGTCACCTATGTATATATCCAGTATTACTGAAAGAACATTTGAGAGGGAGAGAGAGCTGAACCTTTTATTTCTTCCTCCCTGATCCTATTTCCTCTCTTCTTTCTCAGAGAATAATGACTATCCTAAATGTAGTGTTTATCATTTCCATATATGTTTTATTACTTCAAATGTTTTATCTGCAGAAGATATGTAATGTTTTGCATGTTAAAAACACTATATAAATAATACCTCATTCACATTCTCTACCAGGGTCCTTGCTTGTAGAACAACATTGTTTTTGAGGATTATCCCTAATTGTTACACGTAGTTTTAGATAACCTTAAATTGCTACATAGTATGCCATTGTATGACTCTTCCACAGTTTATTTACCCATTCCATTCCTGAGAGTTTTTGTTGTTTTTAAATTTTCACTGTTAAACCAATTTACAATGAACATTCTTGTACAAAAAGGAAAATCTAGTCTTTTTCTAATTTAAATTAGAAAAGTATTCTGGCAGCTATATCCTGAGTGAAGATCAATACACTTGGAATCAGTTTCACTTATTTCCAGAATCGGAATTACCCCTTCCATACAAACATCATGTGTGTCACTCACTCTAGCATTTAGCTGGGGCTGGTACTTTGAATGCAAAAGCTTTAAGCAAAAGTTACTTTTCTCAGCAATTTGAAAGTCATGTCTCATATAAATTTAGGTCATTTTGCCCTACAAATGCTAGACAGGAGACAAAATTAGAATGTTTTTTAAAAATTAAAAAAAAAAACAAAAAAAAAAAACTTTGAGAGCTCTAGCTAGCAGACCTGAGGAAAAAAGCCTATTAGATCATAGAAGAAAAACAGCTTGAGTAAGTGTGAATTCTGTTTCTAATTCATGATAGAAAACTGGGAGCGACCTCAAATCATCTGTTCTTACACCAGCTTTCTTAAAAACAGCTGGGAGCAGTAGCCACGGCTTCTTGAGGTGGACCATGTCAACATTTTATGCCCATAACAGTCAAATTTTCTGTTATGTCCAACTGAAAGAGCTTATGTTTGAATTGCAGCTCTCTTCCTTGTTGTGTCTTCTACCAACAAGGAAAAAGGATTGTTAGTGTTCTCTTTTAAAATAAACAAACTAGCCTTTCTTCTCCAAAGGAAACAATATCAAATCCTTTTTGCTTTGATTCCTAGGACTCGTTCCATAAATTTCTGAAAGTGATGATAAAAGTTACCATAGATTACCTCTGTTGTCCTTCTCTGAAGGGTACACTCTTAGAACACTGACAGAGAAAATCCCAGGTTTATTGAACCCATAAAACAGCTCCTGAGTTCTGGTATTTTGTAAACTTAAAGTGCACTGCTGTACTTCACTTGTCCCCTTTCCTCTTACCAACACCAAAAAGCTCACTTCTTCCAGGTATATTTATTCCTTTTGCTTTTTGTTTGGGCATCCAATTGATGCCTCTGAGTCTTGCCATGCCCTATACTAAAATCAACCACCAAAGTCCATTCAGTCTCAAAAAACTTATGAAACTCCATTTATTCCAGAAAATACACTACAACCAATTAAAAGAATCTTACTAATTGCCCTCTTTTATGCATTTCCATGTGAATATGCTTTATGCACTATCCCAGCATATTTTTATCTTTTAATTTTCATTGCCTGCACAATAATTTGCATATTTAAGAATATATGCCCCCATTGCAGTTTAGTACTATGTTCAGTTATTCTTTTACTCAGCAGTTTTACTTTATCTATAGTCAGTCTCGCCTCAGGTATACTAAAAATTATGTACAAGCATGTTCATTGCAGTGCTATTTATAATACAAAAAACTGGAAACATTGCAATGATTCATTTCTAATGGACTAGGTAAATTAAGGTATATCCATATGCTTGGATATCAGTTAAATGGCACTCAATACATGTTTATTGAACGAATCAAGGATTATATTGTTAAGTGGAAAAAGTGCAAGGTACAGAGCAGTTCCTATTTTGTGGGAAGAAAACATGGATGTATATGTACAGTATTCATTCATATACATGCCTTGATGCATATAATATTGTTGCAATCATAGACAATAAACTGCTAACATTTGTTACCAGTGGGTCATGGGTATGGATGTGAGGAAAAAGTGTGATGTTTACTTTTAACCTTAAAAAAGAAAAACACAAGCAAAACTAAACCTCAAATAGAGAAGACCCAGAAAAGTAAAATGATTGAAAAGAATGTACATACCCTTACAGATTGAGTCTTTTTCCCTACTTCTTTACATCACTTCCACTTCACTCTTCTCACTGTCCCCTGTTTTGCCTCTGTGCTTTGCCTTCTGTTTGGAAATGCCTTCTCTCTTCTCTTGCACAAATCTTTTTCCTTCTTCATAAAGGCTAACCCCTTCATGAAACTTTGCTGCACTATTCCATTTCAAAGAAGTCTCTCTTATCAACATATGCTTGATCAGTATCATATGATTTCACACTTATTCACTTAGTAATTACTTCACCTGCTGTATTTGAGTATAGGTTTAGAGAATATTCTTGGCTTTGTTACATTTGCTTTGTACACATCCAGCATTACCAAGAAGTGTTAAGGAATTTTTTTCATTCACTTTTTTAACATTTTAATGTTAAAACTTAATCTAGAAAGAATACTTAGTAGTCTTGTTTTCAGTAATTATCCCATTTAAACCATTTGAAATAAGTAGAGATTTTCATAAATTGATATTCAAATCAATATTCTGTTTAGAAAGATACCACTAAGAAATACTAGAGTAATGTTTTGGGCATTAAAGAAGATACTACAGGTCATATTTATATGGAAAAGTACATGGAATCAGAATTGTCTGTATTTTTAACTTGTCATCTAGCCCAAGGAAGAATTCTTTATTCACTAGATATAGTAGCTTTAACATTAGGATCATATAATTATGTGTATTTGAAGCTCTATTACTAGGTACATACACATTTAGGATTGTTATAGCTTCTTGATAAATTTGCCATTTCATCACTATAAAATTTCTCTCTTTATCTCGGGTAATAATATTCTTATCCTTAAGCCTACTTTGTCTAATATTAATATAGCCGCTCCAGCTTTCTTATGATTAGTGTTTATACAATATCTCTCTTGTATCATTTTACTGTTCACTTATCTGTATCTTTAAATTTACAAGCGTGCCTCTTATAAATAGCATGTTACTGGGTTTTGCTTTTTTATGCAGTCTGACAATCTCTGTCATTTAACGAGAGTGTTTAATCCATTTACATTTAATGTAAATTTGTTTTATACTTTGAAAATTGCTCATTTAGGTCTGTTGGGATGCATCTTAGAATCATCTTTACTCTGGGCTAGAATAGCCCTACTCCTGAAGCATGGCCTTTCTGAGAATTCAACTGAGTGTTCATGTTCAGTGAGTTTTGTCCACTCTGGCTGGTTGGAGCTTCAGCATACCTCCAGCCTTTTGTGATCTCTAAAATCTCTGTTCAGTTTGTGGCTCCTGGATGGTGGTTTACTGCCACACCTTGTGGGGTCTTTTCTTTGCATTTAGCCAAATGCTCAAGAAGACACTGGGGCAGGTTTTGAACGTTTCAGATGTTCAGCATCTGAAAACAGTTATTTTATATATTTTGTTCAGTTTTTTTTAGTTGTTTACACAGGGGAGTTATTCAGTACCAGTAAAGTAAAACTCTTATAATACATATGTTTAAAGCCATTCTTTTTGAGAATAAGAATATAAAGCTATAATATAGAATCATAGACTCTGTATTATGCTAGAGAAATAATCCAGTGTACTTATTTGAAAGATGAGATACTCCAATAAAGATGTTAAAAAAAATAAAATAAAATAAATAAACCCATGCAGTAAGATACAAAAAAAACGATGAGAAAATTGGGATACAGCAAGCTCAAGTAACTTGTAACAGATTGCACTATGAGTTACTCATAAAGTCAGTCCATATCTCAGGTTTTCTTAATATCTGTCTACTGTCCTGTCCATGATAGTAATCTTCTGAAAATTCCTCCTCTGTTTGAAATGTAATTTGAAACTGGCAAACTTTTATTTTAGAACCCTTATAATTTAAACATTCTTTTCACTTTATTATTTGTTATATCAATAGTATTGTTAATCCTGCTGTTAACACAGGCATGAAAAAAAGAATCTTTTAGAATAATCGACATTCTGTGGAATGTCAATACAAAACCTAGAAAAGGAGACACTTAGTTCTTTTAATATAATTGGGGTTTTGTTTTGTTTTTTTCAGCTTGTTTTCCTTGCTGTCTAAAAAACACAACAAAGTTCTGGAACAAGCCACACAGTCCTTGAGAGGTTCGCTGAGTTCCAGTGATGTTCCTCTACCAGATTATGTAAGTAGTTACCTTACTTTGTCAATAAAAAAATTTTCCTTTCATTGCT
This sequence comes from Lipotes vexillifer, assembly GCF_000442215.2. Taxonomy (NCBI): domain Eukaryota; kingdom Metazoa; phylum Chordata; class Mammalia; order Artiodactyla; family Lipotidae; genus Lipotes; species Lipotes vexillifer. Next base: position 2,227,082 of record NW_006792448.1, read on the forward strand.
AAATTTAAAAATAACAATACCCCTCTGTTCCCAAGATCTGGCTGTGATCTTGTTCCCTGAGAAACCTATGATAGGTAAATAAAGGATTGACATCTCAAATCAAGAGAAAAAAATTTTGATGATTATTAACAAGTAGTTGAAGAAAGTCAACCCTAAATCAATGATTGTTAATAATTAGAAATCTTATTAGTCAAGAAAACCACTCAAACTAATTACAGAGAAACAAAAGGAGGGATTTTATAAGAAGTGTGCAAAGGTTTCTCACAGAACTCGAGGGGAAGATGTACACCTAGATTTCAGAGAATGAGAACCTGAAATGGAAAAGCCATTGGATTCATTCAAAATAGCCTATACTGGGACTTCCCTGGTAGTCCAGTGGTCAAGAATCTGCCTGCCAATGCAGGGGCCACGGGTTCGAGCCCTGGTCCGGGAAGATCCCACATGCCATGGAGCAAGCAACTAAGCCCACGCGCTACAACTACTGAGCCCATGCTCCTAGAGCCTGTGCTCCGTAACAAGATAAGCCACTGCAATGAGAAGCCCGTGCCCCACAAGGAACAGTGGCCCCCGCTCGCCGCAACTAGAGAAAGCCCGTGCGCAGCAATGAAGACCCAGCACAGCCATACATACATACATACATACATAAGGAATGATAATTCTTAAAATTAGGAAAAAAAAAAAGCCTCTCTTTCTGGGGCATTTAGTTTCTGTTACCTGCTTCGTTTTGCTTCAGTTTTTTTCTGCCGCTGCTTTCCGTAGGCCCGTTTTCCCTATTTGCTGACTGAAATAGCAACCCTGACCCCTCCCCCACCCCCTTTCCCTCCCAACCCTTAACATGTCCTTGGGAGTGTCATGCCTTTTGCTGACTGATCAGAGTCCTAATTCTCAGATCCTGGGAGAGGGAATCTAATTGTCTCTGCTTGGGTCAGTATGCTGCTCCAATTCGTCAGTCATGGTCAGCAGAGAATAGCAGTAACATGTTGCATTTGTTCCCTCCTCTTTAAAGATGAAGAGCTTATTACCACCTGGCCTCAGGGGTTGATGATGGAATAGAACACAGCACAGAGATGAGCATTACATAATAGGAGGGGGAACTCGTTATGAGTTCCTTTAGGGCTGTGCCACTGTCTGTGACACCTCTTGTGTTTTGGAACATAGCTTAGATGAGGATGCTAAAAACTTTCATGTCACGGACCACAGAGGTAGTTCATCCAGTTCTAATAAGGACCTCCCTGTTTGTTTGTCTGGGGACAAGTTAATGAGTTGATATTTAGAAACTTTAGGAGAGAATTTTTATATTCTAAGTTTGAGGTGGTGATGTGTACCAGACAGCCGGAGAATTGTTTTGCTTGTTTCCTGCTGTCATTTGTTTCATTTCTAAATGGCTGTGCTGATATGAGACTGTGGGAACAGCACCCAGTCCAGATATCAGACGCTGATAAACAGAGATAGCTGTGTGCAGCCACAGCCTGACTGGTGTTATTTTTCATCGCTTTTATTTATTTATTTAGTGTGGGTGTGAGAGAGATGTTATGATCTGTCTTCCCATATTATGAAGTTTAAAATTCCAAAGTACTTCTCTCTACCAAAAAAATTAGTATCTTTTAAGATTTTCCTGCTAGTTGAATATTCTCAATTTCTTGAAAAAAATGAGCATTATAGTTGACTTAATTCTATCCTTGTCATGACTTGTTCTAAGAAAAATAATTCTTTCTAATTGCTCCTTGGAAACCTCAGTTGGGGCCAGAGTGGCAATGGGGATTATGTTTATTAAGAACTTGAATTTTGTTCATCTGTGTTTTGTCATTTTTATACACATATTATTTGATTTATATAGTATTCCTGTTAATTCCACAAAAATGTGTTGAATGTATGTAGTACTGAGGTTGCCCTAGCAGTATTCTCCTTTAATCAGAGGCCAGAAAATTGATATTTCTTTGAGAAAACAGGTCATGTTTAACAGTATTTGCCAATCATGGAGGTGATTATGCAGTGAAAGGACAAGTTGAACTCGTAATGGACATATGAATTCTGTTGAACTTTACAGGTCATTGACTGTTTTCCTCTTGCATGAAGGTTTCACTGAGTAAAACTGAATTTCTTGAGGCATCCGCTTCCTAGAAATACAAGGAAAATTCCATTTGGAATCTGCCATTGACAGTCCTTATTATAATATTTGTGGGTATGAGACTTTGCAAATCACAGCATTTTCCAAATGGGTTTATGAACTTGAATTTTGCTGCCTTTCCTCGGAGCTAAGTGCAGAGGGTGGGTAACACTGATTCAGTAGTAGTGTTGATAACTGTGAATCACTCCTCCTGCCACTGACCTGAAAGGTGATTAAAGAAAACAATAGCAACCTTAAAAGTAAGTACTACACTATGTTCTTTGGTGATAACTCATGTTTTATTGGTCATTCCCATTGCTCAAAATACTACGTATAAGTGAGAGAACATTTGAAACCATATTCTCATTATCATTCTATTTTAATTTGGTCATTAACTGGGCAAATACAGTATGTTCCCTTTTTCTTCCCCAGAAATTTTACTTGTTAAGTGTCTCTGCCAACAACCACATAAAATTCTGTGTCCTTGACTAATGCTTTAGAAAACTTGTTTGTAAAAGATGGAACAGGAAAATGAAAGGGTCTTAATGCCGCAGTGGATTCCTGGATGTATACTTTCTACAGCAAGATTGAGAGAACTATAGTAGCAGAGTTTGAATAACTGTGTAAAAATAAGGATATGTTTTTCTTCTCACTGTAGTACATAGAGTACTTTCAGTCTACCTAGAGATTTTTGAGTTTATTGAGAAAATATTTATTCTCATTATACTGTATAGTTCACTAGTCAATTGAGTAACAACATAGAAAGCAAATAGCAAGTTACAAAAACATTAGTATTAGTACTTTAGTACAGCCATGTTTGTCTGAACATCTCAGGAGAAACCTGAAGCCTTCAGCCAGCTTCTAGAGAATGAGAAAATTCCCTGACTGCTTAAGGGAAAATAAAACAAAAAAATTATACTCAAGTTCTCCGTGGGGAGAGAGAATGCTCACTACAGAGAGTGATAAAGTTGTCTAGGAAAGCTAGTGAAGTTCAGTTGACTTGGCTGAGTTTTGGTGTCTTTATATCAGGGTTTCATAAAGTTTAATTCAATGACTAAAGAGACATGAGAGAATTGTTAAAGAAGAATCTTTCAACACTTTATTTTTATAGATTTATTTATTTTTATTTATCTTTGGCTGCGTTGGGTCTTCGTTGCTGCTCGCGGGCTTTCTTTAGTTGTGGTGAGCGGGGGCTACTCTTCGTTGTGGTGTGTGAGCTTCTCCTTGCGGTGGCTTCTCTTGTTGTGGAGCACGGGCTCTAGGTGCGTGGGCTTCAGTAGTTGTGGCTCGCGGGCTCAGTAGGTGCGGTGCACAGGCTTAGTTGCTCCGCAGCATGTGGGATCTTCCCAGACCAGGGCTTGAACCCGTGTCCCCTGCATTGGCAGGCAGGTTCTTAACCACTGCGCCACCAGGGAAGTCCCAACACGAATAAACCTCTAAAACAGCTTTGGTCATATAAAGCAGAACCTGAATATAGACAATGAAGCAAAAATAAGAAGTGAGTTATAGTTGCTTTTTAAATATAAATGTGGCTTTTAATTATGACTGTCACATGTCATGTAACCATTGTTTCCCTAATTTCTAACAATTATCTTAGCAACTAGTTGAGATGAGAGGAATCTAACTTTTATTCTAGGTGGAATCATAAGGAACCAAAATTTATTGCCCCATGATCATCAAAGAATTTTTGAAACTTTTCATAGGACCAGCTTTCCCATCTCATTCCAAATGTAAATGCAAAGGCACAAGCCAAAAAGACCCTGGCCAAAGGGTAAGGAGCCAAATCAGAAAAATCAGCAGAAGTATAAACAGTAACTAAGAGTTTATCATCAACTTGCTAAAAGCAAGTACACTCAACCCCCCCACCCCCACCCTTAGCCACGATTTTGCTTTCTGAGATTTCATTTACCTACGGTCAACAGCGGTCCAAAATTATTAAATGGAGAATTCCAGAAATAAACAATTCATAGTTTGAAATTTCACACCATTCTAAGTAGTGTGATGAAATCTCTCGACATCCAGTTCTGTCCTGCCTGGGACATGAATCATCCCTTTGTCCAGCATATCCCGACCATTAGTCACATAGTAGCCATCTGGGTTATCAGATGACTGTTGCAGTATTGCAGTGCTTGTGTTCAAGTAACCCTTATTTTACTTAATGACCCCAAAGCATAAGAGTAGTGGTGCTAGCAATTTGGATATTCTCTTACTGTACATAATTCATGAACTAAACTTTATCATAAGTATGCATGTATAGGAAAAAACGTAGTATACAATTGTCCCTTAGTATCTGAGGGGGATTGATTCTAGGAGCCCCTGCATATACCAAAATCCAAGGCTGCTCATGTCCCTTATATAAAGTGGTATAGTACAATCGGCCCTCCATATCTTCAGATTCTGAATCTGAGGATTCACCCAACCACAGATAGAAATTTCCATCCAAGGTTGGTTAAATCCACAGAAGTAAAACCTGACAATATGGAGGTCCAACTGTATATTTATTGGGAAAAAATCCACGATGTGATGTAGGATGGTGAGTGATTGCTAACGGTACATGGTCTCTTTCAGGGATGATAAAAGTGTTTGAAAATTAGATCGTGGTGATGGTTGCACAATTCTGAATGTACAGAATTGTACATTTTAAATTGACAAAGTACGTGTGGTGTGTGAATGTTGTCTCAGTGAAGCCATTAAAAAAAAAGTAGTACTTGGAGCACTAGGAAAAAGAAAAAAGAACTATTTGTTGAATGTAATAGCATATAGATACCAGCTTGGCTGGCATTATGGCATGAGGGTGAATGTTAGAAAAATAAATTTTATACTTTGAGAAAGTTAATATTTTCAATTAGGGAAAATGATTCTTGAGTAGTGTCTTGACTTTAGAAACTGCTAAAGTCAATTAGATATGCAGTTACAAAAAGATATGTGTATTTTTCAGCCTGGCTTAAGAGCAAAATAATGGAAACAAGCAAAATCTATCAATAGGGGACTGATTAAAGTTTAAATCTATCCAATGAAGTTATTCTGCAGACATTTTTTTTAAACAAATTCAGTCCATATAGGTTTATCTGAAAAGATATCCATGACACTTAAATCAGTAGAAACAAACAGAAAACCACACTTTATAGTATGTAGGTTATATGTACATGTATGTTTGAAGAGATGCATTTAATTTTCCTGGAATAATTCATAAGAAACTATTAAATAGTGGTTACCTGTAGGGAGGCAGACTGAAGGGAAGGGAAAATAGAGCTTACACTTTTTGCCTCATACTCTTCTTTATAGGTGTAGATCTTTACATTTTTGTCAAGTATGTGACTTATTTTCCCCTCCCTCCCTCCCTTCCTTCCCTTTTTTTATTCCCTCCCTCAGTCCTTCCTTCTCTTCTTGATTATTTTCAGATAATTTTAGACTTACAAAGAGTATTCAAGAATTTCCATATATCCTTCACCAGCTTTCTCTTTTGTAAATATCTTACATAACCATTGAACATTTTTCAAAACTATTAACCTTGGTACAATACTGTTAACTAAAACACAAATCTCATTTGAATTTTACCAGTTTTGACACTAATGCCCTTACTCTTTTCTAGTATCCAATCCAGGATGATCCCACATTGCATTTTGTTGTCACGTCTCCTTAGTCTTTCCTTGGATTTCATGACCTTGACACCTTGGAAGAGTACTAATCAGTTATTTTGTAGGATGTCCCTCAATTTGGGTTTGTCTGGCATTTTCTCATGATTAGATTGATGTTATGCATTATTGGGAAGGATACTACAGAAGTGATATGCCCTTCTCAGTACATCATTTCAGAGAATACATGGTCCTGGTGTGTATTACTGGTATTGATGACTTCACTGGGACGATGTCTGTCCAGATTCTTCACCATAAACTTGCTGATTTTCCCATTGAAATTCCTGTATGGTTTTTTTGTTTGTTTGTTTTTTTGTTTTTTTTGCGGTACGCGGGCCTCTCGCTTTTGTGGCCTCTCCCGTTGTGGAGCACAGGCTTCGGACGCGCAGGCTCAGCGGCCATGGCTCACGGGCCCAGCCGCTGCGCGGCATGTGGGATCTTCCCGGACCAGGGCACGAACCCGTGTCGCCTGCATTGGCAGGCGGACTCTCAACTACTGCGCCACCAGGGAAGCCCCCTGTATGTTTTATATAGTAGTTATTTCCACTATATTGGAAATACTTTATTAGATTATTAAATATTTCCACTATATTGGAACAGTATATGCGGGAGATACTTTGAGATGATGCCGATATCCTGTTTCTTCCTATTCATTTTCCCACAAATTTTAGCATCCATTGATTGATCTGGCTTCAGCATTGTTTTACTGATTTATTAGTGATTTTCTGTTTGTCTCATCCCCTCTAAATTTATTATTAGAATTCTTCTGCAAGGAAGAGTTGTCACCTCTCCCTGATGTATTTATCTATGCAGTTGTATATTTCTATCACTATGGACTCCTGGATACGAATTTTCTTCTTACCATCCAGAACTGTTGTTATTTTGTTACTCAGGTTGTTCCAGCTTTAGGCACTGGGAGCTCTTTCAGGTGTATCCTCTGCCCTTTGAATATGCATCAACCTTTTTTTTTTTTTTTTTTTTGGCGACCTTCAAGATGCTCCAACTCATCTTGTATTTCCCCTGCTCCAGCCCTAAAATCAACCATTTCTCCAAGGAGGATCATGAAATTTGAATCAAGATCTTTATATTGATAGTTACTTTCCTAATGTCAAAAGCAGTGTAAAAAACAGAGCCCGATCTTGTGAATAAGGTTGCAAATCTTGTGAACATCCCTAGGAACAACTGCTTTGAACTTAAGTATTAACAGATTCCAAGCCCCACACTGATTAGGTCCCAGGCGGTTTCTTCTTTAGAACAATTGATTTTAAAAATCAAATAAATTAGGCCTCTTAACAAGTGAGCAAGCTCCACACCCTATCCCTGCCACTTTTCTTCCTAATTAAAAACCAGGCCTGACTTTAACATAATCAGACTGATTTTCTCGGTTGTGTTATAACTTGGCTTTGGATGCATTTCTGAACTAGGAGTTCCGGAAATGTTCTGAGCATGCTTCTAAGGACAGTTTTAGTTGGAGGGATCCCCTCTTGTTTAAAAAAGAAAAATTTCTTCACTCTTAAAAAGCACACCTGAATTGAGGTAAAGAATATTGCCCTTTCTTTATTCCTAGAGAGGAAATTTGTCCTGTCCCTTCTTATGGAATATGGTAGAATATTCTTTTTAAGGATTTTTTTTAATTATCATTAAAAATACTTAAATAACTTTTATGTTCCTTCTAAAAGCAAATAGGATGTGTTTGCATTGAAATCTGGCAATGATTAATTAACCTTCTAAAAGAACTTTAAAGAATACAGAAAACCCATGCATATTAAATTCAGTAGCAATGTGTGATAATTTAAGAAATCATAGGGCTTCCCCAGTGGCGCAGCGGTTGAGAGTCCGCCTGCCGATGCAGGGGACACGGGTTCGTGCCCGGGTCCGGGAGGATCCCACATGCCGCGGAGCGCCTGGGCCCGTGAGCCATGGCCTCTGAGCCTGCGCGTCCGGAACCTGTGCTCCGCAACGGGAGAGGCCACAGCAGTGAGAGGCCCGCGTAACGCAAAAAAAAAAGAAATCATAGTGATTTCTTAAATAACAAAGAAAGTTTGAAGAATCTTAGGAAAAGCTGTTTTTTATATTAGCTCTGTAGAGCAGCAGGTAAGAATATTTTCACTACAATGGGAAGGGGGGGAAAATGAAACTGTGATCACTAGTTTTTACAAATTTATCACACATTGCTACTGAATTTAATATGCATGGGTTTTCTGTATTATTTAAACTTCTCTTAGAAGGTTAATTAATCATTGCCAGATTTCAGTGCAAACACATCCTATACACTATGAAATATAAAATAGATACCTACTGGGAATCAGCCGCATAGCACAGGGAGATCAGCTGGGTGCTTTGTGTCCACATAGAGGGGTGGGGTAGGGAGGGTGGGAGGGAAGGAGACGCAAGAGGGAAGAGATATGGGGATATATGTATACGTATAGCTGATTCACTTTGTTGTAAAGCAGAAACTAACACCATTATAAAGCAATTATACTCCAATAAAGATGTTTTAAAAAGTCATTATTTTAATTTTCTGTTTGCTCGAATTTTTATTGTTTTTCTCTCTCTTTCTCCCTTTCTGCCTGAGTTCATAGTTCCTAATAGGAAGAAAAGAAGTCTACTATTTGGAATTTTCTTTGATATATCCTTGATTTACATGGCAAATAGAAAGCAGCTGTCTATTTAAGCATCTAATTCTTGAAACCATAGTCCCCTCAAGCGTCATCTGGAAATAATGTAGCTTGTAAAACAAAGCTAAGAAGAAAAGGCAATGTTTGTTTTATGTGGGCTGAGTGATTTCTGTTGGGGTCCTTTAATTCGGCTATTATGAGGGTTATTAAAAAGCAGTATTACAAAAGAGGTTTAAATGAAAAGAATTTTTTTGAGCTGGTATCTTATTATTACAGTTGATTATAGTCAAAGCTGCAAATATTTTATAAATGACACCTTATTATAGTTTCTCCAAATAAGACCTCCAAAAACTAGTAATCTTACTCATTGTATGAGTGGAAATTCAACTCTTTCCATAGTGGATTTAATTTCTGAAAACAAATTGTATTTGAGAATTCAGCTTTGCCTATTTTCGTGGAAATTCCATGGCTTTCTGAAAAATTCTTAAGAAATCTTACAAGAGTATTTGGGGATTACCTTATAAATGCAAAAATGAACATGAAAGCAGCAGAGTTTATCTAGGCTTCAGGTTTTATTGGAAGACTCAATTAACACCAGATAAAGTTAAGCCTAAATTGTTTCTCAACTTATTTATAAATTACTTGAGTTTCTGAGATGTGAATTTGGAGATCTCAGTCCTGAGAAGCAGTATGCTTTGGGAAACAGAAGACAAGTTAATTTGTGCTTTGACAGTTGTTAGAGGCTATTCCATGATTGGAGTGTATTGGTTTTCTTAATTTGTTAACACAACATAGTATTTGTTTTTGATAGTTGACATATAAGAACTAAGTTTCAGTTCTTAAGTGTACTTGGTACCACAGAAATAAAGTTACTTAGCATGTTTGATTATAAATAGGGCAGGCATGGTTAATTATTTTTATGCATTTGAGTCTTATCTCTCACCTGGCATCTTCTATGATCTCAAATTTGTATTTTGACTGAGGTCATAAGGAGAATATTGTGTTACTCTGAAACATATCTTTTTTTCTTGAACATACAATGTTAATTGATCAACTTAGCTAATTAATTAATGACTTATCTTTTTAGGGTGATATTCTAAGCCTAAAACATACTGAGCCTTTAATAATCAGTATTAACTCTCTTATGAAGTTATCTCTTACGTGTCATACTGGTCAGTGAATTCCAATTAGAGTAACTTTTGTTTCATTATTAGTAGTGCTTTAGCTCATTAACTGATTCCAAGTCCTAAATTCCCCATACCCATTGTGAATTCTCATATAATTACTCATATCATCCAGGTTAACAGTAATATCAGTTACAAAAGAGTAGTACATGCATTTAAAAAAACTCCATATGGTACTTGAAATTCCCTATTCTTCCATCCAGCAAGTAGTGAGCAACTACTGTCTTCTCAGGCACTTTTCTCTGCCCTTTAAGACATCAGTGGAGATAAAAATCTCTGCCCTCATGAAGCCTACATTCTAATGAAGAGAGATGTATAATGATTGTATGCGTGGGCAAATGAATGAACAAGTGAATGAAATGTAAGAAGTTGCCATGGGAAAATAAAGCAGAATAAAGGGGTCGGGAGCACAGGCCATGGGAAGGTAGCAGTGTAATAGGTGGTTAGTGGAGGGTATGCCTCATTGAGAAGGTGACATTTGAATAAAACCTAAGGAAGGAGAAGCAATGAGTCATGCAGAGGTCAGTGTGTTCTAGGAAGATGGAACAGGGAGTGCACAGGGCTTGAGACAGGAGCCTCCATGAGCCCTGACAGGGTATAGTGGCTGGGAAGGAGATTATCTGGACCGTATTTATAATCATCTTGAATAAATGCATATTGACGAGTGTTCCAGAAAAGTTTTGGATAGAGCAACAGCCTGAAAATAAGAAGACCTATTTCTGGGGTTTGGTTTGGTTTTGTTTACCTTTAATTTGCTGTGGGCTTGGGCAACTTTCTTGGCCATTCTGACCCTTGATTTCCTTGCCTTTAAAGTGTATCTTAAAGTAGATTTTTTTGTGTGTGATTTCCTTTTCCAATGTGATCGGCATTCTCTGGTTATATAGAAAGGGATTTATATTGCCGCAATGCACAGCAATTATAGGGGACTCCACTCTCTCTGTATTCTGTGTGAACCGTGTCCCCTGAAACATATCCTAGAATACAGTATTTAAGGATTTGAGACAGCCATCTGTAGATGTCACAGAGTGATGTACATATTTATAGACGAGATAAATATCAGCTTATGTTTTACAGAATGCTACAAATAAAAGGCTCCTCTGAGAAGACATCATAAAAGTTTTTGAGTGGTTTTATTCTGAGTCTTACAAAAATGGAAGGGCCTTTAATTAAGAGTCAGTATATATGATGGTTAGGCATATAAGCTTTGTGAGGAGAATTCTTGGAACATAAACCCAGCTTCATAGTTTTTTAGGTTTCTTGAAATTTCCCCATGAAAACAAAGAGAATGCATCAACAGACACAACATTTATAACAAAACTAGGTGACAGAGTAGCCACATGAAACCCAAAATACCAGAGGGTAGGTACAAACTACCAAGAGCTACAAGATCCTTGCAGTATCTGTGTGAGAGCAACTAGAAGGAATGAGACCTCCAGGGGATCTGAGAAGTAGCCAAAAGGTATTCACTGGAAAGTCCACAGGCCAGTTTGAGAAAAGCATCTGAAACTGGTAGGGGTTTTGCATACCCTAACTCAGAGTCGATTGTCAGGGGTCTGCTGTAAGACCTGAAGGGGTTCCAGCATCTGGGCCCTATCGACTCTTAAAACTAAATAGCTGAGGGGCTTCCCCGGTGGTGCAGTGGTTAAGAATCCACCTGTCAACAATGCAAGGGACCCGGGTTTGATCCCTGATCCGGGAAGATCCCACATGCCGCAGAGCAACTAAGCCCATGTGCTACAACTACTCAGCTTGTGCTCTAGAGCCCATGAGCCACAACTACTGAAGCCTGTGTGCCTAGAGCCTGTGCTCTGCAATAAGAGAAGCCTGCGCACTGCAACGAGGAGTAGCCCCTGCTTGCCATAACTAGAGAAAGCCCGCACGTACCAACAGAGACCCAGTGCAGCCAAAAATAAATAAAAAATTAAATCTTAAAAAAAAAAAACTAAATAGCTGAAGCTCTCTCCTAGGACCAAGCCCCACACTGAAGTGAAGCTGCTAGAATTGGAGCCCCCAGAGAAGGTCAGGGACAATAAGCAAAGAAGAAAGAAAGTTTCAGATAAATGTAGGGTTGGAGAAGAGAGCCAGGAGATTCCAGAAAGTGCATGACCATGTTTATGAACACTTCACATAAACAAAGAAAAGGTGGTCTTGAAACTAGAGAGTGCTACCTTGACCTACCCTCCATGAGAAAAAAGTTGGGAAAACTAACTTCATTAAAAATGAGCAAAAGAGGGACTTCCCTGGCAATCCAGTGTTAAGACTCCACGCTTCCAATGCAGGGGGCATGGATTCGATCCCTGGTCAGGTAACTAAGATCCCACATGCCACATGGCCAAAAAAGAAAGTGAGCGAAGAGAAAAAGCTCAGTCAAATTCAGTGCAAAGAGAGGAGAAAAAAGAGAATAAGGAGAATAATATGTCTTGTAAATAAAAGCATGATATATACCCATGCTTTTAAAATAGATAAGTGTCCATCAACAGATGAATGGATACAGAAGATGTGGCACATATATACAATGGAATATTACTCAGCAATAAAAAGAAACGAAATTGAGTTACTTGTAGTGAGGTGGATGGGCCTAGAGTCTGTCATACAGAGTGAAGTCAGAAAGAGAAAAACAAATACCGTATGCTAACACATATACATGGAATCTAAAAAAAAAAAAAAAAAAAAAAGGGTCATGAAGAACCTAGGGGCAGGATGGGAATAAAGACGCAGACCTACTAGAGAATGGATTTGAGGATACAGGGAGGGGGAAGGGTAAGCTGGGACAAAGTGAGAGAGTGGCATGGACATATATACACTACCAAATGTAAAACCAATAGCTAGTGGGAAGCAGCCGCATAGCACAGGGAGATCAGCTAGGTGGTTTGTGACCACCTAGAGGGGTGGGATAGGGAGGGTGGGAGGGAAGGAGACACAAGAGGGAAGAGATATGGGGATATATGTATACGTATAGCTGATTTACTTTGTTATAAAGCAGAAACTAACACACCATTGTAAAGCAATTATACTCCAATAAAGATGTTAAAAAAATTTTTTTTAATCATTTGAAGTAACAGTGGTTCAGAGAATGTAACTAAATTGTCTAGAATTGCATAGCTAGCAACTAGTTGTCTGTCTTGATATTAACGTGACTAAAAGAAAACCTTTTTTTTCAAACAAATATATCAGTGCTTGTTCATTGCCAAAAATAAAAAAAATTAATTAGATGAGAACTGTTAAATAACTTTTCAAAACAACTAAAAGAAACTAAGAAAATGATACAGCATATAACAGAACAACAAATCAGAATTACAAATACTCAAATGGACAAATTGTATTTCTTTTTTTTTTTTTTTTTTTTTTTTT
>NW_006792448.1:2241164-2326567 GCF_000442215.2 Lipotes vexillifer
CAGCCTGCCGATGCAGGGGACACGGGTTCATGCCCCGGTCTGGGAAGATCTCACATGCTGCGGAGCAGCTAGGCCCATAAGCAATGGCCGCTGAGCCTGTGCGTCAGGAGCCTGTGCTCTGCAACAGGAGAGGCCATGGCAGGGAGAGGCCCTTGTACCTCAAAAAAAAAAAAAAAAAGGGTCATGAAGAACCTAGGGGCAGGATGGGAATAAAGACGCAGACCTACTAGAGAATGGATTTGAGGATACAGGGAGGGGGAAGGGTAAGCTGGGACAAAGTGAGAGAGTGGCATGGACATATATACACTACCAAATGTAAAACCAATAGCTAGTGGGAAGCAGCCGCATAGCACAGGGAGATCAGCTAGGTGGTTTGTGACCACCTAGAGGGGTGGGATAGGGAGGGTGGGAGGGAAGGAGACACAAGAGGGAAGAGATATGGGGATATATGTATACGTATAGCTGATTTACTTTGTTATAAAGCAGAAACTAACACACCATTGTAAAGCAATTATACTCCAATAAAGATGTTAAAAAAATTTTTTTTAATCATTTGAAGTAACAGTGGTTCAGAGAATGTAACTAAATTGTCTAGAATTGCATAGCTAGCAACTAGTTGTCTGTCTTGATATTAACGTGACTAAAAGAAAACCTTTTTTTTCAAACAAATATATCAGTGCTTGTTCATTGCCAAAAATAAAAAAAATTAATTAGATGAGAACTGTTAAATAACTTTTCAAAACAACTAAAAGAAACTAAGAAAATGATACAGCATATAACAGAACAACAAATCAGAATTACAAATACTCAAATGGACAAATTGTATTTCTTTTTTTTTTTTTTTTTTTTTTTTTTTTTGTGGTACGTGGGCCTCTCACTGTTGTGGCCTCTCCCGTTGCGGAGCACAGTCTCCGGACGCGCAGGCTCAGCGGCCATGGCTCACAGGCCCAGCCGCTCTGCGGCATGTGGGATCTTCCCGGACCGGGACACGAACCCGTGTCCCCTGCATTGGCAGGTGGACTCTCAACCACTGCGCCACCAGGGAAGCCCGACAAATTGTATTTCTAAATAAAATTAGAAATAAAAAATTATTTGGGACGTGTAGACTATCCATAAAGAGAAAGTATTTAGTAAATAAATAGATATAATGCCTTAAGAAAAATAGAAAGTAAAAAGGAGGAAAAGCTTAAAAGCAAAAAGAAATGAAAGAAAAAGGATTTGAGAGAAAGTGACTAAATACTATAGGCAGAAATCCTATAGTATTTATAAAATACATATACAAAATAGGAATCCCCCCAAGAGAAAAAAAAATACTTAAAGGAAACTTTCCTAAAATTATGAAGGAAAAATATTTGAAACTACACGTTGAAAGAGCATACACTGTATGCCTTGGAAAATCAACCTAGGACAACAAATACCAACACATACTCCAGTGAAACTGCAGAGTTACAAAGCTAGAGAGAAAAAAATTTGAGGGGTACTCAGGCAAAAAGACCAGGTCACTTTTTTTTTTTTTTTTTTTCCGGTACGCGGGCCTCTCACTGCTGTGGCCTCTCCCGTTGCGGAGCACAGGCTCCAGACGCGCAGGCTCAGCGGCCATGGCTCACGGGCCCAGCCGCTCCGCGGCATGCGGGATCTTCCCAGACCGGGGCACGAACCCGTGTCCCCTGCATCGGCAGGCGGACTCTCAACCACTGCGCCACCAGGGAAGCCCAAGACCAGGTCACTTTTAAGGGAAGAAAATAAAGTTGTGAACAGACTTTTGGGCAGTGTTTTATGCCACAATAAAATGGAATAACATTTTTAAGATACTCAAGGAAAGCAAATGTGAGCCAAGGATTTTATATCCCACCAAACTGACTTGCATGTATAAGAAACACAATCTTATGAAATCTAGGAACTCTGAGAATATTGTTTCCTTCCTGAGGGCTCTACTAGAGTAGTGGCCAGCAAAGGTTTTCTATAAAGAGCCAGACAGTAAATATTTCAGACTTTGTAGGCTACATTGCTATCTTTGTCACATATCTTTGTGTGGGGTGTTTTGTTTTGTTTACAACCCTTTAAAAATACAGAAACCATTCTTAGCTCAAAGGTCATATTGGGACAGGCCACAAATCTCATTTGGCCCATGGTTCATAGTTTGCCAACCCCTGTACTAGAGAAAGAGCTTTAGACAACCACAATGACTGGAGAGATACAAACATAAAGACTGGTTTTTTACTTATAGAACTAGGATGAAATAGTATTCATGAAGGAGAGAGTGTGGTATAGTATGTAAAGGCTGTGTCTCTGGCAATGCAGATGCATCACAACTATTAAAATATGGAGAAGGGAAATGGTGAGAACATGTAAAAAGTAGAATAAACTGCTGATTGCCTGATGGTTAACTGGGAGTTAAAGGATATTATATCAGGTCAGATGCTGGGAGAGAAGTGAGAGAAAGAAGAAGAGGTAATTAGCTGATTTGATATTGTTTACAGCAGCAAACCAATAGAAAATGACAAAAAAATGAGAAGACAGGAATTATATAGTTATTCGCATAGAGGTAACCATTAGAAGAAAAATACAAATTTCCTGAATACCAAAAAATAAAATATAAAAAGAAAGCAAATAAAATATAACACATATGGAAAGGCTAGTTATATAAAAGACCTAGATATATAGATATATAGATATATAACATAAAATTATATATGAGAGCATTGAAACCAAACAAATTGACCTTCAGTCTAAAACTCCATTGATAAGAACTGGTTGGATGAATTTTGGTACATTCACACAGTAGAGTACTATCCATCTATAAAAATGAATGAAAAGTATTTCTAAATGAAGTTCTGTAAGTTGCCACATAATCATCCTCAGGATAGGTTGGTGATATCCATTTGTATCTATTTTTATTTGAAAACAAAAACAATGGAAGGACAAACTATAAAAAAAATTTTTTTTTAATTGTTACCTATAAAGAGAGTAAAAGAATAGGATGAAAGTGACTGAGAAGGATAAAGCTAGATTTTGAGTAATTCTTGATTTTAGATTTAACTTAAGAACTACATAAATAGTTCCTAAGAAAAAGTTCCTTCAGTAGAGTTGGATTGAATATTAGTGATTATACATATAACATGACTATAAAACAGTTTAATAGAACAGTCTCTAAAATTTAAATAAATTGAAATAAATAAACCTAAATATATATCCAGTAGGTGGTATAGCCAAACATCCAAGTGACTATCCCTAGGAGGCTGTACCTTAAGACACAACTGAAAAAAAAAGTTAAACTGTTCTTACTAATCACATTTGTGTAGCAGGCTTGGTATTGCTATTTCATGACATGGGCTTTTTAATGTAAGATAAAGCAAATGAGTAATTGTACAATATTCTACTTTTGTTTTCCCCATTGCCTTGGGAACCTGGATTCTTGGCGTGGGAGCAGTATAGGCAGATATAAAATAGAAGGGATTGAATAAAAACTCTTTGATCTTAGTTTGAATAGGAAGACTCTGTATGGACTCTGGTTTTTGTTTTTGAATATCTGTAGCTATGTCTAGTCATTCTACTTCTGTCCTTTGAACTCACAGAAACAGTGACCAGCCCAGTAGCACAACATTGAACATCGCTAACAACCAGATTTCCACTAAAAGGAACAAGGAATTTATCCTGCCTTTCATATAGGATGGTAACAAAACAATAGTTATGAGAAAGTTCCTCTTTAGAGAAATGTTATAGCTGATAACTGAAAAGGGAATGATATAGTTAGAATATCACCATTTAATTAACCTTAATAAATTAGTAGAGCCAAGCAGTGGACATGAATAGCCTCTCACTTACAAAAAGAGAACCAGACATTGTGTGCCTCCTGATGTAGAACACACCACCATTCATGAAGGAGTCTTGTTTTAAAAACAAAAACAACAAAAAAAACTAGTCTGATCAGGCCTTTAGATTCATCTACCAATTTACCGGAAATATCTAGAACAGAGAAACATGAAACACCACCACCAAAATCCAGATTGCAAGAAATTATATAAGACAAATAACCTGGTTTATTCAACTAATAAATTGCAGCGAAAAAGGAGAGAGAGAGAAACACCCTTTAATAAAGTCCACTTGCACCATAAAGACTTGATTTGGATCCTCATTCTCACAAACTGTCTTAAAAATAAGAATAAAAACCTTTTTTTTGCCTAATTAGAAAGTTGAGGACTGACTGGATATTTGATAATTTTCACTGATTACCATTAACTTTTTATGTGTGAGAATGGCATTATGGTTACAGTTTTTTTTTTTTTTTTAATTAATTTATTTATTTATTTATTTTTGGCTGTGTTGGGTCTTCGTTTCTGTGCGAGGGCTTTCTCTAGTTGCGGCAAGCGGGGGCCACTCTTCATTGCGGTGCGCGGGCCCCTCACTATCGGGGCCTCTGGTCTTGCGGAGCACAGGCTCCAGACGCACAGGCTCAGTAGTTGTGGCTCACGGGCCCAGTTGCTCCGCGGCATGTGGGATCTTCCCAGACCAGGGCTCCAACCCGCGTCCCCTGCATTGGCAGGCAGATTCTCAACCACCGCGCCACCAGGGAAGCCCCATGGTTACAGTTTTAAAAGAAGAATCTTTATCTTTGGGAGATACTTACCAATATATTAATAAAGGTGTATCTGGGGTTTGCTTCAAAATGACACTTTAGGGGAGGAAGTGAGTGAGTATGAAGAAACAAGATTGGTCCTAAGTTGATAATTGTTGGAGCTGCGTAAAAGGTAAACAGAGGTTCATTATACTGTCCTATCTTTGTGCTGTATATATTTGAATTTTTCCAGTTAAAGAAGTTAAAGAGGTTGCACAACAGTGTGAGTATACTTAACACTACTGACATGGTAGGAAAATGGTTAGGATGGTAAATTTTATATTATGTGTATTTTACCAGTCTTTTTAAGTTAAAGAATATGAGCTTTGGAATCTGAAAAAACCTACACCTAAACCTGCCTGTGACCTTGACCTAAACCCCTCTGATCTTTGGAATAAAAATACAGACGTAGAGGACGGACTTGAGGACACAGAGGGGGAAGGGGAAGCTGGGACAAAGTGAGAGAGTGGCATGGACATATATAGACTACCAAATGTAAAATGGGTGGGTAGTGGGAAGCTGCTGCGTAGCACAGGGCTATCAGCTTGATGCTTTGTGATGACCTAGCTAGCTGATTCACTTTGTTGTACAGCAGAAACTAACACAACATTGTAAAGCAATTAAACTCCAATAAAGATGGGGAAAAATTAATTAGAAAATAAGTTAAAGAATATGAGCTTTGGAATCTGAAAAAACTACATTTAACCTTTATGTGACCTTGACCTAAACCCCTCTGATCTTTGGTTTCCTCATTTGTTAAATAAAAACAATAATACCTTGCCCATGGGATTGTTGTACCAATTAAATGAGATAATGCATAGAAAGCACTTAGCGCAATATGTGGCATATAACTTTAACTATATAAATACGTATTATGTAAATATTAGTGGCCATTATTACCACTACTACAGCTTCTACCACCTACAATAGGAAAATATATCTTTTATTCTCCCATCACTGAAAACTTTAGCTTATTACCGAGGAAGCCTGTTAAAACTTCTCTTTGCAGTGTGCTGTGGTATAATGGAATAAGCTTACTATGAAGTTAGACAGACTTGAGTTAACTTAAGTTTTAGCACTTACTTGATATGCTACTTTGGTTAGTAAATATTTACTTAATGACCTTAGGGGAGTTATTGTAGCTGTCTGAGCTTTGATTATCTCATCTACAAAATGAGGATGCTAATACCTACTTTTTAAGTTGGATTGAATATTAGTGATTATACATATAATGTTCTTGACTGAATGCATTGATCATAGTAGGTTTTCAGTAAATGATGGATATTATCATCCATGATTATATTCATTCATATATGATTATCATTGTTCAGGAATGGAAGGTAAGACGGACTTTTCCATATATCCTTCCTGGCCAAAATTTATCTGAACATAAGAATATTCTATTTCTGATTTAATTATGGCCTTAGATTTAATATGGATTTAATAGAACATACTATTAAATCATATCTATTTTTCTCAACTTTTGAAATTTCCGTATCTATCTTTTCTTTTTTTCACTGGGTTTTGTTTATCAGTAGAGCCTTATCACCTTTCTGTTTAGAGGAATGAATGTTCCGAGGGAGGAGTGCTCTGTTGTTGGTGACTGTGGCAGATTAAAGATAACTGGAGTAGTGATGCCCAGTGTTAACTTGCTTTTTTTTTCTAGTAACATATGAAGATCCTACACCAAAAAGGACTTCTTGTTAGATACCAGATGTAATAGAAAAGTACTCTCTTTTTCCCACTAGAGATTCAAATACAACAGAGGTGAGGTCTGCATCTAACAGAAATGCTGTAGAACTGATCCCAGAAATATAACGGAGGTGACTACTCAGATCTCTTCCTAACTCTGTACCCTGTGATTCTTTTTGTCTCTATTTATTGCCATCCTCACTGCTTTATTTCTTCTCATTGAGTAACTCAGCATGACATTTCTCTCATTGTAGCATCATCATTATTGCTTACAGAGCACTCACAAGAGATAAAGCAATATAGAAAGCTTCATGGAACTTGCCTGATGCTAGGAGACCGGGCCATTGTCCTTAAGGAACTTATCAGTCAGTAGCATCACAAAGGGAAGCCACAGAGATTTTTTTTTGAATGAATTGATTGTACAAAATTTATATTCTCAATATGTAAGTAATAATATGCATCTATCTTCTTTCCCAGAAAAAAAAAGAAAACATTCAAGTTCTTATTACATAAGTCTGATAAAACATATGTCTGAGCTTCAGTTTCTCCATCCAATAACAAAGACTCTGGAATCAGACATACCTGGATTTGAATCCTGCTTCTCTCTCTTAGTAGCTGTATAATAGTAAGGAAATGACAATCTTTTTGAGTTTTAATTTCCACTTCTGAAAATAATCATAACAGTCCTACTATTAGTTACTTGTTAGTTTCTAAATAGGATTAAATACAGTGAATACAAAAGTAAAACAGCATAAATTCAAGAAGGGCATCATCTGTTCAAAACATATGATTTTATTCACGTCATATTTTGCCCCAGGCTTTGAGTATACAGTCATGAATGAACAGACATGGACCCTGCCCCACCTCAGGGAGCTAGGAGAGGGAAGAGCCCAATCAATTAGCAAGCAAATGAATGCAAAATTATAAGTAGGGTTAAGGAAAATAACTGCAACATAATGCAAGAGAATCGTGAGAATCTTAATTTAGATTTTGGGATATGGGGGAGATTAGGTATTTGCTCTCCGAGAAAGTAATATTTGACTGAGACCTGATAGATGAGTAATAGTCACCCAGAAGAAGAGTGGGAGTAGTGTTTTTAACAGCAAATGCGAAGGCACTGAAGCAGGACAGGGCTCTGTTTATTCAGGAAAATGTAAGCAGACCAGAATGTCTTGGAGTGTGGATGTGAGAGGTAGAGAGGGAGTAGCATTAAATGAGATTGGAGGTACAGGTCAGCGTCAGCCCGTGCCAGGCCTGACGGACTCCTCATTTTAAGGAGTTCGGATGTTATCCATCGTTTGGCATAAAGTCACTAAAGGGTCTTGAACCATGGAGCAATTGGCCCAATCTGCCTTTGAAAAGAATATTGTGGAGAAGTGATTTAAAGAGGTGAGAGTTAAGGCTGAGAGTCCAGTTAAATCAACGTGGTGAGAGATGGTAATGGCTTGGAACTCAGAGAAGTCTAGACTGGAGATGGAAATGCAGAATGAGATATTCAAAGTCATGAGGTAGATGAGAGCACAATGAGAGAGAAAGTGGCATGAGAAGGAAAGAGGGATCAGTCCGGAGCCCTGAAGGGCCCCCAACCTTCAGAAGTTGGAGAGATGAGGAAATGCATGATGTCAATTTGGCATGTCTTAAAGAGGAAGAAATGGTGAACCAACTGTGGGTTGAAGATTGAGGATGAGATGAGAATTAAAACATATGCACTGGATTTGGCAAAACACAGATGGTATCTGGGCATGTAAAAATGGGAATTATTTTGAATAGTATAAGCTGACAGGTAGCTAGATTAATCATGAGAAGATATTTTTATGGGTTAGATTTTTTAAATCGAGGTCTAAGAAAGAAAGAGTACCACATTGTTTATTCTCAGTCTCCTGGTTAACCTTTCTTCCCTTAGAATATGTGTCTACCCCTGTTCCTACTTCTTAGCATACCCAACTTTATGCATTTTTTGTGTGGACTAATGATAATAGTTAAGCTTGTTAAAAATGCAGGTTAGGCAATATTTAGGAATAAATTAACAACAAATACCTAGGAATTATATTAAGGTTATGTTAAAAAAAATTTTAATTTATTTATGGCTGCATTGGGTCTTTGTGCTGCACTGCTTTCTCTAGTTGTGGCGAGCAGGGGCTACTCTTCATTGCGGTGCATGGGCTTCTCACTGTGGTGGCTTCTCTTGCTGCGGAGCACAGGCTCTAGGCATGCAGGCTTCAGTAGTTGCAACACGCAGGCTCAGTAGCTGTGGCACACAGGCCCTAGAGTGCACGGGCTTCAGTAGTTGTGGCACATGAACTCAGTAGTTGTGGCACATGAACTCAGTAGTTGTGGCTCACGGGCTCTAGAGCACAGGCTCAGTAGTTGTGGTGCAGGGGCTTAACTGCTCCGCAGCATGCGGAATCTTCCCGGACCAGGGCTTAGACCCGTGTCCCCTGCATTGGCAGGCGGATTCTTAACCGCTGCACCACCAGGGATATCCCAGGTAATGTTAAAATATTAATGAAGAGATAAAATAAGGCCTAAATCAATGGAGAAATAATGTATCTTTCTAAACTTTAAAGCTCTGAAATTCTGAAGATTTCATCCTTAACAAATTAATATGTCAAAGTTAATGTAATTTTTCAATGTAAATTGATGAAGTAATAATAAAATTCATTTGGGTGAATAGACACACACTCTCTCTCTCTCTGCAGGTTAGGGAATTCCCTGGCAGTCCAATGATTAGGACTCAGCACTTTCACTGCTGGGGCCTGGGTTGAAACTGATCAGGAAACTAAGATCCCACAAGCCACACAGTGAGGCCAAAAAAAAAAGGGAAAAAAAATGCAGGTTATACATAAGGACTGTAATTAATAACAACTCATCATAATAAACTTATAGCTAAATATCCTGATTACTTTTCTTTAAATGTACAGATTATCAGATTTTAAATTAAGTTATGCTTAATAAACCAAGTGAAAAGTACTAAAGTCAAAATGTACAGTATTCCCACAACTCAGGTTATAGGAAGCTCCAAATGGTTTCCTCATAGCGCTGACATTATTTCCATGGAATTGCAGGATGTTTTTAAGTATCTCTTACCTTATATAATAAACGGTGCATTCACCATCACATCCGTGGTTCAGAGGAAATACTCTCTGAAAGCATGTATAAATGTATTTTTGCTTTACAAATGTTTGTCACTTTCCCCTCAAAAAACTTAAGAGGTTTTGAGAACTGAGTACAAATGAGGAAAACGTGTGCTATGTAACAAAGAATGACAATTAGAGAGGGAGAGGGAGTGTGTGTGTCTGAAAAAGCTTTAGATTGTTTTTTTCTTTTCAATCTTTCATCCTAGTGTCCTTACTATTATATTACTTATGTAAAGCCTTCTGTCCATTGAGTTCAAAGCACTTACAATCATTAAGTCATTTATTTCTTGGATTTATTGAATGGGTGCCCATTGTTCAAAAGCCCGTGGGCGTAAGTACAAAGTTATAAAAGCACACAAATTAAATGTAATAGCACAGGAGCAAGAGGGAATGCCAGCAGGATCACTGCTGTGACTATTGAGAATGCCAGACTCTTATAAAGAAAGAAAAGAGAAAAAGAAAAGGAATAAAACAGCCACCTAGGATTCATTATATTCTGAGAGTTACAAAATAAATTTGTCGGGTCAAAAGCAGTGACCACAGGGTACAGTTAAGAGGCCTAATTGAATTTAGAGGGTGCGCTGGAAAATGGTCCAACTCTTAAACAGACTCAGATTCTACTCTAGTAATGAAGCAAGAGAAATTATTATTCTCTCTCCCTCATTTTACAGATAAGATATTCAGATACATGGGGAGTTGGTTAACTGCCATTGTCTCAAAGCAGTGTCATAAAATTTGAAGCATGATCTTATTCTGCGATTCCCAGTTAAATCTTGTTTCATTTCTTTCGGCATTTTAGCTTGGATATACATGTTTCTTTTTAGTTGTCTCCTTCATATGGTAGTTTAAAAATGGATATTTTCAGTTCAGTAAATCAGAAAGCCTCAAGCTGATTCTAAAATGAATTTAGAAGAGAAAAAGCCTCTCATTTTTCAAGAAGTCAGTAGATATTTGAAAATTCTAAAATTAAGAAGTACCAGCACACATTATTATTTCCAAATAAGAAGACATATGTTGGAGGAAGTAGCTAAAATGGTTCAAAATACTCACCTCTGGGGAGTGGGAGTTAGGAGAAGGGAAAGGAGGATGGGTCCTGGGATTGCTCTTGTTTTGTTTCAAATCTAGTAGTAGTCTTAACTTTCACACTATGTTCATTTGTTACTTTGATAAAAATTAAAACAGAAGTTTAGGGGAAAGAAATAAAGAACAGGAAACCAAACACATGTACAATAAATATTTGAGATTATTTTCAAAACTGAGTTTAATATATTATTCTTTAAGTCTTAAAGTAATAACAAGCTTGTCAGCACCCTCGCTTTATAGCACCGAGTCTGATTTTTGGTAATTCAAGAGAGATTGGCTAAAACTGCCAATAAATTATGCATTCACAATTAGGTATTTTCTCCTACTTCTGGTATTTTTCTTTATTTAATTGGAAATTTCTAATGACATTGACTGAAACTCTTGAAAGCATTATAATGTGGCCTTAAATGGGACACTTCCTGTGCTTTTGTGTTCAAGTCTTGGTCTAAATTGTATTTTTTTTATCCTCCCGTTTCCCCCTTTTCTTTGCCTTGAAGGATTTCCCACAATTCACAGTAATCTCCCACTGGAGTCTAAGCTCCATATAGGCGGGGATTACATCCATTGGTTACTGCTTGAATCCAGTGCCTGGTCCAGTGCCTTTTCACAGTGCCAGTCATTCAGTATTTTTAAGTAAATGACAGATTTCATCTGGGAATGTTGAGTTAACTAATAAATAGCTATTGGGAGGATTGATTAAATTGTACCAGTTAGCCTGGTAACCTGAAGGAGTTAATAAAATTTCCCCAGCTGCCAAGGCTACATTGAACCAGATCTTCCAAGGCCACTAAATTACAGGGGAGCACAGAATACTGGGCAGGTGTTCAGTATCCGTGCTGTTATCAAAGCTCTTAGGAGGCGTAAGGAATATTCAAATAGCAACTGTTTTTGAGACCTTTTGTAAAAGGCAGTTTGTAACTGTTTTTTGTGTGTGTGCAGTTAATGAGATTTTAATTTCTCCCTCTGTGTCTTTATATGTCTGTCTTGCAGTTTCTGTATTCTTTTTGCTCAACATGACCAGTTCCTCTCCCAATTTGCTCAAATTTTGAATGACATAAAGTTGAAGCCATTAAGAAGGTTCTAATCATTCTTTTATTTAGTTTGTTGGCACCCCAAAGAATTAGAGTTAGCAGTGACTGTTGAATAATAACGGTAAATTAGTTGAAATAATGTCACCACAGGTTTCTTAAATATAAATCAAACACACATACAAGGAGAAAAATTGCTTCCTAAACACTTTGGTTGGAGAGGCATTTTTATTAAGAAAGCAACTAAATTGCTAAAATTGGTTCTATACTGCAGTTTTCTTGTTCTTTGGATATTTGAGAGTTCTTGTTCACCTAGCTCGCAGTATGATCTTGCAGTAAAACCAAGTGATTATCAGGAAAGTTTGAACTGATCATTGACTTTATTGATGCAGTGAGGCAGAGGTTTCTCTGTAATCGTAGCTGTGCACATTTAGGTCCTTGCCAGAGCTAAGTGAATGGCATCAATCACAAAAGACTTTCTCTTGCACTCACGTCTGTGATTGTTGCATACATGCTACAGCA
Source organism: Lipotes vexillifer (assembly GCF_000442215.2). Lineage (NCBI taxonomy): Eukaryota > Metazoa > Chordata > Mammalia > Artiodactyla > Lipotidae > Lipotes > Lipotes vexillifer. The sequence continues at coordinate 2,253,242 of NW_006792448.1, forward strand.
TGTTCAGCCTTTTCCACTTGAGCTGGTGCACATCTAATAACATCTCTGACTTTGGACCTTAAGGAAACCATGGTTTTCCTTTAGCTAAAGAAAAACTAAAATTGTCTGTCTCTTATTTACAAACCTACAGGACAGCTGACCAGAGAGAATTACCATTAAATTGCCACTTAATGGTCTACACATTGTAGAAGAAACTGCATCTACATTACATTACTTCCTTGTACTGTCACTGTGGGGTTTTTTTTAGTGAGAAATGCTACCAAGCAAATTTTAGCTTTGTTGCCAATGATACTAGCATTAGTACTAGAAAGTTTTCTTGTTACAAGGTACTCATTACCCTAAAATGTCTTTTGCTTGCATTTTGTATCTTCCGCCTAACAAAAATTTTTCCTTATTCCCAAATTGATAAAGACATGCAATAGAGAAAAGGAAAGGGGGAATCACATTCCTTGTTGTTAAGTAAATTTTGACTGAAGAGACTCCTTTAATAGCCTTTTTCTCTATTTCTATGTTCAAATCACCTTTCCTTTGCCTCTCAAAGAAGGATTTCCTTCAGGTTACATTACCCCCCCCCAATTTGATTTTATCTTTTACATTACTGATAGTTGTTTCTACAAACTTTTGTCCAGGAAAAATGTCCAGAAAATAAAATTAAGCATCACTTACCAAGAAATCAGCACCAAATAGCAAAATGACAGGCAGCCCCAACTCATGACTCAATTGCTAAACTATGATCCTAAGGTGGGCCATTTTAAGTCAGATCCTTATAAATGTTACACGTTAAGTTCCTTTCCACCAAATCAATTTCGTGTTATAGAAACAGAAAAACAGATTTCAGTGAGTGAAAAATCTGTATTTTATAACCCTATATCACAAACAACAGCAAGATAAAAATTGGGTTCTGTATAAGCTTTTGAGTGCCTTTGAGGCTTTTGAAAATATAAGTCCAATAACATTTAGAGTGAAGACATCTTGTTTTAGTAACTCTTCCTGTAGTAAGCATTATTCATTACTCTAAGGACCTTCAAACTGCTTCTAAAATTAGTTTCTGCCACAAGAAATAGCTTGCAAGTTTAATACAGGATTGCCTCCCAAAGTATTTGAATGGTAATTGCTGGGCGATAGGTAGTTGCCATGGCAACTCTTCAGTGATTTCCCTTACTCTAATTGTAGCAGCAGACTGAGTCACCTTCACTGCCACTGACCTTGACTGAATCGTGAGCATTGGCAGTTGTTTGTACAAAATGTAGGCATTGGTCCCAGCCATTAAGCATCCATAAATACAACCTTTGGCCATTATGTGGAATATGGTTATAATGCAATGGGTTTCAAATCAAGCTGTCTTCAATCAGGGGTCACTTATATTTCAGCAGTAGACTTGGAATTTTTTTTTTTTAATTTTATTTATTTTTGGCTGCCTTGGGTCTTCATTGCTGCGCGCAGGCTCTCTCTAGTTGCGGTAAGCAGGGGCTACTCTTCGTTGCGGTGCATGGGCTTCTCATTACGGTGGCTTTTCGTGTTACGGAGCACGGGCTCTAGGCGCGCGGGCTCCAGTAGTTGTGGCTCACGGGCTCTAGAGCGCAGGCTCAGGCTCAGTAGTCGTGGCCCACGGGCTCAGTTGCTCCATGTGGGATCTTCCCGGACTGGGGCTCGAACCCGCGTCTCCTGCATTGGGAGGTGGATTCTTAACAACTGCGCCACGAGGGAAGCCCAACTTGGAATATTTTTGAACATACTATTTCCTAAAAGGATTAACCATTTAGTATAACAATAGCATTTAGGTTCTTAAAGAGCTCAGATTCACAGTTAGCTCAGAGCGTTTCATTGTAATGCACACAAATGTTCTAAAATTCAAATTTCAGTGTCATGGAAGCACTTCTCTGTAAATAGACATAAAAGTGCAAGTCAGAAAACAATACAGTTATATGACTTAGTGCCCGTTAGAGTTAACATACATCCCAATTACATCTGTATGTAATAGGAAACTTTGATTTATTATGACTATTGCTTCTATTAGTAAAAGCAACAAATAAAGGGCAAGGACTACATTTTATTTTATAGCCTTTGAATCTGTTCTCAGTGCTTAAGAGGATGCTACATGTCATGACATTGGCCTTTAGTTACTGTTTGTGAAATCATTGTCTTCTGTGGTTATTTTATGTTCATTTCACTGTCTATTTCAATCAGTTGAGAATCTGTTTTGTCAAATTTTGTTAAACCTTGGGATAGATTTGTTTGTTCCCAAATAGAAGTAATTAATAGAGATAGCATTAGTTTTACGTGTTAGAGGGACCTTCCATTTTAAAAATAAAAATGCCTCAAGTGTAAGATATAATTTGGGGGACTTCCCTGTGGTGCAAAAATAAATTAAAAAAAAAAAAAAGATAGGGCTTCCCCCGGTGGCGCAGTGGTTGAGAGTCCGCCTGCCAATGCAGGGGACACGGGTTCGTGCCCCGGTCCAGGAGGATCCCACATGCCGCGGAGCAGCTGGGCCCGTGAACCAGGGCCGCTGAGCCTGTGCATCCGGAGCCTGTGCTCCGCAACGGGAGAGACCACAACAGTGAGAGGCCCGCGTACCGCAAAAAAAAAAAAAAAAAAAAAAAAAGATATACTTTGGTTTTTACATTAGCAATTCAAAAAATGCATCCTATATTATTGCTTTTTTATTTTAATTTGCTAATTATCTGAAAAGTAAAGTGGAGTGCTATTTAATGCTATTTGAGACTTAGTCTCTGTACAAACCTTACACAAAAGCTTATTTGCTGCTGCTTTGCTAGAAATCTCACAGACACCTAGATTTTCACCCAGTACAGTTTGAAGACCATTGACTGAGTGGGGAGGAGGGCCTGCAAGATCACTGGGTTACTTTTTGAAATTTTTCAAATATACAAAAAAGTTGAAAAATTTTACAGTGAACACCCGTATACCTACCACCTAAATTCTACTGTGAACATTTTACTAAACTTGCTTTATTACCTACCTATTCATCTCTGACCTTCTATCAATCCATTGCCATCTTTTATACATTTCATAGTGAGTTGCCCAGTACCCATCATTTTAATAACTACATGGTATTCCATTGTCCAGATGGACTATAATTTATTTAACCAGTCATTGACTGTTGGATGGACATTTGGGATTGTGGTAGGCGTAATGACCCTTAGGAATTGTGGTAGAGAAAAGTGTCCGTGTCCTAATCCCCAGAACCCGTGGATATGTTAAGTTACACAGCAAAAGGGACTTTGCAGATGTGAGTAAGTTTATGAACCTTAAGATAGGGAGATTAGTTTCACTTATTCAGGTGGACCAAATCGAAACACAGAAACCCTTAAAAGCAGAGAACTTTCTCCATCTGGTGCAGAAGACAAATGCCAAAAGGGGAAGTCAGAGAGATTGAAAGCTGAGAAGGATTTGACACACCGTTGCTGGTTTGAGACGGAGCGGGCAATGTGATGCAGGCAACATAAGTTACTAACAGAGATTGCCAGCTGACAACCAGCAAGAAAATAGGAAACTCAGCTCTGCAGCCATGAGGAACTGAGTTCTGCCAACAACCTGAATGAACTTGGAAGGGGATTCTCCTTCAGATCCTCCAGATAAGTGCCTCACCCAGCTGGCAGCTTGATTTTGGTCTCCTGAGACCAGGGCAGAGGAACCAACCAAACCTACCTGAATGTCTGCAGAACTATGAGATAATAAATTTGTGTTGTTTTACACTGCTAAATTTGTGATAATTTGTTATGGCAGCAATAGAAAACTAATTCAGGGATGATGAGAATTTTTTTCTCTCGTACAATAAACATCCACAGGGCTGAATCCTTGGGCACAGTCTTACTTATTTCCTTAGGATAAATTTCTAACATTAGAATTGCAGGGACCATAGGGTCATCGAATTTAATTCGATTTTTGACCTTGTAAGAAACATCCTTGTGGAAAAAAAACATTTAATTGGCACTGACAGGAAAAGAAAAGAATTGCAGGGACCAAAAAAAAAAGTCTTATTTTTTTAAGACTTTTAGTACATATTTATAAATTGATCCCTGGAAAAGTTGTTTCAGATTACACTTCCATCAGTACTCTGTTGAGAATGTCCATTTCCTGTCTTCCTGACAATATTGGGAATTTACTTTATTTGTTATTTTTAATCATTGTGATAGGTGTAAAAAAAGATACAGCGTTATAATTTTATTGAGCATTTTTTAACTACTAGAAAGTTGAACATATTTTAATGATTTTATCTTTCGTGAATTATGTGTTTGTGTCCATTGTGCATTTTTCAATTGAAGCCCCTTTTTCCTACTTTACCAAAAAACTTTTCAAATGAGAAATGATAATTTTTCTCAAGTTCCTTTTAAAAATCGACTAGGGTGATCATAACTTTTTTCTTTGAGTATTTACATGATTACATCAATAGATTTCCTAATATTGCATCATTCTAGAATTTTTGAAACTATTTGGGTTGTAGAATTTTTTGTATGATGTTGACTTTGATAAGTATATGTTTTATTGAGTATTTTGGTGACACTGGTTTTTATTTTCATTTTTGAGCTGACTTTACCATATTTTGAAATCAGTTATTGTTACTCTCCTTTAAGGAAAAAAATGAGAAACTGTCTTTTTCTTCTGGTTTAAAAGCTTAACTGGCATAGTAATTGTATATTCCCTAAAGATGTAAAGGAGTTACTCATAAAACTATATAAACACAATCCTTTTTAACAGCATTACCTCTGACACATTTTTCCCTTTTTTTCATGTTATTCTCTTCACATTTTTTATTTAATTATAGGTCAAGTTGAACAGTTTGTATTTACGAAGATAACTTTTTTTCATTCAAATTGTCAACTTAAAAAAATATTCTATTATGAGAAAATTCAAACGTATTACAGAAGTTGTTTAATGAACCCCTATATGCCTATTATCTAGATTTGACGATTAGATTTTGTCATACGTCCTTCATCTGAACCTTTTATTTTTTCCTTTGCTGAACTATTTCAAAGTACATCTGGCAATTTTACTCCTTCATATTTTGGTATGCATCCCTAAAAATAACAGCTTCTTTCATAATCACATATCATTATCATACCTAACAAAGTAACAGTATTTCCCAGTTGTAATCTAATATACAGCATAGTCAGAGTTCTCCAGTAGTCTCAAATAGGGCTATTGGCAATGTGTTAAAATCAGAATCAAAATAAAATTCACACAATTAGCTGTTATGTCTATTAAATCTCTTTTAATCTAGAGCAGTTCCTTCTTCATTTTTTTTTTTTCCTATACCATTCTCAAGTTGCAAAAACAGCCATTTGTCCTGTAGACTCTTCCATATTCTGAATATGTTCTTTTGCTTTCTTTGGTATTATTTAACTTGTTCTGTGTCCCTCATATCTACTGTACATTGAAGTTAGCTCTAAAGGCTTGAATAGATTCAGATTCATCTTTCTTGGCAAGAATACTTCATAGGTGGAACTGTTTGCCCCATACATTAGGAGACATTGTCTTACTTTCAGTGATGCTTAAGATCAGTGATTTCAGGTGGGGACAGCCTGGTTTCTCCATTGTGAAGGTTCACTTCAGATTTTTATCTAATAGTTTACAATTCATTGAATATTATTGCCAAAATTAGTTGATTACGAATTGTAATATTTTGATTTTTCAAAATTGTTTCTTTTTATAGTTACTAGCTGTAATTCTTCTATAAAGAAGCATATTCCTCCATCAGATGGGGCTAGGTGAAATACAGTTCATAAAGGAAAGGCTTAATTACTCCCTTTTAATCTTTAATTTTCAGCGTAAGAAGCTGGTGGTCTAGTTATAATGTTTTCCAATGAATTGGTGGGTTTTAGGGGTGAGAGGTTTCTCTCATCTTTTAAAGGATTATTACTAAACTTATGGAGGTTTTTAAAATTGAAATATGGTTAATTTACAATATTGTGTTAGTTTCAGGTGTATAGTATAGTGATTTGGAGGGTTTTTTGCAGATTATATTTCATTATAGGTTATTATAAGATATTGGGTATAGTTCCCTGTGTTATACAGTCAGTCTTTGTTGCTTGTGTAACTCATGGAGTTCTACATATTGGATATGTTTACACCCACTGCATTCTTATTCTTAAAAAAATCTTTTTAATGAAGTATTGCACACATACAGAAAAGTGCATAAATCATAAGTACATAGTTAGAAGGATTTATCACAGATTGTCCCCCTTTGGCTGCTTTTAAGATACTCTTTGTCGTTGGTTTTTTTTAGCAGTTTTACGTAGAGTGGTTTTGGTCAAATTCATCCTGCTAGTGTTTATACTGCTTCTTGGATTTGTTGCTTGAAGTATTTCCTCAGTTATAGAAAATTCTCAGCTAGTACCTCTGAAATATTGTTTCTGTTCCTTTGTCTTTATTCTGGATGTTTTATTATCAACTATTTTCTATTTCACTAATTTTCTCTACAGTTGTGTCTTATCTGCTGTTTAACCCAACCATTAAGTTCTTAATTTCAGTTATTGTATTTTTAATGTCCAGATTTTTCATGCAGTTCTTTTATGTAGTTTCCAATTCTCTGCCAGAATTCTCAGTCTTGTCCTCAAATCTGTTAAGCACAGTTATTTTAAAGTACATGTCTGATGTTTCCCTGTGGGTCTGTTTCTACTGTCTATTGTTTCTCTTGTCTTTTGGTTATGTGCTTCTCTTTAGAAGTGCCTAGTTATTTTTATTAAGTGGGAGACACTGTATATGAAAAATTCTGGAGATAATTAGAGGCCCTGGGTAAGGTTTTCTTCCTCCAGGGAAGATTTTTGCTTGTGGCAACTGTCTAGGGTAGGAATGCTTTACACCCAGATTGACCTAATCCTGTCTGATTAAGATGCTTCAAAGCTGGATTTGAGTCTCTGTGAGGGGTGATCTTTTTCTTTTTACTCTTGCGAATTCATGTGTAGCTCTTGGACTTTCAGATGAAAGCCTGAGGGAATTTACCTAGGCCCCTCTTCTTTGACAGACCCTGAATTCCAGTCTTTGTCCTTGCATTCTTCAAGTCTTTTGACCCTGTCGAACTTTACACTAAGCTTCTTAGCTACTCCGCTACTCAGGCTCTCAGCTATACTTCAGCATACACCTTTACGGGAAAAGTGGTTCTAAATGCCAGATTTATCCTCTGGGCTTTCCTTTTTTCCTAGATCTTGCACTAATAATTTCTTACTGCCTTGATAGCTTTCTGAGGCCATTCAATGTGTATGGTGACTTTTTGAGGACATTAAACAGTGTGTATGGATATGTACATGCACATATCCAGCTTTTATAGCTGTTCTCGGGTGAGGGAGTCAGTCTAAAACATCTATTCCACCTTCCAGAAATCTCATATTTGAAGCTCAGCTCTTTGAAGTTTTATCTTTGGTTACTTGTTATCACGTCATGTTGACTTCTGGGTCCCTTTAACACAGTTCACTAGTCATTAAAAGCTTCCTTGATTTCCAGCACAAGATGTCCCAGCTAATATTCTGTACTTTCTGCCACAGACCTGGTATCAGTCACCTTTTCAAGAAGACTTGGGTTGGGTGGGGATTTTTTTCGTTTGGGTTTGTTTGGGTTTTTTTGGTGGTGAATGGTGTTTAGAGAATATAATCTGACAGTTGATGTTCCCATTGCTATTTGATTGTCATTACTACTAGACCTTTTCAGTGGACTATTAATAAAGATATATACATTTTTCCAAAGAAAAAGTCATTTGTTTATGATTTTAAATTCACATTTAACATTATGAACTTTTAGCTTTATTTCTTTGGTTTTATGTTTGTATCTCCTCTCTTACACTGAAAACCTTGCTTCTCAAAAACATTAACATAACTATTTACTTGCATTAAGTAATCTATAGCTTCAAAATAATGCCACCAGTGTGACTGTTAACAGTGAGACTATTGAATAAAGTTTGATATTTCAGTTCTGTTTGTCCTTAGAATATATTCTACTTAATATTTTACGAAGATTATACTTACATACAGTCAAACTACTGTGTTCCAAAGCCACATGAAGTAATTCTTATGTCTGTATCCTTGTGTCATCCTTCTGATACATCATTCAAGTTTGTTGTCAGGTTTTAGAGAATTCTTTTTAATTCTTGATTTAATTTTATTTTGGGTTATGTAAGGTATATGTTTCCAAAGTCAAAACTGTGTAACAAGGTGTACCTAGGAAGGTCTTGCTTTCATCCCTATTCCCTCTTCTTGTTTCTTCCCTTCTTCTAAAGGTAACTATTTTTATTTGTCTTATTTTTAGTTTATTCTTCCAGAGGTTTGGTTTTGTTTTGTTTTTTGTTTTGTTCTGTTTGCATACACACACTCTCTCTCTTCCCTAAGTCCTTTGTTACTCAAGCGATAACATGCCGTGTGTACTGTTCTACACCTTGCTATTTAAACAGTAAGTCCCAGAGGTCACTTCATCTTAGTGTAAAGCCATCTTCATTGCTTTTCCCGACTGCATAGTATTCCACTATGTGGACATACCATAGTTTACTGATGGACATTTTGTTTTCTTTCACTATTGCAAATGATGCCATAATGAATAGCCTTGTGCATAATGCTGTTGCATAGTTGTGCAGATGTACCTTTGTAATCACTTCCTAAAGGTGGGATTTCTGAGTCAAAGTGCAAATGCCCATTTAGCTTTTCTGTATATTGTCAAATGTTCCTCCAATGAGGTTGTACCATTTTGCATTCCCACTAACATAACATGAGAGTTCCAGTTTTCCTACAGTCTCGCTAACAGGGTATATCATTAGTTTTTCTAATTTTGCATTTTTGTCACAGATTGTCTATTTTCTTAGAGAATTGTACGAAGAATTTTAATTGAAATGTCCTCCATATCTGTAGTTACAGTCCTTTTATCTTCCCTAATGTTTTATATTTGTGTTTTTCCTCTTTTTCCTGATGAGCATTTTGTCTATCTTTTGTTTGCTTTTAAAAGGAGCAAATTTATTTATTTATTTACTTATTCTCTTGTGGTTTTTTTCTGTTTTCTTATTTATTCATTTAGGTTTTTATTTTTCATTATTTTTTTCTGTCCCGCTTTCTATGGGTTTATAATGTTTACTATTTAAATTTTACTTACTTACTTGTGGATGACTATGAGGCTGTGCCTTTTCTGTAAGTACGCCATTGGTAGCATGTCTGTTATTGATTAGCATTTTTCAGCTTAAGAGATTTACATTTTCATGTATTCAAAGCTGTGTGTTTTTTCTTTTAGGAACTCTGGATATTTTCCCCCAAACTTTGAAAAGCCCCCCTGTCTTCACTATCTCATCCCTGGGTCAAGATTATGAAAACATTTACCTGTATATTTTCTACCGCCTTAAGATTTATTTTTCACCTTTCAGTGTTCTAGCATTCTTTTGGGTGAGAGGAATGAATTAGAGATCTTGCCTTTACTTTTTTTCTACTTAATTATTACTCAGTTAACCCCAGTAACAATGATTCAATTATTTATCCCCTCTGATATGAAATTCCATATAATTTACTGAATTCCCATGTATACTTGGATATGTTTCTGGATTCTTTTTCTTCCGATGTTCTTTTGAAAGGAGCAAATATATTTCTATGGTACCATTTCTAATATATTGATTAGTAAAGCTTTGTGTACTATGTCTCGTTCTGTTAGAAAATGTCTTCCCTTTGCTGTTTTTCAAAATGGTAAATAGTAGTTCCAAAGTTCACTGCTATCTCCTTTCTGTTTCTCATGCCCTTGGCACTATGACTAGCAAGTAACACGCCTGAACCTCTACCTCAGTAGGTTTTCAGAATGTGCTCCCTGGACCTCTCTGGGTATTTCTCACCGTCTCTTCTCCGAGAGCTACTTGAAGTTCTCCAGTGCTGTTCTTTAGCCAGAAGTGTTTTTCCTTCTCTCTTTGGGTACTTCTCAGCTGGAAGGAGCCCTTTAGGTCCTCTTTGTACTAAGGGAAGTCCTGAACTCATCTGCCTTGACCTGTGAGGCCTACTTGATCTAGTTTCACCTCTTGTTATTCCTTTCTTATATTTGACATTCTAGCCAAACTGGATGTCCCTACTGTTCCATGGTCCACTTCACTATTAGGCCTTTTGTACATGCAGTTCCTTCTGCCTATCCACCTCTCCCACCAACTTGTACAGGTATCTGCCTATTAATAATAAGTAATCATAGTAACTACCAGGTAATGAGCACTTTCCATCTGCTAGGCCAGACAGCAAATGTTGTTAAGTACATTGTACTGTTTAATCACATCCTATAAAACAGGTAGTATTCTAATTTTTCAGATGAGAAAGCTGAGGCTCAAAGAAGTTCAGTAAATTGCCCAAGGACACACGGCTAGTAAATGCTAAAGCTGGGGTTCAAACTTAGGCCTGACTCCAGAGCTTATGTTGCTAACCACTCTGCTGTACCTCCTCTGGGAAGCCTCTTTCTCCTGCCTGCCCCTGCATCAACCCCCAAGTGTTCCCGTAGCACCAAATACTTCTCAGGGTGTATCTCCTCTAAATGATAACCTGTGTAAAGGTATGGACATGTCTGGAGCACTACTCTGTCCCCAGCATTTACCAAATCATATATTCTGTTTTACTTATGGACCATATAACTTATTTTATGTGTCTCATAATTTGCTGTTCCATGCCAGTCATTGTGTATAGGACAGCAGAGTCTAAAGCAAAAAGTATTTATGACTGTAAATGGTCACACCTCTGCTGCTAGGCTGCTAATAGGGAGTTGTATCATTCTAGTTAGTACTGGAGTTGGGTTTGGGTTTCGTATCTTCATTGTACCACCAACTTCAAATTTCCCCAGCAGTTGTTACCTGTGCTTAAAGAGTGGGCCTGGGTTTGTTTGTTGTTGTTTTTTTTTTTCAGTGTTCCTTTATCACACTCTGCTTTCAGCAGTCCTTGCAGTGGAGTTAGAGAAGAGAAGAAATATTTCTGTTGTCCTGGTCCAGCCTCAATCTTGAGGAGTCCTTGGGTGCATCCAGGTCTTAGAGATAGGGCTTTCTCAGCATCTCTGCTCCTCCTCCCCTTGGCAACCAAACTGCCTCGTATCTGTGGTGGGCCTTGAGTGGGAGTTTTCTGCCCCTTCCCCAGTGATAGCAGACCTCTGCTTGGTATTGGTATAGGTATGGGATCCTGGCCCCAACCCCAGTGTTAACAAGGTTTTTGCTTCTATCCCTCCACCAGCAAGAATGGATTTTTATGGTCACCTTATCTTTGATAAAGGAGGCAGGAATGTACAGTGGAGAAAGGACAGCCTCTTCAATAAGTGGTGCTGGGAAAACTGGACAGGTACATGTAAAAGTATGAGATTACAACACTCCCTAACACCATACACAAAAATAAGCTCAAAATGGATTAAAGACCTAAATGTAAGGCCAGACACTATCAAACTCTTAGAGGAAAACATAGGCAGAACACTCTGTGACATAAATCACAGCAAGATCCTTTTTGACCCACCTCCTAGAGAAATGGAAGTAAAAACAAAGATAAACAAATGGGACCTAATGAAACTTAAAAGCTTTTGCACAGCAAAGGAAACTATAAACAAGACCAAAAGACAACCCTCAGTATGGGAGAAAATATTTGCAAATGAAGCAACTGACAAAGGATTAATCTCCAAAATTTACAAGCAGCTCATGCAGCTCAATAACAAAAAAAACAAACAACCCAATCCAAAAATGGGCAGAAGACCTAAATAGACATTTCTCCGAAGAAGATATACAGGCTGCCAACAAACACATGAAAGAATGCTCAACATCATTAATCATTAGAGAAATGCAACTCAAAACTACAATGAGATATCATCTCACACCGGTCAGAATGGCCATCATCAAAAAATCTAGAAACAATAAATGCTGGAGAGGGTGTGGAGAAAAGGGAACCCTCTTGCACTGTTGGTGGGAATGTAAATTGATACAGCCACTATGGAGAACAGTATGGAGGTTCCTTAAAAAACTAAAATTAGAATTACCGTATGACCCAGCAATCCCACTACTGGGCATATACCCTGAGCAAACCATAATTCAAAAAGAGTCATGTACCAAAATGTTCATTGCAGCTCTATTTACAATAGCCAGGAGACGGAAGCAACCTAAGTGTCCATCATCGGATGAATGGATAAAAAAGATGTGGCACGTATATACAATGGAATATTTCTCAGCAATAAAAAAAAACGAAATTGAGTTATTGAGGTGGATGGACCTAGAGTCTGTCATACAGAGTGAAGTAAGTCAGAAAGAGAAAGACAAATACCGTATGCTAACACATATATATGGAATCTAAGAAAAAAAAAACGTCATGAAGAACCTAGGCGTAAGATGGGAATAAAGACACAGAGCTACTAGAGAATGGACTTGAGGATATGGGGAGGGAGGAAGGGTAAGCTGTGACAAAGTGAGAGAGTGGCATGGACATGTATACACTCCCAAACGTAAGGTAGATAGCTAGTGGGAAGCAGCCGCATAGCATCGGGAGATGAGCTCGGTGCTTTGTGACCACCTAGAGGGGTGGGATAGGGAGGGTGGGAGGGAGGGAGATGCAAGAGGGAAGAGATATGGGAACATATGTATATGTATTACTGATTCACTTTGTTATAAAGCAGAAACTAACACACCATTGTAAAGCAATTATACTCCAATAAAGATGTTAAAAAAAAAAAAAAAGAATGGATCTTTGCCTGTGTCTTGGGGGTGAGAGGGTTTCTTGCTTCTCTTCAGAGGCAGGTGGGTTATGTTCCTACTTCTCCCCTAGAAACAGTGGAAGTTTGCCTGTGCTCTAGGCCGAAAGGGTTTGCTGTCCCAATAGCTTAAGGCTTTTGCTTAGCATGAGAAGAATGTCTGGGAAGTGACGGAGTCTTGGTGCCTGCCCCCAGCTGCAGCTGGTCACCTTCTGCAAGCTTGAGCCAAGTAGAGGGGCTCATGAGCCCCCGGTGGAGTCCAGTGGAAAAGAACTTTTGGGTGAGTGCAAACTCCACTGTATCTGAGTTTCTCGCTTTCCAGACTGACACATTAGACCACACTTAGCTTTTAAGAATTCATTAAAATTTTAGCCGATTTCTTCTTACCCCTTTCTGTGGAGGCCACCTCTTCTTCCTGCACTCTGCCAAAAGCGAGGGAGTGATTGTGTTCCTTCCTTCCTTAGAGGGACTCGTCCCTCTTGGGAATTCATTTCACTTCATTACCTTGCAGAACTATTCTCTGATGGCCTTAAGAAGACTTTGGACTTATTAAATTATCTGGCTATTCCTCCTTGTTAGGGTAGGAGATGACATTCTTTGCAGCTTTCCACATCCTAAGCAGAAGTCAGTCTGAGTCCCTTAATGCTTCCCTGTATTTGCCCAAAGAGCTCATTTGTTTTACATTTGAGGCACAGAAAGGGACTTGTCCAGTCTATGGCAAAACTGAGACTAGAACTCATTCTAGAGCTTCTCTCTACTAACTTGTAGCTACCTCTCTTTTTCTTTTTCCTTTTTTTAAATATCAGCACTACAGCTCTTTCTTTTTTTTTTTTGCGGTACTTGGGCCTCTCACTGCTGTGGCCTCTCCTGTTGCGGAGCACAGGCTCCGGACGCGCAGTCTCAGCGGCCATGGCTCACGGGCTCAGCCGCTCTGCGGCATGTGGGATCCCCCTGGACAGGGGCACGAATCCGCGTCCCCTGCATTGGCAGGCGGACTCTCAACCACTGCGCCACCAGGGAAGCCCTCTTTTTATTTTTTTCTTTAACTTTTATTGGAGTATAGTTTCCTTACAATGTTGTGTTACTTTCTACTGTACAGCAAAGTGAATCAGCTGTACTTATACATATATGCCCTCTTTTTTGGATTTCCCTCACATTTACGTCACCACAGAGCACTGAGTAGAGTTCCCCATGCTATATACAGTCGGTTCTCAATAGTTATCTCTTTTGTACATAGTATCAATAGTGTTTATATGTCAATCCCAATCTCCCAATTCATCCCACCCCCTCTTTCCCCCTTGGAATCCATACGTTTCTTCTCTACGTCTGTGTCTCTATTTCTGCTTTGTAAACAGCTCTCTTTACTGCCCTTGTTAGCACCACCTACCCTTCTTCCCAAGAATGAATGAAAAAAGGGCACCAAGCATCATTAGGTCTCTGACGTTCATGTGAAATCCCTGACATACAACTTAGAGATTATTTCCCTTCTGTGCCTTAACAATATCAAAGATAATTAACAAACACTGAAAAAAATGAGATACAGAAGAATCAGTAGGTTCCTTGGTTTAGATACTGATTATTTTCAAGCTTAGCCTTATACATTTTTATTCTCAGAGTTTGTTGGGATTTTTTTTCCCATTCTAAACGAACAGTGACACTATTTCAGGTGCTTCGATAATCTAAAGTAAATTCTGAATTTTACTGATGTTTGAGGTCACCCTAAGATTTTTCTACATTAATTACATTTTTGGTTAGTCTAATAAAATTTGCTTTCTAAATTCAGTATTTTCTACATTCTTTGAGGAAGCTAGGACTAGGAAGGGATTTTTTAAATCTCATAAGCACTTATTTTTGCAAAGAAAAAACTGCAACTCAGCTTAAGTGGTTACCTAAAGTCACACAGCTAGTTACTGTTAGAATTGGAACTGGAACCGGGACTCTTGTTTCTCAGAGTGGGGTGATGGGAGGCACTCAGTACAATGTCAAAGCCATTTTTTAAAAGGAATGCATCTTCATAGAGAATTATTTCACTTAGATATTACTTTTTATAGGATCTGGAAGGACATTGGTTTTATAATAAAACACCAGTGTATTTCGGTTTTGTTTTTCTATTTTTAAGATTTTTTTCATGTGGACCATTTGTAAAGGCTTTATTGAATTTGTTACAATATTGCTTCTATTTTTATGTCTTGGTTCTTTTGGCCACAAGGCACGTGGGATCTTAGCTCTCCAACCAGGGATTGAACCCACACCCCCTGCGTTAGAAGGTGAAGTCCCAACCACTGGACTGCCAGGGAAGTCCCAACACCAGTGTACTTTGGAGAATGGAAGTGAACACTAATTCTTGATGCAAAGCCTTGCATTTTTAAAAACAATATGAAAAACTCCAAGCTCGGGTGTGTGCTCCCTCTCTTCTGCCAGTGGGAGGGCCTGGGGAGGGGTAAGAAGCACTGTTAGGCACCCCACTTGCTGCCCAGTATGAGTAGCCTGCTAAGGGTAACTGCTTGTTGGGGGCTGCAGCCTAGCTGGATTTCAATCAGAATGTTCCTTTTTTGTGTGTTCTCTGGCAGTTTTCCAGGTATGGGAAAACATGTGAAGTTAGCCCGTGGCCCCTGGCAGCCACCATTATCTTGCCTTTCTGCCACCAGTAAGCATATTTTAAATAACAGCCTTCCCAGGGTTCTAGTTTAGGCTTGTGGGCCACATTCAGACCCTGTCCAAGGAATGGAGAAAACGACCACATCATTTTACCCAAGTTGGTGGTGCTAGAGCACAGCCTTCTGCCCTCCCCCTTCCTCCCCCCTGCATCATCTCCTCTGGTCACAGGATTGATTCTTCAGCTGTGATTTTGCATGTAATAGAAAGCTAGTTCTCGCAATCAGAAGCTCGATATTCTGGGAAAAATCCAATACTGGCTGGAAATAACATGGTGGACACAAAGCTTTTCATCGTATGTGCCAGTGAATTTTAACAACATAGAGATAACAAGACTCCATCACTGAATGATTGGCTTTGAAGGCCATTTGCACGTTAACTTTAAAAAGAGTCTTGCTTGTGCGCTTCCTCCCCCCCTTCCCCACTTCGGCAGAGTCCCATTAATTTTGCTGAAGGTTTTATTTTCTGCTGAAAACGCAGGAAATTTAGACAACTCTCTTGGAATCCCCCCAAAACTAATACAAACAAGATACATATGCTTCTCTTAAGGAAACTAAAAATAAATTATTTGAAACTATTTAACTGTATAAATTCCCTCTTGAAAGGAAAAGGAAGTTTATATAATGAAGCAGCCATGACTGCTGTTGACAGGGTAAGATACTCCCACAACTGCCAGCTTGTCCGTTTGACGTAAATTCACTACTTAGCACAGATCATGTTCAGTGTTCATTACCAACATGTACAAAACCATCAGAAACATCTGAAAATGGAGCCATTTTCTCAGGGCTCTTGTTTTTACATTTGAGACTTTCTACAATAAAATAAGTCTGCCTTTTTTTTTTTTTTTTTTTGAGAAGAGAGTCCATTTGACGAGGAATCCATTCCTGGAATGGAAGCTGTATGTACTAAAAAGAAAATACCATGAATGAAAAAGGCACAATATTCTCCACGTATTTTGCTTCTCTACCAATGAGCCATCTGATACTATCTCTGACAAAGCTAATTTTTGTTAGTTTTTTAAAACCTGTCTTTTTTTTTTAAACTTATTCCATAAATGTAAGTCCATTTTTTTATACACTTCCCTAAAGGACCAGTTTTGTAAATTAATAAAAGTGTAATTTGACAGTTATATCTAAAACTAAGAGATGTGATTCTTTGCAGTTATAGTAATTGCATTAATTTATCCACTTTGCAAAGGCAGTTATTTTTTGTTCTTTTTGTAATAATGTCTAAAATCTAAATGATTTACAGTGTTACATGTTAAAATAGATATTGTCAGAAAATTATAATCAACCACTCCCTAATTTAAACTTATTTTTAATTTCTAAATTATGTTTAATTTCTCATTTTTGTTTTATAATTGTTTTATAACGTTAAAATATACAGGATGCTTTCTAGTATGATGACAATATGACAAAATATGATATCGTATAAAATGTCTTTGCTGTAGCTTCTTACATTATATTTTCAGTTGATTTGAGTAATGTCAGAGAAGCTTTATGTCCTTGTCATTTAATTTGTAAATCTGCAGCTGAAAATAATCTTTAAAAGATAGCATAAGAATTAGGACTTGTCACAGAAACAATAAAAAAGAAGTTAAGTAAAATACCTAGTAACTCCTATAAGTGTAAGAGGGTTAGTATTACCCTTAAGGAGCCTCAGTCAGATTGGTTAATGCAAAGTGAAGACTAAGGGCTTCCCTGGTGGCGCAGTGGTTGAGAGTCCGCCTGCCGATGCAGAGGACACCCGGGAAGATCCCACATTCAGCGGAGGGGCTGGGCCCTTTAGCCATGGCCGCTGAGCCTGCGCATCTGGAAGAAAAAAAAAAAAAGTGAAAACTAACGTGGAGGATCTTCCCTGGTGGGCCAGTGGTAAAGAATCTGCCTTCCAATGCAGGGGACGCGGGTTCAATCCCAGGTCGGAAAACTAAGATCCCACATGCTGCAGAGCAACTAAGCCCGCGCACCACAACTGTTGAGCTCAGGCACCTCAACAAGAGAGCCTGCATGCTGCAAACTACAGAGCCCACGCGGTTTGGAGCCTGCACACCATGAAAACCCGCACGCCACGAAAAACCGCATGCCACAACTAGAGAGAAGCCTGAGTGCCACAACGAAGAGACCGCAGTCCACAATGAAAGATCCTGCATGCCTCAACAAAGATCCCGTGTGCTGCAACTAAGACCTGAAGCAGCCAAAAAAATAAGGAAAATAAATAAATAAAAAAGAAATATTAAAAAAAAAAAAGAAAACTACTGTGGAGTATGCTTATTGATGTAAAGTTTCCAGTTTATACTTCACCTGACTTGGGAATAAAATAAATGGCCAGTAGTTTGGTTTGGGTTTAAATGAGTAGGTGCCTATTTGGGAGTTGAGTATATTACCCTGCTTGTTGCAGCAAATTACTTATTAAAACACTGAGAATAAACTATCAGTATGTTTGAAAGCAGAAATTGTAAGCTATCGAGGTAGTTCATTTTTGATATTTAAGTTTAATATATTAGGACTTAACATAAATGGGTGCGAATACTTGTGAACATAAAATTCTGCGGAAGCTAATATTCTGACTTGTATTACTACAGTAGTCATAGCATCGCACTGGGTTGCTCTTGGATGACTCTGAGAGAGAATTCTGAAACTCAAAAGTTTCTTCTTCCTCTTCTCCTAATTCAAGTACCAGTGTGAGATGAAAATATCATTGAGAGAGCTATAGTCGAGATTATTTTGATAGTTTCCAATATGAAGGCTAATCCCTTCCCTTTGTTCCAAAAACATAAAAGTAATAGATGAACTATAACAAGAGAACCTTTAAAACATATAGCCTTACCCCAAAATGAGATAGACACTTCAGGATCAACCAGAAATAGAAAAAGCCGTCAATGCAGATAGCAAGGTCTGAAGCAGTGAGGCTGCCAAGCCTCAGGCCTGGAAGGAGATGGGAGTGGCTGGGAGCTCAACTGCTGCAGGGCAGGTGTAGCACTAAGGGGCCCAGTGAGAGGCAGCATGCTAGTGCCAGGTTCCCTGCTAGAAAGTGAGAGCTGGAATAGACCACTTACTGAAAAGAGCCTGCATAGAAGTACTAATAATGACAGTTAAGTTCTATGCCTAGGGAGGTGGGAGGACAGAGAACCAGCTTCACGATGGGATCTTGAGCCCGTTGTGAGGGATGTGGCTTGGGGACGGACCCTGCTTATACTGCCTTCAATGTGACTGCCGGGCAGCAGCCCTGAGATACCAACAGTGAGACCTAGTTTCAGACTGGGGGCTCTAGGAAGCTGCTGCATGACCTGTAGATTTGGGGGGATTAAGCTACATCAGATGAGCCTACACAACCAAAGTTCCAAAATACATGCCAAAATCTAACTTAATGCTAAGAAAGACAGCCATGAACATAGTCATGATCATAAGTAAGGTAAATTTATCCAAAGAGAATTAAAATTTAATAGGATAATTTTGAAAGCACTCTAAGTATTTTTAATACCCTTAAAGATAAATGAAGGATATAATATTCATTGAGATGAATAAATAATTATGAAATAAAAACAGGGAGAAATGAATTAAGAACAGACTCAGAGAACTATTCAATTAGAAAGCTTAGAATGAAAACTATAGTCATTAAAATTGAAAGCTCAGTAGACAAAATAAGTTCTAAACTGGGTACTATCAAAAAGGGTTAGTAAATTGGAAGGTAACGAGAAAAAATTATCCAAATTATCTTTATGGAAGAGACTAGGTTGTCAGATGAAAAGTATGCTCTGAATACTGAGCAGGATGCATAAAGATAAGTCAACACCTAAACACATGGTTGTGAAACTCAAGAGTGTTAAAGGATAAAAAGTAAATCTTAAAAGCTATGAAAAAGATTTTCTACAGGGGAACAGTAGTTAGATTTGCAATAAACTTCTCCATGACAAAAATAGATGCCAGAATAAAGTGAACCAATATCTTTAAAGTGCAGAAGAAAGTAACTGTAATTCTAACTATAATTCTTATTTATATATAGTTAAAATATAATGTAAGAGTGAATGCAAAATCAAGACATATTTCAACCACACAAGGACTAAAAGAGTTTATTAGCCATAGACTTCACTGAAAGCACTACTAAAGGATGTACTTCAAATAGAAGAAGAATAGATCTGTAAAGAAGTGGAACGCAAGAAAGAGTGGTGTACATATGTAAATATGTAAATTCATATGTAAATTTAGTTCATCATTGACTTTTTAAAAACCAATTTTTGGGGGCTTCCCTGGTGGCACAGTGGTTGAGAGTCCGCCTGCCTATGCAGGGGACACGGGTTCGTGCCCCGCTCCGGGAAGATCCCACCGTCCAGAGCCTGTGCTCCACAATGGAAGAGGCCACAACAATGAGAGGCCCGCGTACCGCAAAAAAAAAAAAAAAAAAAAAAAAAATTTATGGGGTTTTTTAAAAGATGAAATTAAAAATCTAAGCTACTGTAACAAAACAAGGAAGAATGGGGTCAGGGGCTTGCTGTTCAAGGAGCAGTGAAAGTATGTTAACCTCCTTAGATCTTGTTCAGGAGGTAGACAGCAGTATTTTTAAAGTTGGATGTGTATGTTAAAATTTTAAGGGCTACCCCTGTAAGAATAGAAATGCTATCTTTAGCCTGTAAACCAGCAGAGAGGAAAAGGAGGGGCCAGGATAACAAAAAGCTTTATTAATTCAACAGAAGCTGGAAAGGGAAGACAGGTTTGGAAGAGGTAAACTTATAAAGGATGGCAAAAAAATATGGCAGGTTATACATTCCAGAGATGACGGCCACAACATCTTCTGCTTCACGTGCTCTTCTAGAACTTTGCCACTCCTCAATAAATTGTGTGTGGCACCATTTGGTAGTAACACTAAATGGCAGTGACAGTAAGTGATTTCCAACATTGAATCTCCTGGAACCTTCAACCTGTGAGGAAGCTCATGCAGCCCAGAAGAGACCATGCAAACAAGAATCAAAGGCTCTGGTCCCCACCCACAGCTGTGCCCCCAGCTCACAGCCAGCACCAACTTGCCAGCCATATTACGATAGAGAGCTGTCATAAAAGTAGATTCTCCAACCGCCACTCAAGCAGCCCCATGTGAAGCGTATGGAGCAGAGACAAACTGTTCCCACCAAGGCCAGCCCAAATTGTTAGCAAAACAAATGATTATTGCTGTTCTAAGCTGCTAAGCTTCGAAGAGCAGGCATACCTTGGAGATAATTTCAGGTTCGGTTCTAAACCACCGCAATAAAGCAAATATCACAATACAGTGTGTCACAAATCTTTTGGTTTCCCAGTGCATATAAAAGTTATGTTTACACTAAGTCTATTATGTATGCAATAACATACTGTCTAAAAAAACAAATGAGCATATCTTAATTAAAAATTACTTTATTGCTAAAAACTGCTAACCGTCATCTGACAATGCAGGGTTGCCACAAACCTTCAATTTGTAAAAAAAACACAGTTATCTGTGAAGTGCAGTAAAATGAGGTATGCCTGTAGTTAGTTATACAGCAATAGATTACTGATACAAAGTCACAAAACAAGATGGTTGGAATAAATTCCAAAGATATCAGTAATAACAATGTAAGTGAATTAAACTCAAAAGTCAGACTATTAGATTAGATTTAAAAATTATAAAGCCTAGCAGCATAGTTGCTTTTAACCGTATTTGTTTTCAGTAACACAGAAAGTTTGAAAATTAAAGATATACCTAGCAAATGCTAAACAAAATAAAGATGGTATAGCAATATATACATATATATATATATATATATATATATATATATTTCTTTTGGAGGGGGGCTGCATTGGGTCTTCATTGCTGCACACAGGCTTTCTCTAGTTGCAGCGAGCAGGGGCTACTCTTCGTTGCGGTACACGGGCTTCTCATTGCGGTGGGTTCTCTCGTTGCAGAACATGGGCTTCAGTAGTTGCAGCACGTGGGCTCAGTAGTTGTGACACGCGGGCCCTAGAGCACACGGGCTTCAGTAGTTGTGGCACGTGGGCTCAGTAGGTGCAGTGCGTGGGCTCTAGGGCCCACAGGTTTCAGTAGTTGTGGCTCGAGGGCTCTAGAGTGCAGGCTCAGCAGTTGCGGTGCACAGGCTTAGTAGGTCCATGGCATGTGGGATCTTCCCGGACCAGGGATCGAACCCGTGTCCCCTGCATTAGCGGGTGGATTCTCAACCACTGCGCCACCAGAGAAGTCCCAGCAATATTAATATCAGTAAAACATACACTTATGAATAAAGAGAAGCAATACATAATGATAACGTTTTTAAAAATAGGCCAATCATGAACGTACAGTCACTTTGAATACAAGAGTCATTCAGAGGAACTGATAAATACTTAATCACTACGGGAAATTGTGATATAATGTTATTAAAAACTGATGACTCTTTCAGGCAGTGAATATTAAAAAGAACAGTTACACTTGTTGGTGAGAAAATGAGAGCAGGAGCTTTCGTACATTGTCATTGTAAATGGGTTGTTATAGCTCCTTAAGCAATGTCTGGCAACATCTATTAACATTACAAACAACTTTTTCAGCCATCCCTCTCCTGGAATCTCTCCCAGAGAAACAAAAGTGCCCATATATAAGAACAGATCTACCAGGATGCTTATTGCAGCCTTGTTTATGGAAACAAGGAAACAAAATAAATTGGATGCCCATTAGTAGAAGGACATTTTGATAAATTTTACATATTTTACATGTACTATAAACCTATAATACATTGTTACTGTTTTGTTTCTGAAATCAGTTTTCTTTTACAATGACTTAAAATAAAAATGTCTTTATTTCCTTGTGTAGATCTACAGTTCTGTCTAGTTTCATATTCCTCCTGTCTGAAGAAATTCCTTTAACATTTCTTACAGTGTGGGTGTACAAGTAATACATTATCTCAACTTTTTTTAGTCTGAGAAAGTATTTATCTTACCTTCCTATTTGAAAGATATTTTTGCTAGTGATAGAATTCTTGCTTGACTCTTTTTTCAACACTTTATTGATGCTGCTCCATTTAGATTGGCTTGCATAATTTCTCCTGAGGAGTCTACTGTAATTCTTAGCTTTGTGCCTCTGTATTTAATCTGTTTTTATCTTGGGCTGCCTTCAAGATTTTCTCTTTCTCTTTGGTCTTCAGTAGTTTGAATATGATGCATCTAGTTGTGTGGTTTTTTTCTCGTATGGGTGGGGCGGGGGTAGTTTAGGGAATACTTTGGAGTTATTCTGAGCTTCTTGGATCTGTTATTTGATTCTTTTGTTATTTAAAAAAAATGCTCAGCCATTATCTCTAA
Source organism: Lipotes vexillifer (assembly GCF_000442215.2). Classification (NCBI taxonomy): domain Eukaryota; kingdom Metazoa; phylum Chordata; class Mammalia; order Artiodactyla; family Lipotidae; genus Lipotes; species Lipotes vexillifer. The sequence continues at coordinate 2,275,849 of NW_006792448.1, forward strand.
AAGATTCTTTCAAGTCTACTGTTGAACCTATCTAGATATTCTTTACTGCTATTACCTTTTTTTTTTTTAATTCTAACATTTCCACGTGTTACTTTCTTATAGTTGGTTTTTTTTGTGATTTTTAAATTTTGTTTTTGTCCACATGGGGTCTTCGTTGCTGCATGTGAGCTTTCTCTAGTTGTCGCGAGTGGGGGCTACTCTTCGTTGCGGTGCACAGGCTTCTCACTGTGGTGGCTTCTCTTGTTGTGGAGTATGGGCTGTAGGTGCACGGGCTTCAGTAGTTGCAGCAAGTGGGCTCAGTAGTTGTAGCACATGAGCCCTAGAGCACACAGGCTTCAGTAGTTGTGGCACACAAGCTTAGTTACTCTGTGGCATGTGAGATCTTCCCAGACCAGGGCTCGAACCCATGTCTCCTGCATTGGCAGGCAGATTCTTGACCACTGCACCACCAGAGAAGTTCCCTCTTATAGTTTTCAACTCTGCTAAAATTCCCCATCAATGCAAGCATATTATAGACTCATAGTAGATTTTGTATATCATAATTCTTTTAAATTCCCTATTTGATATTTTCGATATCTGTGTATCTCTTGAGTCTGCTGATTACTTTGTCTCTTGGACATGGATTGTTTTTACTTGCTTTTTGTTTATCTCATAAATTTTGATTGAATGCTGGACATTATGGTTAAAACAATATAGGTGGAGGTAAATTGTATGGAAATAAGTATACCTTTTTGTCTGCTAGACCAGGGGTGGTAAACTTTTCTGTAAGGCACCAGCTAGTATTTTTTATTTTGTAGGCCGTACAGTCTTTGAAGTGAAGTGTACTTTATCAGATATTAATATAGCCATCCCTACTTTCTTTAGATTAATATTTGCATGTTATATCTTTTTCCATTCTTTTACTTTGTATCTAACTTTATTTAAAATGAGTTTTATATTTGAAGTTTCTTATAGATTGCATATAGTTGGGTCATGTGTTTTTTTATCCACTCTGCCATTCTTTGGGTTTTAATTATTGTATTTATACTGTATACAATTAATGTAATAACTGATATGTTAGAACTTAAGTCTGCCATTTTACTTTCTGCTTTCTGTTTGTCCCTTGTTTCTCATCTGTCTTATTTGACTGCCTTCCTGTGGATACTTGAACATTTTTTTAGAATTCCATTTTGACATATCAGTAGTATTTTTGTGTATACTATCTCCTTGTATAAATTCACTCTAGGCATTTACATACATAACTTACCACAGTCTAGTCGTGTTGACATTTTACCGGTTCAAGTGAGATGTAGAAACCTTCCCCTCTTTAAATCCCTTTGCTCTCCCTGGTTTATAATGTAATTGTCTTAGGTGTTCCTTTACATCCATTGAGAACCACATCAGACATTATAATTTCTGCTTTAGCTGTCAAACATAATTTAGAAAACTCAAGAGGAGAAGGAAAGTGTTGTATTCACCTGTGTTTTTGCTTTCCATTGTTCTCTTTCAAGAGAGATATTGATTACTTACTTTGAGTTTTGCTCTTATAACTATTTCACATTCAGATTCCCAGAGGCTATTGACTCTGAGGAAGCAGAAACAAAACAGTAGGCTCTTCATCTGTAAATATGGACGTTGAAATGACAGTGCAGAAAAATGAGGTCATATTCTGAATTAGACACTTTTCTTGGAATTGGTAAGACCCTACCACCACTTAGTACTGTGCAAGTCTAATGATTTAGGGTGATACAGTGATAAGAGTACAAATTAGGATCTATTAATCAAAGGACTGAATAAGCTCCAAATTTCCTTCTAGATGGGCAAGTCTATAATTTATCATGTGAAATTTATAATTATCACCATACTAAGTTCAAAAGATTTTAAATCCTTTAGTAACTGATAAACTTAATTGTAAAAATTCTTGACAGAAGTAATCTTGAAGAGCTCTTTTGCATGATCTTTCCAATGCTGTTTGAATTGCAAAGCAGTTGCCCTCATTCTAATTAATTCTGTGTCAAGGAAAAACACACAGACTCTATATGGGGATTTTCTTTCTTTATCAGGCACAAGACCTAAATGTGATCGAAGAAGTGATTCGAATGATGTTGGAGATCATCAACTCCTGCCTGACAAATTCTCTTCATCACAATCCAAATTTGGTGTATGCACTTCTTTACAAACGAGATCTCTTTGAACAATTTCGAACACATCCTTCATTTCAGGATATCATGCAAAATATTGATCTGGTAAGTGTAAATGGAGATATTTATTATGATTCTTTTTTAAATATTAAAGTAGAGAAAGTTTAACAAACCTTGATAAAAAAAACTGCAATAATTAGTCTCTTGAACGTTAACTCTATTTGCTGTCTCTTCTGCTATAACAATTGTCACCTTCCGTATGTGTATGTATTATATACAGACATATATATACACGCATATATATTTAGTAGAATTGAGATCATACTTTATATAGTTCTGTATTCTGCCATTTTTACTTACCATTATTAACATTTTTCTGTGATATCATCAAATCTTTGAAAATCTCCCATTTTAGTATTTGTATAACCTGTATTATGGAGGTCCTAAAATATATTGACTCTTATCCCATTATTGCTCATTTAGTTCTCATATTTTGTATTAATTTATAATTATCAGTTTGTAAATACATCGTATCTCACCTTTTTTAGTTCTATTTTTGAAGTAGTCTTAAAACTGGAATTGTACTAGTTTTTGCTGTCAGAGGGATCAGTATTTTCAAGACTCAACCCATGTCAAATTGCTTTCCAGAAATACTGTACAATTAATGCATCTGTGTGTCATCTCATACTTCTGCAAGTGATGTATGAGAGGATGTATCTCACTATACTTTTACAGCTTTATTATAATTATTTTAATTTTGTCCTTTTATATCAAAAATGGTATTTCATTATTGTTTTTAATTTTTATTTCTTTCATTATTAGTGTGATTGAACATTCTTCACAGGTCTGTGAACTGTCACGTCCTGTCCTTTTTAAAAAGATTTTTCTGCTAAACTTTCTATTGTTGTATTAGTGTTTCCCAGTTCAGTTTGATTCCACAAAAATTTCTTGCATACCTAATCAGATTCATAACGCACAAGAGGAAACAGAAGAGCCACTATCCCTGTCCTTGTGTTACTTACATTTAGGAAGATTTTTAATAATTAAATTATTGCACAAGTATGAATATATAATTTCCATCATAAGTAAGTACATGTACACGCCTTCCTCCAGGGTGTACACCTCATAGTGGATTCGCTGCATAACATGTATCGTACCAAACCGTTTCCCTTGGAGTGCTGTCATTTTACTCTTCAACTGGTGGTGTATAAGATTTTGGGGGGTTTTGGGGGTCTTTTTTTGCGGTACACGGGCCTCTCACTGTTGTGGCCTCTCCCGTTGTGGAGCACAGGCTCCAGACGCGCAGGCTCAGCGGCCATGGCTCACGGGCCCAGCCGCTCCGCGGCATGTGGGACCCTCCCAGACCGGGGCATGAACCCGCGCTCCCTGCATCGGCAGGCAGACCCTCAACCACTGCGCCACCAGGAAAGCCCAGTTTGGTCAGTTTTATAGTAACATCTCATTATAGTGTTAATTTGGATTTCCTCTTTTCTGAAGCTAGTTCAAGTCTTTTGCCAGTTTTTTCTACTGAGTTATTTATCTTTGTGTAGATTCTTTGTATGTTCTGGATTCTAGGCCTTTCTTGGTTATGTTTTGCAAATATCCAGTCACTAACACAAGTACAGACTTTCTGATGTAACTCTAAAACTCCTCTCAAAATAGTCAAACATCAAATTCTCAGTTCCATTCTTTTCTTGGAGAGCTGCTTCCAGCTCCAACCAGGTTGTACGCTGGTTCTCCTGCCCAGCTGCAGCATCTTCCTGGGGATTTCCTTCACCTGTTTCCATTGGTTGATCTTGGCTCCTGTGAATTCTTCTTTCTTGGTTTACTGCTTCATGTTGGTGGAGCATATACTACAGTAGCTTTCTGGGGAAAGGGTGTATGTGAGGTAGGTTTTTTATTTTTTAGTTTCTCATGTCTGAAAATGTTTTTCTTCTCTTTTTACATATGACCTGCTGTCTTGGGAAGTTTTGGGGATCTCCCTATTGTTGTGTCCTGAAATTTCATGGTTTGCTGTGCCTCGGTCAGTTGTACTTGGCGCTTGGAGGGTCCTTTGAGTCTAGAGGCTCATGCTCAGAACTTTCAAATACTCATTTTAATTATTTCTTCCCAGTTGTCTCTCTCTCTCTCCGTCTCCTGCTATTTCCTCTCTATGAAACTCCCGTTAGATGGCCATTTCCTTTTGAGCCCCCTCCTGTCAATATCACTAAGTCTTATTTTTGGCCTGATCAGTGTCATCATATTAAGAGTCCTCCAGGCTCCTGCCTGGGGTCCGTAAGCCCATCTGTAAGGGTTTTAAAAGCTGAGGTAGAGAGAGGCTGGGTAAAATTGGGAGTGGGGAAGAGAGGGTGAGAGTGACCTCTGAAGTGAAAACTCCCAGTCTTCTTTCAGGATAACAGCAATACATAAATGGACACATGGACTCTGATCAAATTTAAGATACTTCAGAACATCTCTATCCATTCTCATTAAGCCAGTTTACCCAAGTAGGTTAATTTTTGCTCATCCCAGTAGAGTCCTGTGTACTTGTTCAGTACTTAATTGAAATCAGCTTTGAACTATAACCAGGCTCCCATTCCAGACTCTTAACACATAGTTCTGTAAACTGCTGAATACTCTGGAATCCACACAATTACATGAGTTTAACTACAAGTATGTATACTGTTGCAGATCTGTTCATTGATTTGCTCCATATCACTGCTGTGTAATGATTGCAGGTAAACAGAAATAAAAATTAAAACTCTTTGCTGTCAGCATGAAAGGATGCTCAACATCACTAATCATCAGAGAAATGCAAATCAAAACTACAGTGAGGTATCACCTCACACCAGTCATAATGGCCATCATCAAAAAATCTATAAACAGTAAATGCTGGAGAGGGTGTAGAGAAAAGGGAACCCTCCTGCACTGTTGGTGGGAATGTAAATTGATACAGCCACTATGGAGAACAGCATGGAGGTTCCTTAAAAAACTAAAAATAGAACTACCATATGACCCAGCAATCCCACTACTGTGCATATACCCTGAGAAAACCATAATTCCAAAACAGTCGTGTACCACAATGTTCATTGCAGCTCTGTTTACAATAGCAAGGAAATGGAAGGAACCTAAGTGTCCATCGACAGATGAATGGATAAAGATGTGGCACATATATACAATGGAATATTACTCAGCAATAAAAAGAAACGAAATTGAGTTACTTGTAGTGAGGTGGATGGGCCTAGAGTCTGTCATACAGAGTAAAGTAAGTCAGAAAGAGAAAATACCATATGCTAACACATATATATGGAATCTTAAAAAAAAAAAAAAAGGTTCTGAAGAACCTAGGGGCAGGACAGGAATAAAGACGCAGTTGTAGAGAATGGACTTGAGGACATTGGAGGGGGAAGGGTAAGCTGGAACGAAGTGAGAGAGAGAGTGGCATGGACCTATGTACACTACCAAATGTAAAACAGATAGCTAGTGGGAAGCAGCCACATGGCACAGGGAGATCAGCTAGGTGCTTTGTGACCACCTAGAGGGGTGGGATAGGGAGGGTGGGAGGGAGACACAAGAGGGAGGGGCTATGGGAATATATGTATACGTATAGCTGATTCACTTTGTTATATAGCAGAAACTAACACAACCATGTAAAGCCATTATACTCCAATAAATATGTTAAAAACCAAACAAAACAAAACAAAAAACCCTCTTTGCTGTCAATTTAATTAGCGTTTTCAGAAGCTTTCCTTAAGTCGCCTCAACTATATACCTAATGGTTGCAGCTATAGCAAATTACTTTGCCACACACACTCTTGTCATTTTCCTAAACTACTATCAGTATTATTTAAATTTCATTAACAGAACTGGGGCAGCTGGGTACTATTGTCATCTTTGCAGTTAGGATAAAGCAGAAACATCATTTCAAATGAGCATGTTTATATCTTAGAGTTAGACTTGACATTTATATTCTTTAATTAAATTCTCACCATTATGAACCAGTACTCCCGTGTAGATTTGTTGATATTTAGGATGTGTGAGAGCATCCTCAAGCTGCTTCTCAAATATTTCTTCTCTGGCCCCATGTCCTTCTTGTTTAATGGGAAAAGTTCCTCCTTTTAAAATTGATAAGTAGTGGTAACAAGATTATGAAACAAATGAATGCCCAAGGGACATCCATCAGAGCTTATTTCTACCTTTTTCTGTTGGCTAGATGCTTTTTGACAACAAGGTAGTCAACTAAGATCCTGCAAGCCGTGCAGTGCAGCCAAAAAAAATTTAAAAATAAAAAATAAAATAAAAAGCCATTTCTAGCCAGCCTGTTCATGGATTTGTCCAAATTCATTTCTAGTTTCTTGCTTGTACCATTTTGGGGAGTCGAATACTGAGATTAAGATTCACTGTGCATGTGAGGAAAGGTTCAACAAAACCCTTTTCTCTTTTACATGGGAAATTGGCCTTGGGTTAAGCTGCTTTTAGCTCTGTTCCTTGGAAATCTGATGAAGGTGGAATGTCAGCCATGTTAATAGGTAACACTGCTGTAGTAAAACGAGAATATGATAAAATGACATTTGAATGGTAAGTTGAGTCTGCACTGAAAGGACTATAGCTTTGGGCTTCCCTGAGTGAAAAAATTCATAACCAGGCCTGTCCTTTTCAGGGCCCTAGAAGCTGAGACTATCACAAGGGGTATTGGTTTCTGTTTGGGACATGGCTTCTAAGCTAGGGTGGCTATTGGATCTGTCCATGGTAGTCTCATTCTTTCACATTGGAGCTATCATTTGAGGGTCCAAAGACCAGCCCCGAGACTGCTGTGAGTATTCCCAGGGAAAACAAAAGCCTGGCGCTGTGCTGTTGGCATGCTCTTTTTCCTGGCCTTCCGTCCTTTTAAATTAATCTTATGCCCAGTGTGGCCTATTACACTCTTTTTTTTAATTTTTAGTTTTTTTTTTTGCAGTACACGGGCCTCTCAATGTTGTGGCCTCTCCCGTTGCGGAGCACAGGCTCTGGATGCGCAGGCTCAGCGGCCATGGCTCATGGGCCCAGCCGCTCCGCAGCCTGTGGGATCTTCCCGGACCGGGGCACGAACCCGTGTCCCCTGCATAGGCAGGCAGACTCTCATCCACTGCACCACCGGGGAAGCCCTTTTTTTAATTTTTAAAACTTTTTATTATGAAAAATTTCAAGTGTATACAAAGTAAACAGAACCGCTATTATATTCTTGAGCCTCTCGATGTCTAATTGGGTCTAAGAATACCACTCAGGAAAGAGCACTGAAGTGCTAAAATAATATCTTCTTATAATACTTATAAGTGTATCTCTTTCACATTCCAGGGTGGAGAATATCCTGGTTTTTCCAAGGTTTATCCAGATCTTTGAATTATAGAACTATCCAGTACGTCCTTTTTTAGCTTTCATATTTCTAACCTGCGTCATCCTAATCATTTTAGTCTGCCCTTATGGCAAACCCCTACCCCTTGTCTCTTTTGCCTTTCTCTGGACCTCTCTGATTTCAGTTTCTTTCTTCATTCCTTCCTGTCGTTTTTCTCCTTTTACCCTTTCCTTCCTTCCTTCCTCCCTCCCTCCATTTGTCCTCCTCCCCCTTCTCTCTCACTCACTCACTCATTCTACCTTTCTTTCTCTGGATAGTCACCTGAACTGTGCACAATATATGTCAGATAATCTATATCTGCAGTGTATTGGAAATGTTTTCACTTTAATTACCAATACCTCTTTTCATAATAGTGCATTTTTTTCTTTTTGTTTCTGATAAAAGACTAACCGAAGTTTCTTTTTTCCTGTGGTCATAACTGTAATAGATGATAAATGATCATGTTGTAATACATTGTTTGGATTATTTAGTTTTAAATGTTTAAACCACATCAAAAACCATTTGCTCCTTTTCTATTCATCTCATCATTAGCGTTGCTAGCTTTTATTGCATGCTTGCTAAGCATTTACATGCATGGTCTCTCTTAATCTTCATTAAAAAACAAACTGAGGTATATTTCATTTTTATTTTCAATTACAGTTAAAGAAACCAACTTAGAAAGATTTAACTTACTTGTGATCACATATTCAGAAAGTGATAGAGCAAGGCAGTTTAATAATAAAACCCTTGTTTGTAGTCATCATGCCTACTATCCCCATTCACTAAACGTTCCTACAGTTTCTCATTGGTTTGCCTATTCACTGCCTGAAAACATCTGAAAACAAACCCGGAAATTTACTTTCTCCTTCAAGTTCATTTCTAATAATGTCAAATCAGTCTTTACTCCACCAGTGGTGAAAGTGATGTTCTTTTCTTAGTAACCAGGCTGTTGACATCCTTAAAAATAACCCTGAAGAACCATATTATTTTTTGAAAGGACACACAAGAACCATGCAAAGGATTTAAACTACATCCATTTGAAACTTAGTCTCCTTTGGAAGAGGTGAAAATTAGAGTAAAGATGAGGAAATAGAAAGGGCCTCACTTGTTTTTATCACAGTATATCACCACATGGAAATAAAAGCAGGGCGTTAAACTGGATTTATATCCAGTGCTCACTTTCCTGTCCTTGTCAGTAATTGGCTACTTACTGACACTGCAACTGTATTCGTGAAAAATGCAATCTCTGGGTAAACATTTGACTGTGTGCTGTTGTGTAGTTCTTAAAACTAGATAAATATATGCCTAAACATGTTTGAGTCCCTACTAAGTGCTGGGAATGAGGCTAAGTACCTTTACATAATATTACTCATTTATTCTTCTTAAACCAGTGAATTAGTTATTGTTATCCCACTTTACAGATAAGGAAACCAGCAGGCTGAGAGAAGCCTTCCCAGGTGATTTTAACACAGATCCCCACCTAAGAATCATTCCTCTTACGGAATTCCCTGGCCATCCAGTGGTTAGGACTTGGCACTTTTCAGTGCCGGGGCCTGGGTTCGATCCCTGGTCAGGGAACTAAGATCCCATAAGCCATGCAGCAAGACCAGAAAAGAAAAAAAAAAATCCTCTTAAATAGTGATCACATGTTTGCGTAGGGCTTTATCATTGAGGGCAATTTGCATACGCCCTATGTCATTTGACCCTTAAATTATCCTTGTGAAGGAGGCAGAGCAAGTCTTCAGAGGTGAAATGATTGGCTCAAGGTCACTTAGCTAGTAAATCACTCAGCCTTGAATCCAGATCTTCTCATTATAAACTCCATATTTTCAGCATTCACTTGGATAAGCCTAAATAAGATTCCAAATGAGCAGATTTTCCAGCAACTTTTTGTTGAATACTATCATCTAAAATAGTGTTGGACACACTGGAGATTCATTCAGAATCATTTTAAACTCTTTTTTACATATTTTGAAAAGAATACCGTGAGAAAGATATAAATAACATCTCTACTTTTGCCTCTTTCAGCACTTTACCTTCTCCTTCCCTCCCCTAAATGCTCCTGAAATCTTGGCTTAAGCAAACCTTTGCTATTCTTCTTTCAGGGAGTTAACCTTGAAAAATGTTGGTAGAGGAGACTATGAATCTACTGTTATTTTTAGCTGACAGGGAGTTGAGAGTTGATGTTTTTCATTAAGACATTAAGAAGCAATGTTGAATGTCTGAGACAGGAGTGACTAACCTTGGAGTACTTTTAACTTCTGCCGAAGGAGTTAGACATGTGCTTTTCAGGTAGCCAAATTACTGTTAGCCACTTGTACATAACCCTCCATTCTAACTCATAAGATGATATGATCTGGCTGAATTAAGCAACAGGACAAAATAGAAATACCACACCAAACAAGAGAGGGCGTGAAAGAAATTTCATGGCTGAATATAAGTATAGGACAGAGACAGTGAACAACCATAGTTTTGTGGTATGGTAAAGGCAAGAACTATTTTTATCTCTTGACAGTGTAGAATTTACACTAGGTTTTCTGTATTTCCAGACCTGACCGTTCTTATTGAGCTCCAAACTAGCTCATTCAGTTGCCTATACAACAATCCTGCAAATGTTGAGCAAGGTTAAATGAGAATTCATTATTTTCTTGAAAAAAAAATCAAACACAAAATGAATCTGCTTTTTCTTCTGCAGTCTTCCTTAGCTCTGTAAATGACATCAATATCTACCTAGTTGCTTATGCCAAAATGCCAAAAAAGAAGAAAGAGGAATAATGAGTGCTATTTGGAATAGGGTTGGGATATTACAAATTTAAAGAGTGCATTCAGAGAAGACCTCTCTGAGAAGGTACATTTGAGCTCATACTTGAAGGAGGTAGAAAATGAGTTGTGCAGATATCTGGGATCAGATGGGGTAAAGATGGGAGCATGTCTTTGTCTCCCTCTGAAGCAAAAGGTAGACACTTTTACTGACCATTACAAGAGATTTGGGTTCTCTAAGCTCAGAGTTCTGTTGCTATAATATAACCCACAGCATTTGCAGGGGTCATCTGTTCACCTTCAGATCACCTGGTGCAGCCCCACCTACATCAATAGACATATCATCCAGACAGAAAATCAGTAAGGAAACACTGGCCTTAAGTGGCACATTAGATCAAATAAACTTTATATATATATATATATATATATATATATATATATATATATATATATATATTAACCTTGAAAAATGTTGGTAGAGGAGACTATGAATCTACTGTTATTTTTAGCTGACAGGGAGTTGAGAGTTGATGTTTTTCATTAAGACATTAAGAAGCAATGTTGAATGTCTGAGACAGGAGTGACTAACCTTGGAGTACTTTTAACTTCTGCCGAAGGAGTTAGACATGTGCTTTTCAGGTAGCCAAATTACTGTTAGCCACTTGTACATAACCCTCCATTCTAACTCATAAGATGATATGATCTGGCTGAATTAAGCAACAGGACAAAATAGAAATACCACACCAAACAAGAGAGGGCGTGAAAGAAATTTCATGGCTGAATATAAGTATAGGACAGAGACAGTGAACAACCATAGTTTTGTGGTATGGTAAAGGCAAGAACTATTTTTATCTCTTGACAGTGTAGAATTTACACTAGGTTTTCTGTATTTCCAGACCTGACCGTTCTTATTGAGCTCCAAACTAGCTCATTCAGTTGCCTATACAACAATCCTGCAAATGTTGAGCAAGGTTAAATGAGAATTCATTATTTTCTTGAAAAAAAAATCAAACACAAAATGAATCTGCTTTTTCTTCTGCAGTCTTCCTTAGCTCTGTAAATGACATCAATATCTACCTAGTTGCTTATGCCAAAATGCCAAAAAAGAAGAAAGAGGAATAATGAGTGCTATTTGGAATAGGGTTGGGATATTACAAATTTAAAGAGTGCATTCAGAGAAGACCTCTCTGAGAAGGTACATTTGAGCTCATACTTGAAGGAGGTAGAAAATGAGTTGTGCAGATATCTGGGATCAGATGGGGTAAAGATGGGAGCATGTCTTTGTCTCCCTCTGAAGCAAAAGGTAGACACTTTTACTGACCATTACAAGAGATTTGGGTTCTCTAAGCTCAGAGTTCTGTTGCTATAATATAACCCACAGCATTTGCAGGGGTCATCTGTTCACCTTCAGATCACCTGGTGCAGCCCCACCTACATCAATAGACATATCATCCAGACAGAAAATCAGTAAGGAAACACTGGCCTTAAGTGGCACATTAGATCAAATAAACTTTATATATATATATATATATATATATATATATATATATATATATGTATATAATATTTCATCCAAAAGCAGAATACACATTCTTTTCAAGCGCATGTTGAACATTCTCCAGGGTAGACCACATGCTAGGCCACAAAACAACTGTCAGTAAATTTAAGAAAATTGAAACCATATCAAGCATCTTTTCCAACCACAGTGCTGTGAGACTTGAAATCAACTACAAGAAGAAAAAAAATGCAAAAAAACCAGACACGTGGAGGCTAAACAATATGCTACTGAACAACCAAAGGGTCACTGAAGAAATCAAAGAGGAAATTTTTTTTAATCCTGGAGACAAATGAAAATGGAAACACAATGATACAAAATCTATGGAACAGCAAATGCAGTTCTAAGAGGGAAGTTTATAGCAATACAAGCCTACTTCAGAAAACAAGAAAAATCTCAAATAAACAACCTCACCTTACACCTAAAGGAATTAGAGAATGAAGAACAAATAAAACCCAAAGTTAGCAGAAGGAAAGAAATCATAAAGATCAGAGTGGAAATAAATGAGATAGAGACTGAAAAAAATAGAAAAGATCAGTGAAACTGAGAGTTGTTTCATTGAAAATATAAACAAAATTGATAAACCTTTAGCCAGACTCACCAAGAAAAAAAGAGAGAGGGCCCAAATCAATAAAATCAGAAACGAAAAAGGAGAAGTTACAACTGATACCACAAAAATACAAAGGATCATAAGAGATTACTACAGACAACTGTATGCCAATAAAATGGACAACCTAGAAGAAATGGGCAATTTCCTAGAAATGCACAGTGTCCCAAAACTGAACCGGGAAGAAATAGAAAATATGGACAAACCAATTACAAGTAATGAAATTGAATCAGTCATTTTAAAGCTCTCAACAAACAAAAATCCAGGACCAGATGGCTTCACAGGTGAATTCTGCCAAACATTTAGAGAAGAATTAACACCTGTCTTTCACAAACTATTCCCAAAAATTGCAGAAGGAACACTTCTGAACTCATTCTGTGAGGCATCATCACCCTGATACCAAAACCAAAGGCATCACAAAAAAAAATTACAGCCAATATCACTGATGACCACAGATGCAAAAATCCTCAATAAAATATTAGCAAACTGAATTCAACAATACATTAAAAGGATCATACACCATGATCAAGTGGGATTATCCCAGGGATGCAAGGATAGTTCAATATCTGCAGTATGGAGTTTCCTCAAAAAAACGAAAAATAGAACTACCATATGACCCAGCAATTCCACTCCTGCATATATGTCTGAAAAAAACAAAAACACTAATTCAAAAAGATACATGCACCCCAGTGTACACAGCAGCATTATTTATGACAGCCAAGATACGGAAGCAACCTATGCAACCTAAGCAAACTATGAAAACTTCCTCAATCTGGTACTAAGTTTAATTTTTCTGAAAATAATAAAATTAATATAGATTTCTTGGGAAAAGTTGTACATAAATTCATCAAGTAAAAAGAGAAGAGTTGTTAGTTGACCCTCAGTAATGTATTAAACTAATGGTGATCATGTAGGCTTTCCTAAAATTTACTTTCAGTAGATTTCACTTGATAGTCCTGACTGGTTTGGGTGAGACGACCTGTGCCACCAAACTCAGTTCTTACAAATTTTTCGCCTATATCAGGCATAAAATCAGGAATATAGACATATAACTACAAAGAAATGTTATTGATTGGATACATTGGTGGGTTTCTAACATTCATGTGTTTCATCCTTAACAGACTACTTTTACATGTATTATGATTGTTTCCTATGCAGTAGATGGGGCAACTTTTTCATTTTATAAACAAAGATACTGAGATACACCTAATGATAATCATAGTTACTGACATTTTGTGAGCACTTACCATGTGCCAGGCATCGTTCTTTGTGCTCTGCAAGTATTAACTTAATTCTAAGAACAACCCCATGAGGCAGGCATTCTATTTTTCTTCATTTATAGATCAGGAAACTCAGGCATGGAGATGTTAAATAACTTGCCTAAGTTTATAAGGAGAGCTGGGATTTAAATGCAAGCAATCTGACACCTGATAAGTGCTCCAAACCACTGCACAATTCTACATCTGGAAGAAGTTGAGTATCTTACAAGTCACATGGTTAGTAAGTGGCACAGGCAGGACCCAAACTAGGCCTCTGACTTTGAGCAGTTTGTAGTGTACACTACCAGGATGTCTTAAATCCATTTAATTATACGTTTGATCAGTGTCTTGTCCCCCAATTATTACCTTGCATCTTTCTCTTTTTTTTCCCTTTTATTGAATTTCAGTTGCTGTACACATTGCATCTTTCTTGCAGACAAAAAGTATCATCTATTTCCTTTGTAAATTCTCTGATTATTCCTTCCACTGAATAGGTTGTCAAGGGTATCATCGGTGTCTTAAGTAAAACACACAAACTTCAGGTACAGCCAAAATTCAAAAAATATTTTCACGGAATTTACTTATTTTACACATACAAAATGTCCATTTAAAAATAAAAAGAGGGACTTCCCTGGCAGTGCAGTGGTTAAGAATCCACCTGCCAATGCAGGGTACATGGGTTCGATCCCTGGTCCAGGAAGATCCCACATGCCACGGAGCAACTAAGCCTGTGCGCCACAACTGCTGAGCCTGAGCTCTAGAGCCCAGCCCGCGAGCCACATGATCCCACGTGCCACAACTATGAAGCCCACGTGCCTAGAGCCCGTGTTCCGCAACGAGAAGCCACTGCAATGATAAGACCGCGCACCACAACAAAGAGTAGCTCCCGCTCGCCGCAACTAGAGAAAGTCCACGTGCAGCAACGAAGACCCAGTGCAGCCAAAAATAAATAAATAAAAAGAGACTTAATTACAATTTATGAAAATCAATTATAGTACCTGCTGTGTCTAAACTCTTGTGAACAAAATTTTATCCCAGAGAGCTTAAAATCTGACTTGGAAAAAACAAGACCCATAGGCACATGTTGAAAAACCAACCTGTCATGGACAAAATAAGCAACTTGCAAAGGAGCTGGTGCCAGCAAACTGCCTGAGATAAAGAAATGATTTATTTGGAATCAACAGCAGTGTAACCAGGCATTGGCTGCCTTTGTTTTTGCTCATTGCCACAGTCCTTCAAGGCACAAGCTTATTAGGGTTCTGGCTCCAGCTGGGTCTCTACTTTCCAGAATAAATCTATTTCAGTGGCATTTATGTCATATCATGCACCTTCCAATAGAATGGTTAGGAGAAAAGTTATTGTGCATTTGAACAATTAATATTTAGGAGAGTAATCTTGAAAGAAAATCTAGAAAAATGTTTGGAAATAACTCTTAGTTAACTTAAAATAATTTACCTATAAAATAGAAAACATGTAAATGGAAATACTCAACTTTTTAAGAAACATAAATTTTTATATTTTTGCAGGCATCTCTGACTATAAACACTTGTCTATAGTGTATAGTCTCTTGAATAAAAAGTGACTTATGGTCTTCTTGACTTATTAACATTGTGGTTTTTAAGTGATTTCCTAAAAAATGATGACAATCTTTTAGTTTTTAATGACAAGTGTTAAGAGACAGTGTTATTTCCAAATGTTACTGTGTTAGCACCTTGCTACATAGTTCAGGCTGTGCTGTGACATGAAACCAAAAAATTACAGCTTGCTGTTGATTATCCCCGGTGCTCAGTGGTAAGAGTGTTGTGGATAAATTAAATTGATAAATAATCCCCAAAACATCATTTTAGCCATTAGCTTCAAATTTCTTTCTTATTAAGACTTTTTCTGGACGACTACTATTAAGCCTCAGTATTAACAGATATTAAGCTTTAGCTTTCTCTTCCTACCTTCTGATGGGTGCAGCTCTCTGAATGAAATATGAATGCAAGGTGAGGCAGCACAAGAAAGTGCAGAATTCAAGAGCCTGCTTAATTCACAGAATGCATAATCAACCCTGAATATTCAGGGCTTGGCTCTGATTCAGCCATCAAACCCTTTATACAGAGGACTTATTTAGGAGAGCTAGTGAATTGAAAGCCAGGTCACTCGAAGAAATGGAACGATGATCCTTTGACTACCATGTGAGAAAGGCATCTACTGAAAATACCTCTCAAACATCTACTTGTTTAAAAAAATAACACTTTACATTCCAGGTGATCACCTTCTTTAGCTCGAGGTTGCTACAAGCTGGAGCTGAGCTGTCAGTGGAACGGGTTCTGGAAATCATCAAGCAAGGGGTCGTCGCACTGCCCAAGGACAGGCTGAGGGTAAGACTGGGGGAAGAAACATACTGTTGTATCACTTGATGTAAATATTAGTGTCTGAGTGGGCTCTATTCAGAATCATACCACTTACCCAGCACTTGCGCTGGAAAAGGCTCTCTAAACTTGCGCTGCCTACTCTACTGTATATTGACACACAGAACTGTGGTGAAGGATTCTGACAGTCTTCTAGAAGAAATAGCAAAAGGACTGTCTTCACACCACTGCATAGCCTATGAGTAACCACTGTATATACTATGAGTAATTCGTGTATATACTATGAGTAATTCGTATATATACTATGAGTAAAGGAGCACCTTATTTTTTTAACCCAATGAAATAAATACAGGCTTGTCAGTATCATCAAGGGTTGATGGGAAGATGGTGGTGGTGGTGATGGCGATGATGATCACTACAACAGTAGCTAATATTTACATAGTGTTTACTCAGTGCTTTTGGGAGGTTCTGAGTGTCTTATATATATTAACCTGACCAATCCTCTCAACAGCCCTTTGACGGTAAGTAGTGTTATCATCCTAATTTTCAGATGAGGAATCTGGTGCACAGAGAGGTTAAGTAATAAACCCAAAGCCATATAATTAGAAAATTAGGAAACTAGGAGATTCATACCCAGGCCATCCGGCTCCAAAGTCCACGCTCATGATCACCACGCTGTTTACTGTGTGCCCGGGAGTGGCTGTGGAAGAGGGTCGCTTCATGGACGAGGTAGGGGAAATATGGTATTTTGAGGAGGCATTGACATCTGTGTGTTAGATATGTTCCTAAGGGATCTCATGATGTAAAACTCATACTTCAAGACTAATTTTCCCATAGGAAAATATGTAAGGGGGATGTTTGGGGGAAGATGCGTGAATGTACAGCATTGTCACCTATTTTCACCTTAATACTTCTTTTAATTGTTTCCTTCACTACCTCTCAGTTTTTAGAGTGCCCGTTCCTAAATGAACAGCACACAGGGTGTCATCGTGAATGTTTGGGCTTCTTCATAGTGTTTTATCAGAACTAGCTTCTGTTCCAAGATTACTGTTTGGGGGGCTGTGTTTTTCAGCACTATCACTAGAACCGCTGCTTAATGAACATTGTAGGATATGAAAATATTTCCAGTTATAATAACAGTTTATAAAGCAACAGCACATTAGTAATAATCACTAGCAGAAGTTCCACTGTCCGTAAACAGCCGTGCAGTTCACGCAGTGCTGAGCAAAGGAGGGGTTTCTGCTTATCAGCTAAAATGGCACCACCATGTGGCAACAGCATAAAACCTGATTACGGTTCACCAGACCCTCCAGCTTTGACTTTACTCTCTTTTCCTGACCATTCCTGAAGTGCAGAGAATTCATATTATTTCCTTTCTTACCTAAAGTAAGACATCTGAGGTCTTTTGGGTTTTTTCTCACTGTTTCAAATTTATTTGAACTCTACCCTGTTAACCAGTACAAAAATCCATGATGATTAGACTGGCAACTCATAGGAACTGATGGACCGTGGTGTTTAAGCTAGTCAAGAAAGAAGTGGAACTATCAAGAAACCATAAGGAAAGGACAATGTAGAGGAGTCAAGGGAAGGGGGATTTTGATGAGATCAAAGAACCAGCATAGGGCTTCCCTGGTGGCGCAGTGGTTGAGAGTCCGCCTGCCGAGGCAGGGGACACGGGTTCGTGCCCCGGTCCGGGAAGATCCCACGTGCCACAGAGCGGCTGGGCCCGTGAGCCATGGCCGCTGAGCCTGCGCGTCCGGAGCCTGTGCTCCGCAACGGGAGAGGCCACAACAGTGAGAGGCCCGCGTACCGCAAAAAAAAAAAAAAAAAAAAAAACACTGAAACCCCATCGTGTCTCTCCTCTTGCACTGGTTTCCCATTTCACTGCACCTCCCCACCCCCAGCATCCTGTTTACCTCCTGTTCCTCTCCCCTTGTTCACACAGCTCTAGCTGCTTTGTTCTTTTCATTATTTCTTCAACATGCTTGGCATCCTCCTGGCTTTGGACCTTTTTAGTAGTTGTTCCTACTGCTTAGGACTCTGCTCTGAATAAGCATGCCTAATTCTCTCGCCTCTTTTTTTTTTTTTTTTTTTTTTGCTAAAGGTTTGCCTGGACCATTCTCTGTAAGACTTTCCCACCACATCCTCACAGATACTCCCAGACCCCCTCAAGCTGCTCTACCTTTTCTGTATTTTCCAGAGCATTTATCACATCCTAGTACCCTAGATCATTTTGTTATTTATTATATTACGCTGATTGTTCACTGTCTGTCTCCTCCTGCTAGACTATGAGCCCTAAAGGGCAGGGACCTTTGCTCACTATGTGCCCAAGCACTTACAGCAACACTGTCACAGAGCAGATGCTTGAGAAAGACTTGCTCAGTGTTGATGGAACCTTGTGGCAAGCTTAAACCTAATGTCATATGTCCTCATCATTGGTCATTGCCATCTTCTTTTGTACTTTCGTCCCCATTCCTCTTTGTGCTTTCTCTCCCCCAATGCAGCCACCTATTACTTCCCTGCCTCCCATATACCCTACACTGCCTTTTTAAACCCCAATTTCATGGTTAGGATGTATCCCCACACTCTCAGTCCCTGCACTGAATCTTCTCTCTTCACTACCTCTTTAACTGAAACCTGGTTCTCCCCTCAGGACTCCCAAACCCCTGCAGCCTTTGGAAGTAAAAGCTGCTTGTTCTTTCACACTCCCCAGCCTTCAGGGTCTGGAGGTAGGTGCAGTTGGTGTCTTCTTTGTTTTCATTATCCTTCTACCCTTAAGTACAAAGCTCTGTTCACATGAGGCTGGTACCAGCTTCTTCTCCTTATAGCTGCCACCTACTGACTCCTAGGCCTCTCTCTCATTTACTATAGCATCTGGCTCAGTCTTCCTTTCCGCCCATGGCTTATCATCCTGGGTGCCTATGATGCCCATGTGTATGGCCCATCCTTGGCTTCCAATTCATTAACTGGCTCAGTCACACTGACTTTCATTCACATCTGTGTCATTTCAGTCCCCCATTCATGGCCAAATCCAGACCATGTTGTCATGGAGATCTGCTCCTTTTGAACATCTTTGGTCTAAATATACTGCTCTCCAATCACAATTTCCATTTCTTCTACTATGCTGGTTCTTTTTTTTTTTTTTTGCAGTACGCGGGCCTCTCATTGTTGTGGCCTCTCCCGTTGTGGAGCACAGGCTCCAGACGCGCAGGCTCAGCGGCCATGGCTCATGGGCCCAGCCGCTCCATGGCATGTGGGATCTTCCCGGACCGGGACACGAACCCGTGTCCCCTGCATCAGCAGGCGGACTCTCAACCACTGCGCCACCAGGGAAGCCCAGGGTTTCAGTTTTAATAGGACCACTCTGGCTGATGCGTTGAGGGTAGACTATAGAGCAACAATGAAAGCAGAGAGATCAGTTAGACTATTGCTTGACTTGGACCACGGTGGAAAGGTGGAAGTGCTAACAGAATTCGTCCAAGAAATTGTCTGGTGGGCAGAGGAGTGCACTTAGGCCTTTTAGGAGACAGCTGTAGCCTGCATTGATTACAGAAGCTCCAGGGAATGGTGGCTGAACGTAGGTTCTGATGGACTGGTTAGAGAACTGGTCTGCAAGTACTGGAAGAACTGTTTATGGAAGTGGATTTGGACTTGGACTAGGTGGTCTCAAGGACAACTTTCAGATGTTGGCTAGCTGAGTCTTTCATCGTTAGATGCCTGGCTCTGCTTTGCTAAATGTTGTGCGGCTCAACAGTATACGTGAGTCGACCTGCTACTAGTTTCTAGAGGCTGTCTGTACTAGACAATTCAGAGCAAACTTTGGAGGCCACACACCATAAGACAATTTGGAAAACTTTCAGAGAATCACCAAAATTGTGAAAGGACACAGGGAGTGATTAGGGGAATTCATAGGATCCAAGCAGAAGAGACTTGTCTTCAAGTACTGGAAGAATTGTTTACAAAAGCAGATTTGGACTTATTATGTGTGGTCTCTGGAATAGGACCAATGGGTAGAAGGAACTTGCATTTCAGTCCCATAGAAGGGAGAACTTTCTAAGAAATGGAACTACAGTTGACCCTTGAACAATGTAGGGGTCCAGGGTGCAGAGCCTCCACACAGTCGAAAACCCAGATATAATCTATCATCAGCCCTCTGTATCCACAGTTCCTCTGAACTCACAGATTCAACCAGCCATGGATTGTGTAGTACTGTAGTATTCACTGTTGGAAAAAAATCTGTGCATAAGTGGATCCACCCAGTTCAAATCCTTGTTGTTCAAGGGTCAACTGTATTTAGAGATGGAATAGGCAACTTCTGGGAAGTGGTGCATTCACTGTCACTGGAGGCGTTAAGAGTAATAGGACGGTGGCCACTTGACAGGGATGCAAATAGGTTCCATCTTGCGTGAAGCTCTTATCTGTTGGTACTAGCTGGCCAGCACGGTAAATGGAGAAGGATTCTAAGGCTGAGTTCAGGTGCAGCAGGAAAAGTGCTGAGATCCATTAGCAACGCCTGCCATTGGCAACAGTGGCAGAAAGCCAGGAGCACATGTACAGTTATTTGCCATTCCAATTGTAAGGACTCAAATATTGGTGGGGAAAACCAACTGTGTGACTTTTAAGAACGTTTCCATTCCTAAGAGTATAAGTTTTTCTGTGTATATACTAAAATTATCATTTCCACAAAGCAGGAAACTGCATAAACTTTTGATAACAGTTTTTACTCTCAGAAGATGCAAGAAACAATAAGGAAATATTATTAATCTGGGGCCTTTTTATGACAGAGATCACCTTTCAGTTCATAATAGCAGAGGGCATAGTCAGGTTTGTATGCCAAAAGAACATAAATTGCTAAAAGTTGTATATGGTTCATAGCAAGAGAAAATGTAGTTCAACCGGGGTGGAAAACAAATAAAATAAAAAATATTAACTATTCAATCACTGATTGTTCTGTGTAAACAAATATGAGAACTACGTTTGTACTGAAGTATCTGTTTTCAGCTCTATATCACATTCGCCTCCTTCTCCAGTCTCCTCTGCATCACAGAGAAGCATCCAGAGTACATTTCCCAGAATCCTCCTGTGTAGTTCCAAATTGCAGTCGGCCAAGGAGAGGCACACTTGCATGCGATTTGGAAAGCAGAAGAGAAGAGGCCATTATTCTCCAGAGGCAGCTCCTGCCTGGCCTCGTGCTGTAGGCGGCCAGGGTCGTCACCGTCTCCCCAAAGATACTGAGGTTTGCAGCAGCTTGCAGTGAGCTCTTGAGAACCTCCTACTCCAGTGCTGAAGACAGTCTTCTGTCACAGCTTCCCTGATCTTGCCTTTCCAACAGTTGCATAAGCCTCTATTTTCCTTACAAAATCCTTTATACTCAAGTTATAGAGAGGACCTTCTGTTTTCCCTACCAAACCTGTCAGAGAAATAAAACCCCTGATCGCGAACAGAAAGCAATTTAATATAGGAAATTTGAAAGTCATTGAAAGGACTAAGGAAGCCAACTTCAGCAAAAAACAGTGCTGGCTTTCAGGAAATCAGAAGTGGCAAGAATGTCGTCACTGATGGTCTGGCCTGCTTGCAGACATCCATGTGGAGGTCTGCAGGAAGATTGTAGAAACCACTGTCAAAACGTTTGCTGAAGCCCACAGTCTGCCCACCACTGTTACCAGAGCACCAGTGGCCTCTGTTTCTCTTCTGCCTTCTGAAATACAAGTTCCTCTCCTTGCCACAGTCTAACCCAAAGCCCTTCTGGAGAGATGCTAGGACATGTAGTTTCCAGGCTTTCAGCATGAAAGGGGAAGAAAGGTGCTTGAGTTGCCAGCAGCGTGGCATACGATCAAAAGAAACTAAAGAAGCAGAATGAGAAGTTCCTTGACGAGCATGGATTTCTTTTTAAAGGATACCTGCAAAAGATAGAAAGAATGGTATGTACAGAGGCCAAAAGTAATGGAGTGGCATGAACTCACACAAACATTGTCAAAGACTCGAATTGGAAGGGGCCTTTGATCCTCTGAGAGGAGAAAGCAAAGAAAATAAGAAATTGTGGACCTTCAGCATAGGAACAGTGGACAAGGTTACATGATTGATCGACTGATTTATGCATTCTCCCATTTTCAAATGCTAGTTTATCTCCTTTAGTAAGAATAATCTCCAACTGGAAAAGAGTATATCCTCTAAATAAAATTGAAGCCTAAGGAGGCAAAAAACTTGTACTCAGAAAACTATAAAACACTGATGAAAGAAATCAAAGATGACGTAGGGCTTCCCTGGTGGCACAGTGGTTGAGAGTCCGCCTGCCGATGCAAGGGACACAGGTTCGTGCCCCAGTCCAGGAAGATCCCATGTGCCGCGTAGCGGCTGGGCCCATGAGCCATGGCTGCTGAGCCTGCGCGTCCGGAGCCTGTGCTCCGCAACGGGAGAGGCCACAACGGTGAGAGGCCTGCAAAAAAAAAAAGATGACATAAACAGATGGAGAAATATACCATGTTTTGGGATTGGAAGAATCAATATTGTGAAAATGACTCTACTACCCAAAGCAATCTACAGATTCAGTGCAATCCCTATCAAACTACCAATGGCATTCTTCACAGAATTAGAACAAAAATTTTTACAATTCGTATGGAAACACAAAAGACCCCAAATAGCCAAAGCAATCTTGAGAAAGAAAAACAGAACTGGAGGAATTAGGCTCCCCGACTTCAAACTATACTACAAAGCTACAGTAACGAAGACAGTATGGTACTGGCACAAAAACAGAAATATAGATCAGTGGTACAGGATAGAAAGCCCAGAGATAAACCCACACACGTATGGTCACCTAATTTATGACAAAGTAGGCAAGAGTGTACAATGGAGAAAAGACAGCCTCTTCAATAAGTGGTGCTGGGAAAACTGGACAGCTACATGTAAAAGAATGAAATTAGGACTTCCCTGGTGACACAGTGGTTAAGAATCCACCTGCCAATGCAGGGGACATGGGTTCGATCCCTGGTCCGGTAAGATCCCACATGCTGCAGAGCAGCTAAGCCCGTGTGCAACAACTACTGAGCCTGCACTCTAGAGCCCGCGAGCCACAACTACTGAGCCCACATGCCACAACTACTGAAGCCTGAACACCTAGAGCTCGTGCTCTGCAAGAAGAAAAGCCACCACAATGAGAAGCCCATGCACCGCAACAAAGAGTAGCCCCCGCTCACCACAACTAGAGGAAGCCCGTACACAGCAACGAAGACCCAACGCAGCCATAAATAAATAAATAAATAAAGTTATTTGTTTATTTTTTAAAAAAGAATGAAATTAGAACACTACCTAATGCCATACACAAAAATAAACTCAAAATGGATTAAAGACCTCAGTGTAAGACCAGACACTATAAAACTCTTAGAGGAAAACATGGGAAAAACAACTCTCTGACATAAACTACAGCAAGATCTTTTTTTGACCCACCTCCTAGAGTAATGAAAATAAAAACAAAAGTAATTAAATGGGACCTAATTAAACTTAAAAGCTTCTGCACAGCAAAGGAAACCATAAACACGACGAAAAGACAACCCTCAGAATGGGAGAAAATATTTGCAAATGAAGCAATGGGCAAAGAATTAATCTCCAAAATATACAAACAGCTCATGGAGCTCAATATCAAAAAAGCAAACAACCCAATTAAAAAGTGGGCAGAAGACCTAAACAGACATTTCACCAAAGAAGACATACAGATGGCCAAGAGGCACATGAAAAGATGTTCAGCATCACTAATTATTAGAGAAACGCAAATCAAAACTACAATGAGGTATCACCTCACACCAGTCAGAATGGCCATCAAAAAAAATCTACAAATGATAAATGCCGGAGAGAGTGTGGAGAAAAGGGAACCCTTTTGTACTGTTGGTGGGAACGTAAATTGATACAGCCACTATGGAGAACTGTATGGAAGTTCCTCAAAAAAACTAAAAATAGAACTACCATATGACCCAGCAATCCCACTACTGTGCATATACCCTGAGAAAACCATAATTCAAAAGGACTCATGTACCCCATTGTTCATTGCAGCACTATTTACAATAGCCAGAACATGGAAACAACCTAAATGTCCAGCGACAGATGAATGGACAAAGAAGATGTGGTACATATATACAATGGAATATTACTCAGCCATAAAAAGGAATGAAATTGGGTCATTTGTAGAGATGTGGATGCACCTAGAGTCTGTCATACAGAGTGAAGTAAGCCAGAAAGAGAAAAACGTATCATATATTGACACGTATTTGTGGAATATAGAAAAATGGTACAGGTGAACCTATTTGCAGGGGGAATAGAGACGTAGACGTAGAGAACGGACATGTGGACATGGGGTGGGCGGGGAAGGGGAGGGTGGGACGAATTGGGAGATTAGGTTTGACATAAATATGCTACCATGTGTAAAATAGATAGCTAGTGGGAACCTGCTGTATGGCACACGGAGCTCAGCTCAGTGCTCTGTATGACCCAGATGGATAAGATGGGGTGGGGGAGAGGGAGGTCCAAGTGGGAGGGGATATAGATATACATATAGCTGATTCACTTCATTGTACAGCAGAAACTAACGCAACATTGTAAAGCAATTATACTCCAATAAAAAAAAATAAAACTTGAAAAAAACAGAATGGTATAAGCGCTGCCAGCCTTTTTCATCTTAAGGCTCAGATGCACAGCTTCTCACGATGCTGGCAGATATAACCTGTGAGTAAAATTTGAGAGCTCAAGCTCAACAATAATACTAATCATGCTACAAGACACTTTTCTAAGCGCTTTATAGCACTATGAATTGATGCTATTATCCTAATATTCTAGACGAGGCAACTAAGGCTCAGAGAGGTTAAATTACTGCCCAGATGCAAAGCTGGGCTTCGAACCAAGGCAGTCTTTCTCCAGCGTCCATTTTGTTTACCACTGTCCTGTACTCTCCCCTTCCGTGCCAGTAAGACCACACTAGGATCGTTAGGTTCCATCTGAGCATCACATTGGTAAACCAAGATGTGTGCACAAGCAGTTGAAGTTATAGTAAAGAGCCTGTAGGTCACATAAGGTGAGGAGTAGGGGATATATAACCTGGAAAAGAGAGAAAAATATAAAAACTGTGTTCAGCTACTTTAAGGATTAATACTGTGAAAGAGGAATTAAGCTTCTCATTTTATGCCAAGGGCAATGGGTAGTAACTGAACAAAGACGGGTATTAGTTCCACCTAAGGAAGTGTTTTCTGTTGGGTAAAGTTGTTTAGCAGTCCATATGGGGCTTCATAAAGTAGTGAAGTGTCGTATTCACGATAAAGTCCGGATGGTAAATGTAAAAAGAGCACCAGATGACAAAGGAACTCAAATCTATAACATAGGGGGAAAAGATTGAAAGAGTTCCTGTTAATAAAAAGGTACACAGGGGCTTCCCTGGTGGCGCAGTGGTTGAGAGTCCGCCTGCCGATGCAGGGGACATGGGTTCGTGCCCCGGTCTGGGAAGATCCCACATGCCGCGGAGCGGCTGGGCCCGTTAGCCATGGCCGCTGAGCCTGTGCATCCGGAGCCTGTGCTCCGCAACAGGAGAGGCCACAACAGTGAGAGGCCGGCGTACCCCAAAAAAAAAAAAAAAAAAAAAAGTTACACAGGATGATCCCAAAGATTTCTTGCAATTCTTATGAGTCTAGAATTCTGTCTTCTAAAATTCCATGAAGAATTTTTGTAGAGCAGTGCTCTAGTAACGTCCTACTATTTAGAGGTCAAGCCCTGTTGCTCCCTGACAAGGTCTGGAGTCCTTAGGCTGCAATTCTAGACCATTCACACAGTCTAACCCCAGCCTGCCATCCCAGTCCTTTGCCTCCCTACTTCCCATTACCCCACCCCCCACCTGGTGCTCCAGCCGAGCGGAACTATCTCTGTGCCTTCTTCCTTCCTGCAGTTTTGGATTTACTGACACAATTTTCTTTTCCCAATATACCATTCTCCCACCTTTGCTTTTTGCTTATTCAAATTCTAAGCATTCATTGAAGCCCTTGATCAATTTAACAACATTTAGGAAGCCTTTCCTTTTACTCCTCAACCTACCTGTGCCTCCCTCCTCTGAATATCCATTGCATTTTATATTTACATTTTTGGGGACTCCTCTCCTCTTCTACCTTGTATGTAGTTATTTAAATGTTTTCTCTCTCCCACTCACCTGTAACGTCCTTGAGAATAGGGGTCATGTCTTAGTCATCTGCATCCGTTTGATGTCTGGTACATAGGAGTTGCTCAGTAAATGTAATAAGTAGATGAATGAAAAGCTCACTTTATATATGCTAAAGAGGAAATGGGGACTTGTTAGAATTCAAGAGTTCTGGAGTAAAATTTTCAATCTCCAGACCTGCCTTTCTAATTTTTTTTTTTTTTTTTTTGCTGTACGCGGGCCTCTCACTGTTGTGGCCTCTCCCGTTGCAGAGCACAGGCTCCGGACGCGCAGGCTCAGCGGCCATGGCTCACGGGCCCAGCCGCTCCGCGGCATGTGGGATCTTCCCGGACCGGGGCACGAACCCGTATCCCCTGCATTGGCAGGCGGACTCTTAACCACTGCGCCACCAGGGAAGCCCCTAATTTTTATTTTACCATCCTCTTTGCAATTTTAATTCACTTAACTGTCTCTCCTTATATGTGTCAGGCACTGTTCTAAACTCTGGATACAGCAATGGACAAAGTAGACAAAAATCCCTGCCTCTTCATAGAGCTTGGTTTTTTGTTTTTTTGGTTTTTGTGGAGGAGATAGACAATGAGAAATAAGTAAAATATGTGCTTTTTTTTGTACAGTAATTTTTTTATTTTTTGTTTTCTTTTTTCTTCTTTTTTTAATTGACGTATAGTTGATGTGCAATATTATATAATTTACAGGTGTACAATATAGTGATTCACAATTTTCAAAGCGTATACTCCATTTATAATTATTATAAAATATTGGCTATATTTGCTGTGTTGTACAATATATCCTTGTAGCTTATTTTTTAATATTTGCTGTTTTAGGTAGCAGTAAATAAGAAAAATAGAGGAGGATAGATAACATTGGGAAGGGAGCAGTTTTAGATAGGTTGTCCAGAAAAGAAGATATTTGAATCAATGCCACCTTGATATTTTTTTTACATTTTATTTTAAAATAATTTTAGACTTACAGAAAAGTTGCAAAAATAGTAGAGACAGTTCATGTAAACCCTTCATCCAGGATCCGCTGATGTAAACAACACGTATAACTACATATGACTATAGTACAATTATCAAAACCAGAAAATTAACATAAGTACAATACTCTTAACTAAATTACAGGCCTTATTTGAATTATACCAGTTTGGGGTTTTTTTCTCCCAGTATTCTTATTTCTGTTTCCGAATCCCTTCCGGGACCCACACCGCATTTAATTCTTGTATCTCCTTAGTCTCCTCCAACCTGAGACTGTTCCTCAGGCTTTCCTTATCATTCATGACCTTGACACTGTGGGTGCGTGCTGGTCAGTTATTTTGTAGAATGTCTCTCAACTTGGGTTTTTCTAATGTTTCCTCATGATTATATTGAAGTTATACATATTTGGCAAAAATATCACCGAAGTGGCATTGTGCCCCTCTCAGTTCATCATATCAGGAGGTACCTGGTGTCAGCCTCTCTCATTGCTGTTGATGTTATCCTTGATCACTTGTTTAATGTGGTGGCTACCAGATTTCTCCAGTGGAAAGTCACTATTTCTCCCTTTGTTATTGATTACTATCTTGGGAGCGAGACTTTACTAGTATCCTGTTTCTCCTCAAACTTTTGCCTTGATTATATCATTCATCAGTGGAGCTGCCCTACACAGTTATTACTGTGGTGTTTACCTAATGAATGATAATTTTATATTTTATTCTGTAGATAATTCAATATTATCATTTATTTATTTTGTTGCTCAAATTGTTCTAGCCTTGGCCAGTGGGAGCTCCTCCAGGTTGGCTCCTGTATCTTCCCCAGCCCTGGAATCGACCATTTCTTCAATGAGCCCTGGTCCCTTTTTTTTTTTTTTTTTTTTTAATGATATTTAGGAAACAAGACCTGGGCACTAGGCCCCCCCCCTTTTTTTTTTTTTAAAACTAGCTACTTTTTTTTTTTTTTTTAAATTTTTGGCTGCATTGTGTCTTCGTTGCTGCGCTCAGGCTTTCTCTAGTTGCAGGGAGTGGGGGCTGCTCTTCATTGCGATGCACGGGCTTCTCATAGCCATGGCTTCTCTTGTTGCGGAGCACAGGCTCTAGGCATGCATGCTTCAGTAGTTGTGGCACACGGGCTCCAGTAGTTGTGGCATTCAGGCTCAGTAGTTGTAGTGCACGGGCTTAGTTGCTCCGCGGCATGTGGGATCTTCCTGGACCAGGGCTCGAACCCGTGTCCCCTGCATTGGCAGGCAGGTTCTTAACCACTGTGCCACCAGGGAAGACCTAGGCCACCTTCTTCTTAGAACTTTCTGGACCCTTCCACTCGCCTGTCCTTTCCCACCTCCTTTCTCTTCTGAGGACAGTGACTGCTTCCTCACTCTGCTGTTATACCCAGGTATTCTTCTTTTGTATCTCTCCCTCCCCTAAGATAAACCTTAGCTCCTCTCTTTTGGATTGTCTCTCACTAGTTTCGTCTTTAGTCCATTTTTTTCCTACTGAATTCCAGTCCCAAATTTTATTTCCTCATTCCTTTAGTGAATACTCCTGGCACTCCATGGGGCATAGCAGATACTGAAAGTTAATTTTGTAGTTCACTATAATACTTACCTTAAAGCAAAATGAATTACAGTGTACAGGCTATATGTTTGAATGTTACTGTGTTGTTCATTTATTATACTGTGTTCGGAAAGAAATGCCCTTTATGTTTGAGACAGTAAAATATAAATGAGAAATATAACTCTTGTTTTTTCAGGATTATGGCTAAATAAATGCAGAAATTAATTGATCTGTGGGAGGTCCCAGGCCAGTTAACTGTAATTTAGAGCAAGATCCCATTGAAGCCAAGGTCATGGGTAAATTCTTTAGTAGCCCGGTTAATTTTGTTCAGGAACATAGCAAGAAATTGAATTCCTGACTGCAGCTTACCATCTCACTCTGTGGTTGCAAGAGGGACAGATGATGGAGGATGGATGATTCCGTTTAAAAACAGAGAGAGAGAGAAAGAAATCCGTCCCCAGTACTAGAACAGAAACCAAAATTACATTTACTCACAGATGGTGAGTTATCCTCAGTTGGTTTAAATGATAGCACATTATTACCACAGATGTTTCTAGAAAAAAAGACTGTTTATAATCAAGCCTTATCTCAATTATTTTAATCATCTTTTTGGATTGTTTATAATAAAACGAATCACTTAAAACCTCTAGAGTTTAATTCACAGAATTCTGCTGTATCTAAAGTTGATTGAAAATTCAAGCTGTGTGTTGAATAATATTTGTACTATACCACATTACAGCACATTATAGTCTTTTGGGTGGTTCACTAATATATACTGATAAAATAATTGTCGGATATGTAATAATAGCTCGGTACATGAGATTGATGTAAAAGAGGTTGTTTCAAATTGGAAATGCTTTTTAGTAAGGTCTTTATGAAAGTGTAGAATAGTGTGCATACTTACTGATTTGTTCTTTCTTAAAATATAAATTAAACATTTAGAAATTTTAGAACGACCTTTTGGGTTGTTAAGAGAAGCACAGTGCCTCTTACTCCTGAGACATTAGCCAGCTAATGTCAACTGAAGAAGATGAGCCAAAAGTTTTTGAAGTTTCCTTTGAGTTGCAGCACTGAGGCCAAATTTGTAGAAGACTTATTCTTCCAATTTTGGGCAAGTAAACATTGAGATCTGGAAGCCCATGACATAGTAATTGACTTTCAACCAAATAAAATATTTTTCAATCGAATGTTATTTGACATAGCCTTGTAAAATATTTGTATAATATCCTGTGTGGGAATATACACTCTTTGGATAAATCTGTCTATACAGTTAAACAAGTTGGCTATTCAGAGTAAATAGTATTAATATCATTCTAAACATCCTCTTCTTACGGGTATTGCATGAAGTCTGGGAAAGGCGATACCAGGTAATTAGTTTTGGGGGGACCCTCCTGCATAAACAGAGACATAAAGAACAGGCTGTGAAACCCTAAGATGCTTATTTCTCCTTTCGAGTTTGGAAGGAAATAAATAAAGTTAGTGTGTCCTCCAGGAGCTCAGTTAGAAGATGCAGCTCAAAGTTCTCACTGTCTGCGTCCACAGCAGGGCCTGCCGCTGGCTCCTCTTTGGCCTACTAGTGAGCATTTGGAACGTCATGATGATGGGTCAGAATTCATCCACATCTGTGCAGGTTCTCAGCCACCATCACACCACCTCGTACGTAATGATGTAAGGGTTCCTGGGCCCCTCTTTTCTTCGGTTTATTGAATTATCCATGTCATTTGAGGGTTGAGAACTTTGCCGTATCTAGTGTTTGAAACTCAGGTCATGCTTTTCAGGGGGAATGAGCCAGAAGATAACTTCTCTTTTAGTGTAAATAGGAAACTAGGGAAAATAAAAGTTACTGGCACTAACTGAACTTTTCATTTCATTCACTTAAGACACTTGACAAATCATAGGATTCGAGTGGCTAGGTGGTTTCACGCTGAGTGATTTTTAAAGCCTTTATTTTATATCCACCTTTTAGAATACTTTCATGGTTGTTGTTAGTTGCATATAGAAAGTTGACTGAAATTTCAAGAGTTTTTTCATAACCTCTTAATATTGACTCGCTTAAAATCTTCCCCCATCTCGTTTTAGGAGTCTCTCTCTGTTCCCAGCCCAAGTGTCTTTCGTTTCCCTGTCAGTTCTCTGTCTGCAGAGCAGAATACTGAGTGCCACTGTGGTGTGCCCACCTCCCCTTGGACGGCCCCACCTCAGGGTCCCACAATAACCAATGCTCATGTCCACAGACACACTTTTCTGCGTCCTTACGTGTGAGTTTCCATCCATGGGAATACGACTAGCCAGCCTCCTCCCCTGGGGCTGGGACCCGGCAGTAGCCCTCCCAGTGTCTTCTGATGTCGGCTCAAGTTTAAGAAACACAGCAGTAGACAATCCCCCAGACACACCAGCACTCTCCACCCTTAAGGCCTCTGCTCGGGCTTCTCCTTCTGGCCTCGATTGCTTTCCCCCAGATCCCTGCACACCTCACCCCTGCACCTCCTTCAGGTCTTTACTCACATGAGCAAATGAAGCCTCTCTCTCAGTGAGGCCTGCCTGACCTCCTTGTTTAAGTTTCAGCACTTCCAATCCCCCTAATCCTACTCTAGGTTTTCCTTTTCCACAGCATTTATCACCTAGCATGCTGTGTGATTATTATTATTCTTTCAGACAATATAAGCTCCAGGAAGGCAGAGCTCTGCATATTTTGTGCACTGATGTATCTTAGGTCATATCTGGAACATAGTGGGTTAATATTTGCTGAATGGAAGAGAGAGAGGCAGAGAGGAGGGGAGCTGTCGACCACTGAGTGATGGTCCCAGATGCTGCTTCAAGTAAACATTGTTTTTTGGAGAACAGCTCTCCACAGACTCTTGCAAGGTCAAGTTTCTTGCCAAAATATTATTAGAGAAGCTAAGTTAAGAGTGGAGGCCCTGGTCACTTTGCTGAAATAGTTACATTTTTTAAGCTTATAATAATTGTTCCACGCTCATGCATTCTTATAGCTGCAAAACCCTGGTCTAAAGACCTCCACTTTAGTACTCCTCATCAGTAAGTTAATTACTATGTAAATTGGCCTCACTGAATTTTTAATAGTTTCTCAGGGGTTCTCTTCTTGGCTCTCACCTGCCAGGATTTCATTACAGTTCAAGCAGAGTAAAATATTCTGATTTATGTTATTAGAATAAAGTTTCTCAGGTGACGTTATTTTATTCTATTTCTGAGTGTTTCTTGGAGGGTGAAGAACATGCTGGAATTATCAGGCTCATATGAAGTCTTTTTTTTCCCCTGTTTTAAAACTCATTTTGGACTTTTTTCCCCTGGCTGTTTTCTCTCTCTCTCTTTGAAATATTGTTATCTTAATTACTTTTTAGTTTTAGGTGATGACTAGGAAGCACTAAAGCATAAAAGGGACAGCTCTGTGCTGGGCTTCTCCCCTTAAAAGGGGAGACGAGCACACTCCTGCCATTTCCTTCAAACCCCAAATGATCTGTGCAGAAGTTTGACCAGCAGAGTGGTTCTCTCTCCCGTTCTAACCCTCCTTGAGTTTCTTGTCCACTAAAGACAGAGATAAAGTCCTACTCGTGAGTTACCAGTGCCTCTCATGGAACAGTAAACACAATCATAAATGGTTTCAGAAACTGCCGGAATAATGCTGGCACCTTATTTTTAGGACCATTCAATCCCCTATGAGGAATATAGTATGAAATACATGACCTCACATGCACAAATGCATGCGCACTCACACACCCCCGCACACGTGCAGGGTGCCGTTCTAGCTTTCCAAGTCACCGATTTTTTTTTTTTTTTTTTTTTTTTTTTTTTTTGGTGCGGTCCCCGGGCCCCTCACTGTTGTGGCCTCTCCCGTTGCGGGGTACAGGCTCCGGATGCGCAGGCTCAGCGGCCATGGCTCACGGGCCTAGCCGCTCTGCAGCATGTGGGATCTTCCCGGACTGGCTTTTCTGGTTTTGGTATTAGGGTAATGCTGGCCAGATAGAATGAGTTAGGAAGTATTTCCGCTGCTTCTATCCTCTGAAAGATATTGTAAAGAATTAGTATAATTTACTTCTCAAATGTCTGTTAGAATCCACCAGTGAACCCATTGGGGCCTGTTGCTTTCTGTTTTAGAAGGTTATTAATTATTGATTCAGTATCTTTAATAGATATAGTCCTAATTTGGATTGTCCATTTCTTCTTTTCTTTTTGCGGTACGCGACCCTCTCACTGTTGTGGCCTCTCCGTTGCGGAGCACAGGCTCTGGACGCGCAGGCTCAGCGGCCATGGCTCACGGGCCCAGCCGCTCCGCGGCATGTGGGATCCTCCCGGACTGGGGCATGAACCCTTGTCCCCGGCATCGGCAGGTGGACTCTCAACCACTGCGCCACCAGGGAAGCCCCAAGTCACCGATTTTATACATTGAGAGGGAAGCAAAAGGGAAAGCTTAACCAAGGACAGGACAAGACAAGGGCTGTAGAAGCACAGAAATTTTTAAATGTTGTTATTAGAATTCCTTCTGTACTGGTCTTACGTAAGAACGAATCTGCTTACACTGATTCTCCTTCCATCAAGGCGAGGATTCCAAAAGAATGAACACAGTCGCCTGGAGCATTGTTTTCAAATGCAGGTTTCTGGATCCCACCTCAGATTCTGATTCAGTGGTCTGGTGATGAACTCAGGAATCTGGCTTTTGAAACAGTTCTCTAAGTGATCCCGATAATCTGCCAGATTGGAGAACCACTATTATATGGCCCAGTTTTCTCTAGTTCCCTGCCCTAGATGCAAGAGGGAGGGGATATGGAGATATATGTATACGTATAGCTGATTCACTTTGTTATACAGCAAAAACTAACCATTGGAAAGCAATTATACAAGCTGATTCATTTGTTATACAGCAAAAACTAACCATTGGAAAGCAATTATACACCAATAAAGATGTTAAAAAAAAATTTTTTTTTAAACCAAGGAAATGATGGCTAGGGTTAACAGCAGCCTTGATAGGATTGGAACTGTTTTATCTTCCTTTCCTACAAAAGACGAGAGAACTTTCACTTCATGAACCTTAAAATAGAAGATTCCTTTTAAGTAGATTTTTGACATGTAACCCAAATATGAGAATTATCACAATTATTTTGTAAATTAAACAAATAGTAGCAAAAAATATTAAAGGCTATGATCTTTTAAAATGTCGCATCTGCTCTTTTTTATTTTTTTTATTTGGTTGTGCCGGGTCTTAGTTGCAGCTCCAGGGCTCCTTAGTTGCGGCACACAAACTCTTAGTTGCAGCATGCGTGTGGGATCTAGTTCCCTGACCAGGGATCAAACCCGGGTCCCCTGCATTGGGAGCATGGAGTCCTGTCCACTGAGCCACCAGGGAAGTCCCAGCATCTGCTCTTTAGTCTGACTTAAGTATCCCTCTTTTGACTCAACTCCTTTTTCTTTGTTGTTTATCATCTAGTTGCATTTATTGAGCACTTGCTCTGTGCCAGGCCCTCTGCTAGGTATTTTTTTTTACAGGTGTTCTCATTTAGTCTTCCCAACAACCATATGAACTGTAAGGATAATTTACATTTTGCAAGTGAGGAAACAGGCTAAAGAGAATTTAGAGATAAGAGAACGGCTTGTCCAAGATTATTTCAGTCCCTCTTATCTTTGAGCCATAAAAAAGCTATTCTTTCTTTGAAATCTTAAATTTTTGTCTCCTCCTGCCTCACAAACCCATTTGCCTATTAGATCAATTTGTTTAACCTAAAGCATTCATAATATAACTAAGTTCTTGGTTTTGACAGTATCTGTATACAGTGTTGTAATCTTTGGAATCTTTGAACAGTTATACCCATTGCTACTTCAGGGAGTATTAGAACACTCAGGCTTTTCTCATACATAATAATGAAACTGCACTGCACATGCAGTGGCTTCATGTCATATTTACTTTTAGGATAGCCATTCTTGATAAGCAAACTAACTCAGGTATTTGTTATAATGTCTTTCATTATTTCTGTTTGATTAAACATACGGTAGATTTGTAAGCAGTTTACAGGATATTTTCTCTTCCTTTCAATGGGTAAGAATTAGATTAAACTTAGTTTTTACTTTGTGATCTCAAAGAGTATAAAAATTTGGTCTTTATTACAAATCATTGCATCTTGAATATAGTCATGAAAACTAAAACTCTTAACTGAAAAATGATGAATATCTGCTTTTTCTATAGCAAAAAAATTTTTGCCCAGTTCTCCAAACCGTGGTTTCCGATGACCGGAGGACACAAGTTCACAATGCAAGGTTTTCTCTTCTCTAGTTGTGGTGCGCGGGCTCCAGAGTGCGTGAGCTCTGTAGTTTGCGGCACATAGGCTGTCTTGTTCAGGCTCAGTAGTTGTGGCACGCGGGCTTAGTTGCCCCGCGACATGTGGGATCTTAGTTCCCCGACTAAGGATCGAACCCGCGTCCCCTGCATCGGAAGGCGGATTCTTTACCACTGAACAACCAGGGAAGCCCTCAAAAGGATGTTCTTAATTGAGCATATATACCAAAAGTTTCTGAAAACTTTTAAGGTGATATAAGGCTTTTTAAAGAAACCAAAGTCTTACTAAATACTAATATAATTCATTACACACAGCAAAATTGGTCATTTGAGGGAACAAAACTGCTTTTGTTATGATGGCTTTCATTTCTGGGGCAAGTTGGAAGGGGCAGTGGTTGGCATATAACTAATCACATCGAGGTAGCTGGTAAGCATCTGGCCATACAGTTAGAGTTTTTTTATACAGGGTTTGTTGGTTTTAGAGGATTCGAGGCCCTAAAACCCTAACATAGTTCTATGAAGACTGAATATGATTGATACTTAACAGTGAGTTTGAGACAGTTAATTAACTAATGTAACAATTTTTGTTTTCCTGTCAATTCAGCACACCCAGTTTCTTTATAGCAGCAGTCCCCAACCTTTTTGGCACCAGGTACTGGTTTCGTGGAAGACAGTTTTTCCACGGACCAGGGGTGCTGAGGGGAATGGTTTCAGGATGACTCAAGCACATCACATTTATTGTGCACTTTATTTCTATTATTATTACTTTGTACTATATAATGAAATAATTATACAGCTCACCAAAATGCTGACAGGAGGCGGAGCTCAGGCGGTAATGAGAGGATGCAGAACAGCTGTAAGTACAGATGAAGCTTCACTCACTAGCCCGCCACTCACCTCCTGCTGTGCGGCCCAGTTCCTAATAGGCCACACAGATGGGTACCAGTCTGTGGCCCAGCGGTTGGGGACCCCTGCTTTATAGAATTCTTGCCTGGGAGCTCTGAGGGCAGTAGGAAGTACCTCGGGCAGTGAACACTAATTGGAAGAAATCTAATCCATTTTGAAACTTGGAAATATTGATATAGTCTTTAGCTCAAGCACAGCTTAAAATATGAATTTGGACAAATAGTTGAGGGGATTTCCTAATCTCTGACTAATATAGTGCCAATTATTAGATTGTCAAGATCACTACCCGTATGCCACCCTTGAAGAAAACCTAATATACAAAAACCGCAACCTTTAAAAATGATAAGTTATAGACTAATTAGTTGTGTTCAGGAAGTTTCTTGGCTCACCAAAAAGATTTCTCACATGATCTTTCAAATAGAACTGACTCTGTTACATTTAAATAGGAAAGAGTTTTTTTAAAGCACTTGAAGTCAGCTTTTCTCTGGCGCTAGGTAAGTTAAGCCAGACCTGTGTTTAGTATCAAATTATATTTTTGCTCAGTGAGATTGGAAGGAATATATTTTATACCCATTTTCAGAAGTATGTTGAGTCACAAGAATAGTAACTAACTTGTTCATAGTCATACATCATACCTAGAATGTAGCCAAGTTTCCATCTACTGATAAATCCACCCCCCCTTTTTTGACTTTTTTAAATTGTGAGAAAGTGAATATCCATGTAATCACTCTTCAGAACAAGAAATGGAACATTGCCAACAGCCCAGAAGTCTCAATATATGTACCCTGTCCCCCTATAAATATACACTATCTTGACTTTGAAGATGATTGTCTTCTTTTTCTTTATAACTTTACCATCTGTGTGTGTATAGTGCCAAACAATATGATTTCCTGTTTTTGAACTTTTTGTAAATGGAATCTTGCAGTTTATTTTCTTTTACACCTTTCTTCTTTCACTCAATGTCGTTTATGAAAGATGTTTATGTTGTTACACAAAGTTTGTTCCTTTCCACTGACGTACTAGTATTACATTGTGTAAATAGTCCACGATTTATGCATTTTACTAATGGTACACGTTTAGATTATTTCCAATTTTAAGCTACTAAAAAAAAAGTTGTCATGCTATCTTTATATATAAATACGTATGTATATATTTTAATCTCATTTGATTTTAAGTTTCTTGCTGTATTTTCTATATTTATATCTCCTCCATAGTGTTTAACATAATACACTGCCTTGCACAGAATAGCTACTTATTAAATATTATTGAATGACTTTATTAATTCATTCAGCATCGTTGAAAATCAGCTTGAGAATACTTCCAGGTATCATAGACTAAGACCCTACCAGATGACACCCACTGCAGAAAACAACCATAAAGCCTGGACAAATAATACAAAACACAGCTGCCTGTAGGTACTGGAGAGCAAATAGAAGCAAACAGACTCTGGCAGGGAGTTCATGCTCATTTCGAAGAGGGAGATAGGAAGCTATATAAGTAAGTTTCCACGTCCGTGGCCTTTAGCCCAGGACTAAGCACAGTCCTTGTGGTTTACTTTGTAGTGGCGAGGGACTCACATGGAAAAACTGTTAGTTTTTCTGAGCTGGGGAACCCCAGAAGTGAGACTGGAAAAGCATGAGGACTGAAGACAGTAGAGGAATCCCAGAAGGGGAAAGAACCAGAGGAGGAGCCCCCAGACTGTATCTGTCCACACCCCTGACTGATCTCTGAACCATATGTGGAAAACAGACTCAGAGCAGCTCAGCCAAAGACGAGAATTCTAAACTAAGAACAGACTTGCCACCCTGAAGATACAGAAGAATGAACAGATGCAAGAAAACTCTGGTGAAGAGTATACTTTCACTTGGAGCATGGGAAATAGCAAACTCCATATCTCTGAGGTCTTTTAGCCTGAGGCTAATTGCAGTCCATGGCACATACAGCAGAGGTGGGACACATGGGGAAAGTTGTAGCCTTTCTGGGCTGAAGAACAAAAAAAAAAAAAAAAAATGCCGAGAATCTATGAACTCTGAAAATAGTGGAGGAATCCCAGAAGAGAAGGAGTCAGAGAAGAGGATCCCTCAACTCTGTCTACCTGCACCTCTGACTAAATCGTGACCCACCCATCTGTAGACCAAACTTTAAGCAACCTAGATAAAGGCAAAAGATCTGAACAGAGATTGGTGCTGCTACTGAAAATATAGAGTTTGCAGTTTAAGCCCAGACAAATCTCCACAACTTAATATTATTCAGGATGCAATCCAAAATTTCCCAGCATCCACAGAACCAAGAAAATGGAACATGTTCTCTACATAAAAGAAAATCAATTGAGTTCAACCTCCAAACAAACCAGATGTTGGAACTAACAGACAAGGATTTAAAAGCAGTTACTATAACTCTGCTCAATGTTTTCATTGCATGAAACATGTTTTCAGTGCATGAAAATCTCAGCAGAGACATGAGAAGACTCAGTTGAGAAATAATGACAATAAAAAAGTCAGTAGTTTGCAGAGATGAGATGCTAATACCAAGCAGAATAAACACAAATAATCCCACATCAAGGCACATTATTGTCAAAACTGCTGAAAGCCAGCAATAAAGATCAAGAGAAAAATGGGCTAGTACATACAGAGGGACAACAATCCAATTAACATCACTTCTTATTAGAAAATGTATAGTGTTGAAGAGAATGGAACAGCGTCTTTAAAGTGCAAAAGAAAAAAAAAACAATAGTCAATCCAGATTTCTGTAGGCAGTGAAAAGATCATTCAAGAATTAAAACAGCCCTTTTGTGGCCATCGCTGAAGCGCCAACGGCCGAAATGAAGTTCAATCCCTTTGTGACTTCTGACCGAAGCAAGAACCAGAAAAGGCATTTCAGTGCGCCTTCCCACATTCGCAGGAAGATTATGTCTTCCCCTCTTTCTAAAGAGCTGAGACAGAAGTACAGTGTCCGATCCATGCCCATCCGGAAGGATGATGAAGTTCAGGTTGTACGAGGGCACTACGGAGGGCAGCAAATTGGCAAAGTGGTCCGGGTTTACAGGAAGAAGTATGTCATCTACACTGAACGAGGGCAGCAGGAGAAGGCTAATGGCACAACTGTCCACGTGGGCATTCACCCCAGCAAGGTGGTTATCACCAGACTAAAACTGGACAGAGACCACAAAAAGATCCTCGAACGTAAAGCCAAGTCTCGCCAAGTAGGGAAGGAAAAGGGCAAATATAAGGAAGAAACAGTTGAGAAGATGCAGGAATGAAGTGATCTTGTATACAACTTTCATTAAAAACTGTTAAAATGAAAAAAAAAAAAAAGAAAACAAAACAAAACATGATCAGGTAAAAGAAAACTAAGAGAACTTGTTGCCAGTGCATTTGCATTATAAAAAATGCTAAGAAAGTCCTTTGGGCTGAATAGAAATGATATCAGATGGAAACTCAGATTTTCAGAAAGAATGAATATTTACCAAAAATGGCAAGTATCTAGATAAATGCAAAATGTTCATATCTATTCTGTCTCTATTTCTCTTCCTTCTACCCCCCATTTTTTGCTTAGCTTTTTTTGTCTTAATTTTTAAATAAACCACATAAATTCCTTTTTTAAAAAGATTTTATTGGAGTATAATTGAGTATACAATGTTGTGTTCGTTTCTGCTGTACAGCAATGTTGTGTTAGTTTCTGCTGTACAGCAAAGTGAATCAGTTATACATATACATATATCTACTTTTTTTTAGATTCTTTTCCCATAGAGTTCATTACAGAGTATTGCATAGAGTTCCCTGTGCTATACAGTAGGTCCTTATTAGTTGTCTTAAATAAACTTATTCTTAAAACCAAAGTTATCACATTGTCTTGTAGGATTTATAATGTATGTAGGTGTATCATATACACACACACACAACTGTAACATAAAGTATGAAAGAGGATGAATATGATCCTGTGTGCTCTGGTCCTGTGTGACGTTCTGTATTGTACATGAAGTACTAAATTGTTATCTGTAATTTTACTGTGAAAAGTTAAGGGTTTACATTGTAAACCTAGGGTAGCCACTCTTTAAAAAATATGAAAATCAACAGCTAAAAAACCAACAGAAAAATTAAAATAGAAATCTAAAAAATATTCAAATAATTACCTCTCCCCCCACCCAGGTAGGAAAGATGGAACAAAGGAACAAAACAGAGGATTCAAATAGAAACAAAAAATAAGATGATAGACCAACCTAAACATATCAATAATTACATTAAATGTTAATGCAGGGCTTCCCTGGTGGCGCAGTGGTTGAGAGTCCGCCTGACGATGCAGGGGACGCGGGTTCGTGCCCCGGTCCGGGAAGATCCCACATGCCGCGGAGTGGCTGGGCCCGTGAGCCATGGCCGCTGAGCCTGCGAGTCCGGAGCCTGTGCTCTGCAACGGGAGAGGCCACAACAGTGAGAGGTCCGCGTACCGCAAAAACAAAATGTTAATGCACTAAATACTCATTAAAAGGCAGGGATTGTCAGAATGGATAAAATAAGACCCAACTATATACTGTTTGCAAATGATGTGCTTTAAATATAAAAGCATAGATGGTTTGAAAGCAAACGATGGAAGGAAAAGGAAGTGCCATGCAAACAGTAAGCATAAGAAGGTTAAAATGGCTGTTAACGTCAGCTATTACAAATTTCAAAACAAAACCCAAGATGAAGGAGATAGTTCAAAATGATCAAAAAGTTAGTTCAACAAAAGAAGACATGATAATTGTAAATGTATATGCACCAATGACAGAGCTTCAAAATCATGAAGCAGAAAATTGGCAGAATTAAAGGGATAAATAGACAATTCTATTATTTTGAAGATTTTAACAGCCTCCTCTCAGCAGCTGGTAGACAACTAGACAAAAAAGAATCAGCAAAAACATAGGAGATCACTTTGACTTGATTGATATTCATAGAACATCTCGCCCAACAATGGCAGAATTCATCTTTTGGAATGCACATGGCACATATTCTGAGCCATAGAACAAATCTCAATAATTTTTAAAACATTAAAATCATTAAAGCTAAATTAGATAATTAGAAGTCAATAAAATGCTAGAAAAGGCAAAATTGTCACCAAAAACATATCAGTGCCTGCCTTGGGCCAAGGGGGATAGGGCAGGGAATCAAGTGCAAAGGGGCAGGAGGGGCTTCTCATCTATATCTTGATGGTAGTGACAGTAACATGGTTATATACAAACAGCAAAATTCATCAAATTAAACATTAAAATTAGTGACTTTTAATTGTATGGTGTTAATCTCAAGCAAAAAAGAAGGAAACAATCAGTTTGGTCATTTTCACCTAACAAATACCAGAGTTCATTCAAAAATATAATTGGAAACTAGAAGAACATTGCCAAAAGGAAAAAGAAAAAAAGTACTTTCGTGAAGCTCCCCTGTTGTGCAGGGTACCAGATGTTTTCACCACTTGAGCAAAGAGCTAATTTATGGTTAGATCATTTAAAGAGCTCAGATTTGAAGTTCAGAGTTCTCAAGAGCATTTTTTCTCCATGTCCCTTCTCACACAGCCCAGACCCAGTCCTTGCAACAACAAAAGCTACATAATGCCATCCTCAAAAACCAAGCTTCCGGGGCTTCCCTGGTGGCGCAGTGCTTGAGAGTCCGCCTGCCGATGCAGGAGACGCGGGTTCGTGCCCCGTTTCGGGAAGATCCCACGTGCCGCGGAGCGGCTGGGCCCGTGAGCCATGGCCGCTGAGCCTGCGCGTCCGGAGCCTGTGCTCCGCAAATGGGAGAGGCCACAACAGTGAGAGGCCCGCATAACGCAAGGAAAAAAAAAAAAAAAAAAAACCAAGCTTCCTTCGGTGGAACAAAAAAAAAAGATTTTCCATCTAAGCATATTATCTGTCAAAAAGTTCTCAGTACCGGCAGCAGTGGTGTGCACTGTGACATCCATAACCTGTCTGTGGCTCTCTCGGGGAGGATTCTGGGAGTAACCAGTGCCATATTCATGCAGTACCTCCAAAGGTTTTTTAAAAGCAGAACAGACAACTCACTTCTTCCCAGGTGTCTTCAGGATATGAACATTCTGCACTTTGTATTGTTACTACATTTTTATGTAACTCTTCATACAAAAAGTAAAATGATTCCAGAAAAGTCATTTTGTGTGGCCTATAGCCTCAAAACCTAGACAACACAGCACTTGTTATTACATTGGAGTTGTGAATTACTTGAACAATTACAATAGTATGTTTTACCAAAACATATTTCAGCCATTTACTTCTGGCATAATCTCTGTCGCATGGAGAGTAAACGAAAAGTGGGAAATAATTTATAGTGCCATCTAGAAGTAGGAAGGCATGGCTGTTTTTCTTAATGTCTCTCCCAGACTTCAAAACATCATAATACTTTTCATATGGTTGTAACTATGTTCATATTTATATTTATACATACACACTTACTGTGTGTGTGTATTCACCCATCCAAATGTAGACACACAAATACAGACAGAAAGATTATTCCCCAAAATGAAAATATTTACTTACTTTGAGTAGTAAGATTAAGGGTGGGTTGGGTTGGGTTGCTTGCTTGCTTGCTTTGCTTTCTTAAAAGTCCCTTTAATGTTCTGCTGCTGCAGTAACAGGGTGCTCCTGCTAACACATTTCTGACATTGCTCTATCTAAATGGAGGATAAACATCACCACAGCCTCTACAGGAAAATATGTGTTAGCAAGCTTTTAAGTGTATAGGGTTTAAACTCTTCCCATGTTATATCAGATCCTTACTGTAAACTAGCCAGAATGTTTCCCAGCAGAAAATAATAATTACGTCTTCCACTGGAAAGAGCACTTCATAAAACGTTTTTTTTTCTAGAAAACAGAGTAAACATTCTTTTGATCCCTCTGCTTCCCTGCCTCAAAACTTAAACTACCATTCCTTGTTTCCAAGACTCACAGCAGTAAATGTTTTGAATTCCCAGTGTTGGAAAAATTCTGATATTTTCTAGCATTGCCCACTACCCCCGTCGTCAAAATGTGGATAAAATTTCACGTCTGTAGTTTAGCTTATCATGCCCGTTGCCAGTTTCCCAAGTAAGGATCCAGAAATGTGTGTTTTCCTCTTGATCCTGTCATTGCCTCCTGTTCATTCTTCACTAAATCTCTCAGTAC
Source organism: Lipotes vexillifer (assembly GCF_000442215.2). NCBI lineage: Eukaryota > Metazoa > Chordata > Mammalia > Artiodactyla > Lipotidae > Lipotes > Lipotes vexillifer. The sequence goes on from NW_006792448.1 coordinate 2,318,894, forward strand.
CTACATTTACTCAGCTGTGTATTGGTCCTGTTTTTCTCACTTTAAAACATTTCCGAGTGACTCTGACCCATGGAGGGAAGTCTGAGGAGAGGTGTGAGGAGTAGTGGGCATCGGGAAGCATCCCCCATTCAGGCCGAGCCGAGCCAGTAAACCTCCCTCCTCAGAAGCTGCACACTCAGCTCTCAGACGGGAAGGTATTGTGACTCATGTTGACGGAAAAAAAACTGGAAGGAAGGAAAAGCATACTGAAAGAGGGCATTTCCCTGGCTCCTCCTCAGAATAAGGACCTCAGATTCGTTCATACCCTAGGATCACGGGTCCTCATCCATTGTCCAGCAGTAAAGGTCATGCTGTCCATCATTCTCCGGCAAGGAGGCAGCGTTGAAGCTGGGACCCTGACCTCCTGGACTCTGAGCTGATGCTCATCTGAAGGAAACCCTGTCCTGCCTGCCTCCCCCAGGCTCATCGACGGCCTCTCTTATCAGGACTCCGTGCGTCAGTCAGGCCTTTTCCACAGCAGTTTCAACGTTATCGCTTTCTAAACCTTCCCCTCCCCTCTCCCTGACTCCCACCCCATCCAGCTTCTGAACTTGAGACCGTCTGGAAGCAGCCACGTCCAGAAGAAAACAGAAAAATGTTTTCGTTCTCTTGGAACTTAACTATATAAGAAACTCACGTGCTTTGCAGAATATTTACAAGAAACAGTTCTTGAGATTAATTAAAGGCTTCAGATGTGATTTTGGCCATTAAACTCAGTCATTTGTAGCTCTGTCCACAAAGCACTGACGATTACCCTTTAAATAACTCAGTTTTCATGTAATGAATCAGACTAATTGTCTCCTACCACAGGTAATGAGCTCTATTTTTGAATTAAACCTTTCAGTTGTGCTTGTTTTCTGAATTTGAAAGTACCATGCACAGTTACTATATATGAGATAATTAAAATTTGAAGTGGTTCATAAACATAATATTTAGAAATTTGCTTTTTGCCCTTGATTTATAAACTGTCACGTGACCAGAGTCACAACTCAGATGGTTTTAAAATAACCTAGGAGGCTCCCTTTCCCTTCAGTCTTTCTGTTATCGAATGATTTGACCTAAACAAAGCAAACTTTACTGACTCCCTGTAAGTGAATGCACAGACTTCTCTCCCTACTCTGACCCTGGAGACAGCCCAACTCAATGTCACCAGGAATCTAACACTGAAGTCCAAGGAAGAATACATCTTATGGTCCTAAAACCATGAGGCAAAGAAAAAATTGGATTGAATGCTTAAGGAAGCTAAAGGGCTCATTGGCTTTCCCTCTGTCCTTGTTTTATGAGTTATTCTTGGTGGATGAAATTAACATTCTCCATCTCTATAAACCTTGAGCGTTGCTGCTGTGACGCGCATTTGTAAGGGTGAGCCTAATCAGGTCCAGGTTCCTTACTACCAGTCCAAGCCTGCAAGCCTCTTGAAAGCTCACTAGTTTCAGATTTTGTTTTCTTTATGTTTTATAATTAAGGGCCTGAAACCATTATTTAGAACTTTTTCCCTTCTTTCGCCTTCAAGTGTTCATTTGACTATTTTATGTAGGGTAATTGTGTGTGTTTTCTAAGCAAGCCCAAATTAGAGATTGTAAATCTGTCAAGTTAACCATTGATAAAAATTTACCTGAAGTCAACAAATTTTTAAGTATATGCTTTGACCAATTCTGAATTAATGTGAAAAATGTTTTTTAAGATTTTTTTTACATTTTAAGCATAAATACAGCATCTATGGTTACATTTATGAGAATTGCCTTCGTTTACTTAAACATATAGATACTTATTTCGTTTCAAGCTTAAAATGTAAATGATCTTGAGATTAATTATGCTATTTACATTTCCGGTAAACTTGTTTCAGTACTTTGAGGTACTTTCTATGTAAATCCCCTCAGATGGACTTTCTGCATTTTACTCTTATTTATTTGAGTATTTGTTGGTTTTAGACGTTGCATTGCCCCAGTTCTAAATCTAAACTGAATGCTGAGGCTGTTTTGGTTTTGGCTGGACAAGGGGGGATAAGTTTAAATGATGAAGACCATTGAACCTGCTGTTCTAAAACAATTTTAATAGGCCTGTGTTTGCAGTGGTGCAGGTTAAAAAGCCCAGTATAATGGAAAGCATCTCTGATGGCAGCATCACTTCTTAAAGGGATACCACATGTTTGTGAAGACCTCTTACTGGCACTTCAGTGAGCTGTGAATGGAGTCTGGCAGCCGCCCTGTTTGCACGGAGCTGGCTGGCTCAGCAGCGATAAGCAATAGACAGGCTGGCTCCTTCAAGGAGTCTCACAGTAAAGTCTGAACTCCCAGCAGTTCCGAAACTCACTGGCCGACTTTCCCCTGTGGACCATTCATTTATCAGGAAATGAAATTGGTTACAGGGTTTCTCACGTTGCCAAACCTCACTGACGAAATCTGGTTTCTTCCAAAGTTCAGGAGGAGCCTTAACTCTTTATTGTTGTCCAGCATTTCATGTCTTGATCCATGGGAACCTCTGTCAATACTAGGGTTTGAGGAACGCGCCCCCCCCCCACCCCGCCGCCAAGGAAAGGGCTGGAGCAGGGAGCAGGCTGTGGAGTGGGTCTGGGGGCTGCTTCCATAGGTATAAAAGATGACCCTTTGGGATAGGATTTTCTTTTTCAATGTTGATACCTTCATCTTTGCAACTGAAGTGTCAGTTTCAGGGAACTGATTTTTTTTTTTTCATTTTGAAAAAATGAAGGCTTTTAAACATGACACGAGCCACCTTATTGGCAGCATAACCTTGTGACTTAGACCAGAGATCATTGTTTAAATTTTGTGAACTAGAAGAAACAAAAATAAAGAGAAGCATGTAGTTGTATGCCATAGAGAACATTTGGGTAAGTGAAGGTTAAATTATTACAAAGTACGTAATCTAGTTCACATGTTTAAGGAGCGGAACTAGCCTAAATTATCTAAAATATTCTGACGTACTGAATCATTTCATTTTGTAAAACAAAATCTGACTAGCAGGGCATTCGGCTGTAGGCTCATCTGTTCAGTGCAGCCTCGACCTCCTGTGTTTGGAATTAGCAGGCCCAGAGGTAATACACAGCGGGCATGTGGCAGTTATTACGGCTGTGGAATTGGCTGCTGGCTAATTGATAGCAGTAGCAGCTAGAAACAGCCTTATTTAATTTTCAGTAGTCCCTACGACAAGACGCTATAAATGAGAACCTTTGTAGTCTTACCATTATTGTCCTTTCTCTGACATTAAATATCTGATATTTAATGTATGCACTTGATAATATTTAGGATTGAATTCCTTAAACTCTGATTTTCCCCCTCTTTGGAGATACTTTTCTTTCAACTTTTAGCCCTGATTATTTTAAGCCCCCAAGTTAGTAAAGAATTACTAGCAGTGGGCACTAGTTCCTTTGACTGGTGTGGCTCCTCTTTGCTAAAAATATACTTAAAGTCACAAAGCCAACCCTTAGCCTGTGCAGACTGATGACTTTGCTCATAATCTGAACCCCAAAGAGACACACTGGTTCCATAAAGGGTAAATGAATGACTCATTCTTTCTATTCATCACTCAGAGTTAAGCTTTTGTGAACTTGAATTGCACGTAGAGCATTGTGTCCATGGTTTCCATTGTATCACAGAGTGTTACACAGACTGAAGTGGGTGGTTACTTGTAGTCAAGAGGGATCTTATTTTTCTCCATTCAGTTTCAATATGTTTGTAGCAAAAGACCATATTTGGGGCATTGAAAGCACAGTCTTTCTTTAAAAATGTGCATTAGAGGAATTTCACAAGGAAAGTATTCAAATAGTATGTCTAGGTTTTTTTTCTTGTTTCTAACAACCTCTGCCGTTAAATAAATATCAGTCTTATCAAATTTGTGCATTCAGCCTTCTTCCTGTTGTTACAGGAGATGAGAAATAATAGCAGGTAGGCACTGTAAAAGATTTTCCTTCCTCTCTGACCATCTGTATCTCTGCTCTAACCTACAGGATCTGAAAATGAAAAATCAGGGAGTATTTTAGTCCTTTGTACACGTTCTCCATATTCTGTCATAGAGCTTCTCATTGTTAACAATCCCTGTTGAAGGAGAACACTGAGGCAATATTGAGGTTTTTTCAGGTCAGGGTACAGTGGGGTACAAGGAACCATGTGGGCTCTTGATCATTATATTTATTTATGTTGTTCCTGCAAATCCTTACACCTCTGAGTCCTTGAATAAATATCTCCAACATCCAGTGGCTAACGTTCCTCTTCTTACAAAGCCACTATTTGCAATTGGCATTTTCTAGCCTGTCATTTATTTGTTCAGCTAGCATTGATTGAGCAACTCCAGCCTGCACAGCAGACCTCGAGAGGTTTTCCCTGAAAGAGCCCTTCCCGTATAGGAGTTCACAGTTTGTAAAGTAGCAGTCCAAGAAACAGCTGCTCGGAGTGAGGTGGATGGACCTAGAGTCTGTCATACAGAGTGAAGTAAGTCAGAAAGAGAAAAACACTGCTAACACATATATATGGAATCAAAAAAAAAAAAAGAATGGTTCTGATGAACCTGGGGTCAGGACAGGAGTAAAGTCACAGACGTAGAGAATGGACTTGAGGACACGGGGAGGGAGAAGGGGGAGCTGGGACGAAGTGAGAGAGTGGCATGGACATATATGCACTACCAAACGCAAAACAGATAGCTAGTGGGAAGCAGCCGCATAGCACAGGGAGATCAGCTTGGTGCTTTGTGACCACCTAGAGGGGTGGGATAGGGAGGGTGGGAGGGAGATGCAAGAGGGAGGGTATATGGGGATATATGTATATGTAGAGCTGATTCACTTTGTTGTACAGCAGAAACTAACACAACATTGTAAAGCAACTATACTCCAGTAAAAATGATTAAAAGAAAAAAAAGCTGCTCAACTCTTCTTTCTCAAATGGGGAATCTTAAGTAAATTAGGCGATGCAAACGGCAAAGGAAAGAGACAGCTCGAACCCTGAAGGGCTTTGAGATACCTTGATCTCCCTGACTGGCAATGAGAAGTGGCTACAAACAGAATAGGGACCCCACCCCAGCACCCTGAAGCATGTAAATGGAGAGGCAGGCAGGATGCTGTAGGGCTTAAGAGTGAATCACGTCTCCACAGCTGCGTAGTCTCGGGCAAGTTACTTAACCCTCACCGTGCATCAGTTTCTCACCTCCAGGGTAGGTCTGTCTCTTAGCCTTGCTTACCTCCTGAGGTGGCTGGGGAAATTAAAAGAGACAGTGAATGCAAAGTTCCTAACACGAAGTAAGCTCTCAGGAATTGTTAGCCGGTATCATTTTCCCATTTATCTATCAACCTCGCTCTTCTAGAACAAAACCGAGAACTCGAGCTGTAAGTTCTAAACAGTCAAATTCTGTGCACTTTATTACTAGGAAAGGGCCACAAGCCCTTTGCTCACAGCCTGATCCACGATCTTAACAAGCTTGGCCATCTGGTTCTCAAGTCTATGACAGATTAGAAGACACAACTTAAAAGAACTTCCACAAGTTAGTACGTTAACAGTAGTGAAAATCAAGGGCCACTTGTCCTGGTATAACAAGGGAAGGAACAGAAGAACAACACATGTGAGTCTTACTTTTCTTTATGTTATATGAACTTTTGTATACTATTCATCGGAGAAGTTGCAAGTCCGTAGAGGTCATGACCCCGAGGAAAAGGTGGGGCACTTATAGGATATCAAGTTGAGATCATCTCTGTCTTTGAGAAATGTAAGGGCTCATCTTTCGGAACAGCACATCACTGACTTAAGCCCAAAGAAGCCTCAAGTCACTAGTCTGAACTCTCAAAACAGATAAATTCCTGAGTGGTTTTATTTAACTGGCTGGTTGTTCTGATATTTTAGTTTGGAAGGAATCATAGCCAGATCCTCTTAAATAGTAACTTTAAAATTCTTTTAAATAGTTAAGTGATTTGATTTATAATAATTTACAGGTTAGACACCATTTTTTGTGATCACACCAATAGCTGTGTCAGGATTAAGTTATCTCATTTAACTCAGAGATCACTCCATCTAGAAAGTTCCGTGTTACAAAGTGAAGCTGAGCCAGGTTATCTAACTCTAAAGCTCTGTTCTTTCCATAGCCAACTTATTGTACTACTATTTTGTTTTGCCCATGTTTCCTCGGTATACATGGTATTCTCAGTATAAGAGAACTAAAAACCCGGTATTACATATGTTTTCCCTGATTCCAGTACTTTTGAAAGACACTTTAGGGACTTCCCTGGCTGTCCAGTGGTTAAGACTACAAGCAGGGCGTGCGGGTTCGATCCCTGGTCAGGGAACAAAGATCCTGCGTGCTGTGCGGCGCAGCCAAAAAAAAAAAAAAAAAAAAAACTTTAGTCAGGATCCTGATCTGTGCACTTCCTTGTAAAATCCAGTTTGGGCAAGAACCCCGCTAAGTCAGTTTAACCAGAACCCCCCCACCCTCGATATCTGACCAGTTTCATCATCTTCCACCATCCCCAAGTGATGTCTGGTCACCCTGGTCTGTCTTCAGCAAGAATCCTGTGAGGTCAATTTAGCCAGAATCCCCCTTACCCTTGATGTTTCCTCTTAGTAATATTTCATCCCTGACCTCCGTCCTACTCCTTGGCTATAAATTCCCATTTGCCCATGCTGTATTCTGAGTTGAGCCCAATCTCTCTCCGCCACTATAAAATCCAGTTGCAGTGGTCCCTATAACTATCGTGATGGTCCTGAATAAAGTCTGCCTCACCATCTTTAACAAGCATCACTGAGTATTTTTTTTCTTTAACAATCTCCTCCTAGATCCCTGGGCTGAGCATCTTTCCCAGGAATCCATGCAGCTGTATTCACATTTACTGTTAGAGTTGGCCCTGACTCTGTCTCACAAGTGTACCACTTTCCAGTTGAATAAAAAAGATGGTTTGGAATGGAATCACTCCCAGAGAAGAAATAGGAGAAGCCACTTCCTTGTTTTAAATTTCCACTCTTATCCTCGGCCTATGAGAGCTGCACGTGATGTTTAAGTTGTAACAAAAGCAGCCAAGTGCCAGAGTTCATTTCTCTGGTTGTTTTGATTTGTCTTACACTTCTCACTTCCAGCAGCCCAGCATAACAAAAACTGTGTTCAAATGATTTAAAAAACAATATTCTCTGGAGTTACTTCATTTCTCAGGAACAGCATCAGACTGTGCCCTTTCTCTATTGTAAGCCTTAGGGTTTGTGGGAAAGATACGCAGGAGCCAGGGGTGAGTTTTTCTCATTCTTAAGGAAGTGGACAAAAAAATATGCCTTCTCTCAGCATTTAGTTGTTAGAATGGAGAGATAAGAGATAATTTAGAAACCCTGTTTCAACCCCCTTATTTTTTATGAATAGAGAAAATGAGGAGAATTGACTCATGGCCCAAGGTCACAAGGCTGCAGGGGCAGATGCAGGCCCAGAGCCAGGTTTCCTGATCCATTTGTACTACATGACACTTCCCTGCATTCAAGGGACGCTGGAACTCCTAACATCAGCTAAATCATCCATCAAAGCAGCCTCAAAATTTTTGAAAATCCAGCTATTACAGTACTAGTAATTGGCTCCTTGCTGTTCTTTATGTAGAAAGATGACACCATGAGTTTGTGCTTGCTGTTGATGATGTGTTTGTGTTAATTCAAATACTCTTTC
>NW_006792448.1:2326577-2336496 GCF_000442215.2 Lipotes vexillifer
CCTGACCTGTCTTCCTTGTGACCAACAGAATGTCTTTACTACAGGACCACTTTCAGAGTACTGCGTGGCCTGTGACAGTGACATCGCAGATCTGTCTAGGCCTTAAGGGATCACATTCTCAGGCTAGGCATCAGGGGCTCCATGTTCTAGTACCATAAGTATTTTTTAGTACTGCATTTTGCAATTGTTTTTGAATGCACATTTGTGACTAAATGTAATGTTTTTAACTGGCAGACTTTAATTTTCTTATTATGTTATATATCTTATTTAGCTGCAAGTTTACTCTTTAACGGGCCATTTAAGAGACAGATTCTACCCCTGTGCCCCTGAATGTGGTGTGGATCACTGTTTCAGGAAAGCACTCATCCTTCCCGGTTCTCTAAACATAACATTCCCAACCATGGCCTTTGCGCGTTTTCAGTCCTGCGTTTCCCTCAAGGCCCAGCCAAGATCGGGTCTCCTCCCCAGGACTTTCACGCGTCACTCTACTCCTTCCTCTACCTCTGTAGCTCTCATCATCTACACCAACTGTTTGCTGTTTAGTGCATATGCCGCCTCTGTTAAGACTTCCCTTCGTATCTCTCTGCCTTTTTTCCCAGCTCGATTGTAACATCTAATGTCCAGGACCTGTCATCTGCCTTTTATTTCCCCAACACTCAGCCTGCAGCCCTGCATACAGTATGCACTCACCGCGTGTGTCTTCACCGCAATGTGATGGGAAGGTATGAGTCTGTTCCGGGAGGCCATGTTGGCCAAGATGCAAGTGTGATGGCCACTGACAAGCTTTGACAGTTTCCATTGAGGGTTTGATAAAGGAGCAGGATCAGGAATAAGAAAAACAGTAGACGAGGGTGATGTGGTTATTGAAGACCTTCAATAGAAGTTTGGCCTGCGTACAGATGTACACTCTGTTGAACAAATGTACACTGTTTCACTCCTAGGTGTACACCTGATGTGAATGCGTGCCCTTGCATGCCAGGAGACACGTATGAGAATGGCCATAACGTCATTGTTCATAATAGTCAAACCCTGGACACAACCCAGTGTCCATCAGCAGTAGAATTAATTTAAAAATTGTGGTGTATTTAAACAATAGAGTACTGGATAGCAGTGCAAATGAGTGAACCACAGCAAGTCCACTGTGTATGAACCTCACGAGTATGACACTAAATGAAAGACGCCAGACACAAAAGGGTATATACTGTATAATTTCATTAATATGAAGTTAAAGTGAAGGCAGACCTCAACAATAGTGATAAGGAATGCTGGTGTAGGTGGTAAAAGTATAAGAGCAAAGAAGTGATTGCCATCAAAGTCAGGAGAGTGGTAACAAGCGATCCTGTGGGAGTTTCCTTCTGCAGATCGAGCGGTGGAAACAGGAGTGTTTGCCTTGTACTAGCTTAGTTGTCATGTATTTGTATCTGTGGACTTTTCTGTATGTGTGTTATATTTCGTAATAGAAAACGCTAAAAAAAGTGAGAGAGTCCCCGAAGACTCCTTTATTTTAAAAATGAGTAAAGTATGGTAAGTCATAGAAATGTTAAACAAGGGGATTTCAATGAAGGTAAAAATATTTTTATCAATATGTAAGATTCTTCTCCATTTCCATTTGCATACAGAAATCAAATTGCCTACTTCTCCTAAAATATGATCTCTGCCCCCCGACCCCACAAAAGAAAAGAGGGGGGCTAGAGGAATATATATCAAAATGTTTAACAGTTGTTGTATTTGGATTGTGGAGCTAATGATAATTTTTTAAATCCCTGTTTTAAAATTTTTCTTCAGTGAATAATTTATTTCACTATGAAACATGTAGAAATTTTGTTAAATTTTTAATTTAAAAAAACACCATTATGATTGCTACTATTAAAAAAAAAAAAACAGATGTTTGTGAGGATGTGGAGAAATTGGAACCTTTGTGCACTGTTGGTAGGATTGTAAAATGGTACAAGCACTATGGAAAACAGTTTGGAGTTTCCTCAAAAAATTAAAAATAGAACTATCGATGCTCCAGCAAATCCACTCCTGGGTATATAGCCCAGAGAATTGAAAGTAGGATCTCAAAGAGATATTTGCACACCCTTGTTCCTAACAGCACTATTCATGATAGCCAAAAGGTGGACAAATGGGTAAACAAAATGTGGCCTGTACTTACAATGGAATATTATTCAGCCTTTAAAAGGAGAGAAATCATCTCACATGCTACAACATGGATGAACCTTGAGGTCATTATGCTAAGTGAAATAAGCCAGTCACAAAAAGACAGATGATTCCACTTACATGCGGTAGTTAAAGAGAAACAGAGAACAGTAATTGCCGAGCAGTGGGGGGAGAGGAAAAGGGGAGTTGTTCACTGGTGTGGAGTTTCAGTTTTGCAAGATGAAAAAATTCTTGAGATCTTTTTCACAACAATGTGAATATAGTTAACAGTACTGAATTGTACACTTAAAATTGGTCAACATGGTAAATTTTATGTTGTTTACCACAAAAAAAAAAAAAAAGAAGAGAGAGGAAAAGAGGAAGATGGCCTTGCCAGTATGAGTTAGAGGAGGGTGTTATGATGAATGTATGGACTTGGGAGTTAATGGTTTTAAAGCAAATGGGAATGGGAAAATAGATTATATCCCTTCTTTCTCTAAAACAAAGGCCCAAGTCTTCTGTGGGTATTTTAGTGATGTGCTATACATAGAACCCCAAGCCAAGGCTTGTGATTGGCCTGTGAGCACTTTCAGACAATTTGTATTTTTAAGTTAGTCTCTCTGATCTAGCAGTGAATTAAACAAGTAACTTTAAGTATACTTTAAACAGTTAGGTACTTTCAGAAACTTAAGAGTGCAGCTAATTTCAATTATACAAATAAGTTAAAAGTTGAGAAAATAATTTTTATGGTTTAGCAACCCATAGAAATTGGGCATCTGTGTTGTTAAGAGTCAGTACTTGGTTATGACTACAGATTAATACCAGATAGATAAAAAGCAACCAAGGTTTGAATTACAAAACAGCATTTGAAAGTAAAGAGAAAATAAAACTGTTAAATAAAATTGGGATTAGCACGTAGCACATTGCCTAATGCTCATCAGGTGGTTAATAAATACTTGAAAGAATGAAAATGGAAAAAATTTAATGTGTAGACATTGTTTGGGTCCTGATTCAAATAAGCCAACTGCAAAAAGGCCTTTTTGACATTTGGGGACCTATACACACTGATAGGTATTATATAAAAGTAATTATTTTAACTATTTCAATTCTGACACATTACTGTGGTTATATTTTTAAACATGGTGGATAAGAATTTGGGCAAGCTGTTGATAATTTTGAAGCTAGCCAGTAGATACATTGGGTTCATTATACTATTCTACGTGTGTGTGTGTGTGTGTGTGTGTGTGTGTGTGTGTGTGTGAAATTTTCCATAATAAAAGTTGTTGCTTTTTTTTTAAGAGAGAAACTACAGTTTTGAACATGAGAAAAATTAAAACTAAATTTATTTCAATTGCAGATTTAGAAGTCTAAAAAGGAAAAATGTATATTTAGAACATGGTATCCCAGAAGATTTATTAGTAGAACTTAATACACTCTTACTGGAGATCTCAAATACATGTTAGCCTCTCTACATATGAGTGCAAAGCCTAAAAATTCCCTGGCATCAGTCAGCCTACTATGGTTTTTTTAATTATTTTTAACTTTCGAGTAGTATTTCATGAAACAGATCATAGCTAAAAATTCAGAGTGGCCCTCAAAAAGTGAATGTAAAATTTCTTACTGTTAACAATTTCTTTAGGGAATGTGAAGTCATAGAGCTTGTTATGGAGGACTTCACAAAAATTAATCTATTTTCAGAATTATATATTTGATACAAAGTTTTGCATGTTTATTTTCAAAGACTTTTTTTTATAAATGATAAATGGCTTTTGGGAGAATAGATAAAAAGAGTAATTTAAAATAATTGAAATCTCAGAAGTTAATTTTTATTGACCAGGTTTATTAAACATCCCATTTTGAAATCAGAGAATTTATATTTCCAAGCTGGAATCTCCCTTAAAAGGCTGCTTTTCTAGGCACTGCAATTCTGATGATTTTTTTTATAAAGTATACCGTTTTACGATGAGTCTATAAAAGGTTTATAAATTCTAAACTGTTAGTTTATAAGACATATGAAACAAAATTTTTAAAAACCTAGTCCTAGGGGCTTCCCTGGTGGTGCAGTGGTTAAGAGTCCGCCTGCCGATGCAGGGGACACGGGTTCGTGCCCCACTCCGGGAGGATCCCACATGCTGTGGAGCAGCTAAGCCCATGCACCATGGCTGCTGAGCCTGCGTGTCCGGAGCCTGTGCTCCGCAACGGGAGAGGCCACAACAGTGGGAGGCCCGCGTACTGCCAAAAAAAAAAAAAAAAAAACCCTAGTCCTTTGGGGAGTGACCAGTTTTACTATCTCCCCTCTAAAGATAAAGTTCCTGCTATTTTTGCATTTATGATCCTATTTGTATTTTTTCCCAATGTCTAAAGTGCTTCCTCCCTCTCAAAGCTCACTCCTTTCTCAGGATGTAGAAATTACCACCTCCTCAGCAAAGCCTTTCCCCACCACTTTGTTAGCCCAGCCATTGCAGCCCTTCCCACTTGAATTATCACTGTGTCATGGCTGTCCCCTAGACCGGAGGCTCCTCTGGGTCAGAAACTGTCCTAAACCACAACACTCAGCTTCTTGGCTCTGTGATATAGTGTCTTTCATTTACATACTGTTTCTTTAGTTCTGTCTATATATTCATTTACTTACAAACTACACCCTCAATACAACTTTACATCCTAAAGCTTTTTATAGTTCAGAGGGAAGTTCTTTAGGCTTAGATGAGGAACATGTTGCTTTTTATCTCTTGTGGATAATTCAGAATCTTACTGTGTTTACATCACCCTTGTAATATGAGTTCTCCGTGTATAGGCCTGTGTAAGGTGTGAGAAATCGTGCAGAGTATATCATAGTCTTAGTGGGAGGGTTCCTTGGAAGTACGTTCTGTTTTTTCTTAACTTATTACGTGCTCATTCTCTTGTTTCTTTGTCCTAAAAATAAGTGTGCTGTCATGAAAGTTCCAATTAGTAGGGGTCTAGTTCAATCTAGAATTTGTCACACTTGGGAAAGGGGAAATGAGAGATGAGTAAAAACTGATGATGACAGAATATTCCAGATGCAGAAAGCTCCTACGAGGGAATTTTGTTACCTTTTGCCCTTAGATGAAGTCAGGTTACCTTACTGGCTTTCCAAGTTTATTCTAATCTCCTCCTTCCTGTCACCCACTGCATTCCCATCCCTGATTTCCAGAAGTAAAAAAAAGGAAACGCAACGGGGCAGAATCCTGGGAATGAAATTCGCGTGCAGATTTTCCTAAACTTTGTATAGAGGATGAACCTGTCATTGGAATTGGTTTTTCTAAGCTGGAACCCTTGACCCTAGTGTGTCCTAAGGACCCCTGTTTTCTTTTCAAATAATTCAAGGACAGATCTGGGGGAGAACACGTGTCAAGCAACGTGACCATCCACGTGTGTTCCGAGCATGGGAAACAGGGTCCCATGAAGCACCTTGAGTCCAATCCAGTTTAACTGTCATCCCTGGAACCTTCAGGGCTCGCTGTTTTTCCCCAAACGTGGGAGGTAGTTTCCTGGCTCAGGCTTCCAGCAGGAGGACTGTCCATCAGTCACTGTGCATCTGCAGGCCTTGGAAATGTTCGAGTCAAGGCCTGGGGACTGACCAGGACATTTGTCAACAGGTCCTGAAACCTGAGCTAGATATGGGTGCATTTTCCTGAACTGGAATCAGAAAGTTAGTCGTTCACAGCCAGGCTCTCCTTGTTCCTAAGCCATCGTTACTGCTCTCAATATTCACAGGCTGATGATCAAAGGTTGAAATGGACAAAATTAAGGAAAACATCTCCCTTCAGAAATAGGTACTGCGACTTCCTTCTAGGCTCTGTTTCCCTTTTCTAACTTTCAAAGATAGAGGCCAGAGAATCAGAATGGTGATAAACCCTTCCAGACAGCGTACTTAATCTGTGAAGCTTTCGGGACTGGGGGCTGGTGTCAGCAGCTACTGCTGACCTAAATATAAAGGCTTTGTGAAGTCAGCTGCGCAGAGACTGTTTCCCAGAGGCAAACTGGGCTCCGGCTCGAAGAAACCATATCACAAAGATAAAGGCTCATTAGAATGGAGCCAGACGGAGGATGGAACCGGATTTTATTTGTCTGCTCTTTTGTTTCTAGTGAAAAACAAAAGTAACAAAGGTCACTGGACTCAACATAGGATCATCAGCAGAGGAGACTCTTGGATTTATTTCTGGATCTGTGGCTTCTGAGCACTCATCTCCCTTTCTGGGGAGGGGCAGCCGTGAAGAGTTGGCGAAGCCTCCCTCCCTCCCTCACCCGGGTGGCGTCCCCCCCCCCCCCCCCCCCCTGCCAGCTGCTTCCAACTCACCCCCCCCCCCCGGCCATCCTCTATTCATCGCTTCCGCTGTTCCCACCATCATCTCAGGTTCACGCCCTCATCCCATAGCCTCGACCCCTGCTCTAGTCGCCCAGTTTCTTCTCTCCTGGGGCTTGCTTCACCACCCCCCTCAATGAAATGGGTCACGTTGCTTCCCAAGTAATCCTCCACAGCCGCATCAAGGTCCTGGTCACTGCTCTGCTCACATACGCGAAGTTACGGCTCCTTTTGCACAGACTAAAGTCTAGAATCAGGCTCAGTAAGGATCCATAAACCTGCCTTTAAGCTTTCTTTCACATCACTCCCACTCTTATTCCCCATTTTCCAAACAGCCTGAACACTGGCTGGCCCTTGGGCGCCCTTGTGCTTTTCTGCCTCCATGCCTTTTCTTCTGTTATCCCCTCTGCCCCGAGTGCCCTTCTTCCTACCTTCACATGCCCGGCTTCTACCCATTGTGTACAGACCACTCAACTGCCAGCTCCTCCTTGAAGTCTTTCTTGATGCCCCCATTTAAAGTAATTTCTCCCTTCCCTGGACTCCCATAATTTACTTATCTGTATACTTCACATGATACTTACCACTTCTGCCTTGTCTTATACTTATTTCTATAGATGTTTTATCTCCAGGTGTAGGTTATAAACACCTTGGTGCAGTCTCTGTCTTTTCTTTTTGGTGTCTTCTATGGCAGTAGTTTTCATTGAGAAGCCATCAAGGATCTTCTTTAAGCCACAGAGAATCATGATCAGATTCTTTTTTTTTTTTTGGCCGCGTGGCACGCGGGATCTTAGTTCCCCGATCAGGGATCTAACCCGAGCCCCCTGCAGTGGAAGTGCGGAATCCTAACCAGTGGACCGCCAGGGAAGTCCCCCATGATCAGAATTCATCACTGCTGATGCAGCCCTCACGTGCACGCAGGAGCTCCTCAGAGGGGTCAATATATGGGAGGGTTCGAGCCATTTTCTTGTTTGGCCAGGCTTCTGAATAATTCTTCTGCCTGGAATGCTTCCCCACCTCTCCCCTCTCCTTCAGGACTACTCAGATACACCGTTGCATCAGCCTCATGCGCAGAGTTTGTGTCTCTCCTAAGCCCCCATAGCTCCTGACGGGTGGGTACGTTCCTCACTCAGCAAAGCCTGCCTTCAAAACATTTATATCCGGTAGCGAGTGAAAGCCATATACAAACCCGTATCCAGTCTAGGCACCTTGTGGGAAATATACAGACAGATGCCTGTGGGTGGGCAGGCAGACACCGAGCACTGGAGAGGACCATGAAGGACTTTGAGGAAGAGGGGAAACATTTGAGCCAGCTCTGTAGGAAATGATAATGTGGTGGGAAGGACATCTTAGCTATAAAGAGCAGTCTCAGAAATGGAGCAGCATGGAGAGGGGTATTGCCTGGAGTTTGCAGAGGACCTCAGGGAGTTCATTTTGGCAGAGGCTGATGGTTTGTGTAAAGGAGAGGAAGCAGATGAACCTAGGAGGTCACTTGGATTGTTTGTGCACATCCTAAAATCCATCTAAGTCAGGACTGGCAATTAGTACATTGCTTAGTCTAACAATATGTTATACTGGAGAATTGCTTTTTAGTGCTTCTTTTTTTCATTTGCATTCATCTTAACTGTCCAACTAATTGTTAAGATTACTTGAGCCCAGGGACTATATGACATATTTTTGATCAAATACTTTTATGATACTAAGGAACATTCTGTAACTTAATTTTGAGTTATCTTAAAAGTAGAGCAAAAAGTTCTTACCAGATTGATAATATACAGGTTAATATTTAAGGATAAAGGGACTTCCCTGGTGGTGCAGTGGTTAAGAATCCACCTGCCAATGCAGGGGACACGGGTTCAAGCCCTGGTCCGGTAAGATCCCACATGCCGCGGAGCAACTAAGCCCGTGCGCCACAACTACTGAGCCTGCGCTCTAGAGCCCGCGAGCCACAACTACTGAGCCCGCGTGCCACAGCCACTGAAGCCCGCGTGCCTAGAGCCTGTGCTCCGCCACAAGAGAAGCCACCACAATGAGAAGCCAGCGCACCGCAACGAAGAGTAGCCCCCGCTCGCCGCAACTGGAGAAAGCCCGTGCGCAGCAACGAAGCCCCAACACGGCCAAAAATAAATAATTAATTTTTTTAAAAAAGAAAAAACATTTAGAGATAAAATTATAAGACTGGCGTCAAAATAACCCAGAGGAGGGAAGTTTGAGGTAGCTGAAGCAAGAATGACCGTAAGTTGACCGTGATGCCCAGGGCACACTGTTCTCTCCACTGCTGTGTATGTGGGCGTCTCTAATAAAATGCTGGGGGGAGGGGCTTCGCTGGTGGCGCAGTGGTTGAGAGTCTGTCTGCCGATGCAGGGGACACGGGTTCGTGCCCCAGTCTGGGAAGATCCCACATTGCCACGGAGCGGCTGGGCCCGTGAGCCATGGCCACTGGGCCTGCGCGTCCGGAGCCTGGGCTCCGCGGTGGAAGACGCCACAACAGTGAGAGGCCCACGTACCGCAAAAAAAAAAAAAAAAATTGCTGGGGGACACACTGGACCCTGGCTGGGACTGAGGAAGCCTTCAGCTTGGCCTCCCAGCTGAGCGCCCTCACGGCAGCACTGTGTGGCCGCCATCTGTGCCTCACATTGCATTGCCGCAGCTCTGACCACCGGAACAACCAGAAAAACAGCCAGGAGTCAACCATTTGGTTGGGCTCTTGGTATAGTCACAACAGATGATGCAGACCCATCAGTCAGATGGCAAAGGAGACCATTATTTTTGTATGCACCATTGTGTTTAAATACCGTATTTGTTAAATCATCGGTGGTTATGATTAAAATGTAAATATTAACACAAAGGAAGGAAGGATGCATGGGTGAACAGGTCACCTTACAAGAGGGATTTAATCAGAAGTTTTATCTTAACATCCTTCATCAGAAAGTGTTTTGTATGTTCACTGGGATGGAGAAACGGTGCAAGATGTATCAACAGTGTAAATTACCCGCAATAAAGCACAACATTCTCTCTTCCTTAAGAAAGTAAAGCAGTAGTTTAAAAGCCCGGAACTCAGATGTCATCCCTTTCATGCTCAGCATACAATAGTTCTCTTTAGGGGAAATTTATAGTTCCACCTTGTTTTCTTATTTATCCCAAATTTTGATTTTTTAAGAAAATGAAACATATGTTCTACATTCCTTTCTCTAAATAAATCCCAAGTATAAAAGTGTTTTATTATTTAAGTGTTCCCTATATCCAAGTTCTAAAATATAGTATGTTGATCATTTAAATTTAGAATTTCCCTTAGAAATATCCTTTAAAATGTTTCGGGGGCTTCCCTGGTGGCGCAGTGGTTGAGAGTCCGCCTGCCGATGCGGGGGGCACGGGTTCGTGCCCCGGGCCGGGAAGATCCCACATGCCGCCGAGCAGCTGGGCCCATGAGCCATCGCCGCTGAGCCTGCGCACCCTGAA